>NC_040232.1:1290897-1602564 GCF_001444195.1 Xiphophorus couchianus
CATGGGACTAAAAATCATTTTTACAGGCGTCTAAGAAAAATGCAATGAAAGAACATTCCAGTTAAAATCAGCAGCCAATCAGAGAGGAAAACATAATCTTGTTCTGAGCCATTTTCTGATGCTAGTTGCTAAATGTTGAACAAAACGACCAGATAAAAAATGTTCAACAATAGCAGCTTAAACTTTGATCTATCTGCAAACAGCGCTCTGCTCTGCAACATTAGGACATGAATAAAACTGCAACCATATCAATCATAACTCTTCTTCTCTCCAATGTTTCTGTAGCTCTGTGCTGCCTTCAGGAGAATGGGACATCAGAGTATCCTCCATAAGATTTCATCCACATGGCGTTTACTGCGTAAACCAGAGCTTTCAGTGGAAAAACTAAAGTTCCAGATCCTTTTAATGCCATAGAAATATGGGACAGAAACATGGATTATATCTTTATGTAGACCTGACTATTGATTTATAGATTATTAGTTTTACTGGATATAAATTACAAAGACCAAAGCTGGTTCTCAATCAAATCCTAATGAGTCAGATTAAAAGTGTCATGGAGTCACTGAACACCATCATGACATGAAAAATAATACTGAGGAAATAAATATATCAAAACTAATTAAAAACATAAATAGGTGAAAAGCTCCTTACTGTTGTTGTCTGTAAAATATATGTCTTCTTAGTACTAGATGTGTTCTCAACAAACCCATGGGGCTTTACCAATATTATTTTATGTTTTATCTGAAAACAATGTCTATTTATTCTTGCCATATAGTCCTCTGTGTTAATTATTGCTCAAAAGGTCTTGCCATACCAGTTTATTCCTCTGTATTTAATTTAGTTTCTTAGTTTATTCTTGCATTTTGTTCTTCATTCATTTCCATTTAGTTTTCTTTGATTAGTTTTATCCTCTCTTTGTTTATTTTGTCTTCTTTAGTTTCTTTCCTGTTGCTAGTTTGATTTTTAGAGTTTTTATTGTCGCTCACCTCCAGTAACCTTCGCTCATCACCTGCTGCTTAATCATCACGTGTTTCACCTGATTTTCCTCTCATTGATTTTTCGCTGTTCACCTCCTGATTCTCTGATCCTGATTCTCTGATTCTCTGATTCTCTGATCCGGATTCACATCTAATTTGTTGCTCTGTTCTGCATCCTGGTTCTCCTGTTTCAGAGTTTTATGGTTTTTATTTTTGTTACCCCCTGCGGTCAGGAAGAGTATCGATGGAGAACAGCAGACTGATGTAACCTTTTAAAACAACGGGGAAAATCCCGGTATTCTGATGATTTAAATTCAAAAGTGCTGTGGTATCGTTTCATACCGGATCACTTTCAGCACCAATAACTCTTCTCTATAAAATCACACATGGAGGATTTCTTTATTTAAATGGGTTCATTTTTCTGAGGGTGTCCTGATTTTAGTGACATATTCTGAGCGATATTCTGTTGTCCTTCCATGAAGCATCCAGACGGACAATAAAACATTTTTAATATCAGTTGCTGCTTTGACATGATCACAGCACTGCCAAACAAATGCACACAAATCCTCAATAAAACATCAAATATTTGAAAATCAGACACCAGACAAGTAAATCACAGCATCATCAGCCGGTGAGACGCTGAACTGATGGAGAAGCTACATTAGCAGGAGAAGCTAACAGACACTGAAGAGAAGAAGAGTTGCCATGGATACGCTGCATGTTGTAATGTCACAATACAGTTTTAGCAAGTTGCTCAAAGTCTAAACTGGTTTTGTTGAGCATTTAAGGTGTAAAGTTTATCTTGGAGCAAAGGAATCTCAGCGCCTCCCTTTTGTAAAAATGTCCGCCAGCGCCCCCTGCCGCCCGCCCGTCGCTAGTATAAATGATAAAAGCTCGTTCATGACGTAACCAGAGGAAGCGTCGTGGCTGGGGGTCCAAAGGAAGGGCTGGTTAAAAAGGCAGGAGCAAAAACATCAAGGATCTGGAGCCGGGTTGGGTTTACACGGGTAAAAGCGGGTCGGTGAAAGTAGTTCAGTCAGTGGCTCATTGTGTAGGACTGAAACGATTCCTCGAATGATTCGAGCACCTCGATTATTAAAATTCATCGAGGAAAATGCATCCGTCTCCATTATGTAGCACACCGTGTTAGCAGCAAGGCCTTGAATTGAGCGGCGTTTTGCCAGGTTTGGGGGAAATGAGGATCGTTGAACTTTGCGTGCGATGGTTGGACTAGACAGGAGGAACGGGAGGAATGGCGGAGAGAGAGACGATTAATCGGATAATCGGAAAAATATTCTTTAGAGTACCGTAGTCGATTACTAAAATATTCTTTTACAACAGCCCGAACCAAAGCAAATAAAATCATGAATATTTTACTGTATGGATAATGCAGAAAGTAGAAACTCTTCACAATGTGGAAAAACTCTGGAAAGTAATTTGCTACATTTACATTTATTGAGGTAATTACAATTTGTCTAATTTGGCCTTTAGGTTGTTTACAAAACTTTTACTTTTACTTGAATTTGTTTTGAGTAAAGTTACTCAGTTAGATCTGAAATCATGTCCTTTAATGAGTAAAAACAAACGGCGTTGATCCTTCAGCTGGGCTTGTATTCAAATCCAAGTTTAGTTCTGAGAAAAGAAAACATCTAGCTGTAACTAAGATATGGATTTAACTGTAAATACGGGGAAGGCAGCAGCTTTATCATGCATTGTAAACTTTAATATTTGAACAACAAATGGAAATGTCAGTTTCATCAGGTTCTAGTGATTATAATTTCTATTGATTGAAACTGAAAACAGAAAATCAGGATCTTAGCTTGAAGTCGGTTATTTAAAACTATTAGACAGGAGGAACAAATCGGATATCGGGAATTAATGTCCCATTAAAAATACACTTAATATTTTGTGTTGCTTTTTATTTATAATGTGCTGCTTTAAATAAACCGTTTGAGGCCAACATGCTCTCATTTCCTTTGTGATGAGCAAAACTAATGCTCATCACAAAGTACCTACAGTAAAATTGTAATGAGGTACTTGTTACAAGAGCAGTTCTTTAAAAATAACGTTGGCATGCCTGTCTTTACTTTGGAACAAAGTTTTTATTAGTTATTGTTTTCTGCACTTTTATCAGGTTTTGATTTGACTTGAATTAAAAATTCACTGTCTGCTGGGCTTTCCTGGTTTTGATTTTAAGGTTCATTGTTGGTCGGGTCCCGCATGTTTATGTCTGTAGACCACCTGTGTAAAATGTCCCAGTCCATAAATCAAACGCACCCATCCCATCAGAAAGCCTCTTTTAGAGGAAGAACTGCGACCCAGAAAAGGAATTAGAGTCCACTTTTCACAAGTTCACTTTTTTTCAACTTTGGAAAGTGTTTAAAAAAATTTAACTTTTACAATGGACCAGAAAGTTTTGGGGTTTTTTAATTTGTGGGTAAAATTGTCACTAGTTTCATTTCTATTTGTGTTTATTGTAAAGTTGGTCTTAAGTTTAATTTCAGGCGGTATTAAAAAAAGTATTAAAAAGTCTTAAATGTAACTTGCCTTAAGCTGCAGTAAGCCTGTCATTGCAAGTTTTAAAGTATTTCAACTTTTATGCAAATTTCATCTCCACTGAAATGGATTGAAAATCTTCAGAATTCAGCAAAAACTTTGTGGACTTTGGCAGCTTGCTACTTCCACCTACTTCAACTTAGAAACTTCTTTCAACTTTCAAGCAAGTCACAAGCCATTCCTCTACCTTCAGATGACTCATAGGCCTTATAGTTTTTCTAAAATCACAATTTAAGTTTTATGCTAACTTTTGCTCAGTTTCAGTTTTACAGACTGCAGTCTGGTAGCTGATGCCTTTCAAACTTTACCGGTTTTTCCCAAGCAGAAAGCTGCTGTTGGCACAAATTTCACTCCCAGCTGTTTGCATTGCATTCTGGTTTTCTGTAAAACAGCAGGGAGTGTCGCCTTCCTCTATTGGGCTCATGTGAAACGTTTTCAGTGACGCTCGTATGGGGAATTTTTCTGCCATAATTCCATTTTCATTTTGAAAGCAGGACTTCATGTTTTTCTTCTCAAAACTTGTGATGTTTGAACTCCAAACTTTTCTCCTCACGCTCAAAACCCGTCTCTCTGCTCGGATCCACTCTCCTCTTGCAAACCTCTCTGCTGGCTTACAAATCATTTTCTGCTTGGAACAGAAAAGTACTGTTGCCTGGCAACCTCTCAGCCAATAGAATGCAAGCTTTATACTGGGTGCGTTTGTTTCCTTCTAGTGGGTGAGCCAGCGTTCCCTCCCTCCCCGCCCGCCCAATGGGAGTCCAAATTTGAAGTAACAAGGGTTGCCATGGCGACTGGCAAACATTGATCGATAGCTACTCAGCTTTATGTGATTTATCTGCCATATGTAATAGCTGCTAATAGCTGCTAATAGCAGCTAATAGCGGCTAATAGCAGCTCGCTCAGGACAGACAGGCTGCGGTCCGGCTGCAGAACGCTGTCGCCATAAACGTCTCCACCAACATGGAATAATTTGCAGAAAGTGCGAACAGATACATGATCTATATGTCCATAGCTGGTGTTTGTACCCAGCTGTCTTGACAGTTGCTATGTTAGTTGTTAGTCGTTGCTATGACGACATAAATCAGAAGCTTAGAGCCAAATGTTTTCTCACTCTACATTACATTTATTATTAGTTATTGCTTTGGAAAAAAAGCCAGAGAGGAATCTGAAAAATCGATAAGCAACAAAGTGGATAAGTTGACAGCAGTCCTTCTTTCATCCTGATGACACCACCCATCCCTCAGCGCGGGGTCAGAGGTCAGTTACACTTTAAAGAGTCAAAACAATGGCTGCTGATTTTTATCAGATTGATGGGTTTTCTATTAATATCTATCTAGATTGCTCGTATATTGATATAGGGTAGACAGATGTGTCTCTCTAGACCAGTGCTTCCCAATTCCGGTCCTCAGGCCTCCCTGCTCTGCATGTTTTAGATGAGCCTCTATTCCAGAGCAGCTGATTCAAATGATTGCATGACCATCAAGTGCTGCAGAAACCTGTTGATCACCCATAGATTCAATCCAGGTGTGACAGAAGGGAAACACCTAAAACATGCAGGGCAGGGAGGCCTGAGGACCGGAATTGGGAAACGCTGTTTTAGACAGACACATCGCCACGCAGGCTCACCCACTAGAAGGAAACAAACGCACCCAGTAGATCAGCTGCGTTCCATCGGCTGACATTTGATCCGAGCAGAGAGACGAGTTTTGAGTGCGAGGAGAAAAGTTTGAGAAAGCAGAGTGAATATTTGAGAGCAGAAGTTTGGAGTAGGAGCTTTACAAGCTTTACGACATGAAGTCGTGCTTTCGGACCGAAATCGTGTTTTCTGGAATGACGGCAGCAAAATCCCCCAGACTCTCGGGGGAAAGGGAGGAGCTGACAGAAATGCAACTCTGTGTTGCTGTGTTCATTCTGCAGATTAGTTTTCTCAACAGCAACTGTTCTAGTTTAAGTAGCTGTTCTCCTCCAGGTGGCGCTCATGGTGAAGGTGCGGGGCCAGATGTGGCCAGAGCTGCTCACCGCTGTCGGCCACCGAGTGCTTGTTGGCGTTGTTGACGACGGCCTTCACCCTGTCGGCCTGGATGGCGATGTCGGCCTCCACCAGCGCGTGTTTCTGCAGCAGGTCCTCCACGCCCAGCAGGTGCTTCCCGTAGTCCTGAGACAGCAGCAGCATCTGGAAGACAGACCGGGGTTAGAGCTGGGGTCCTGGTCCGGGGCTGAAGGTGGGTTCCTCTGCCTGCCTTCATCTCGTCCATCCAGTCCATAATGTAGAGCATCTCCTGGAAGACCCTCTGCAGGCCCAGGTTCATCTCCAGCCGCTGCCGGCGGGCCTTCAGCAGCTCCAGCAGGTACTCCCACAGCCGGATCACGTTGTCCTTTCTGGCCGTGATGCGCTTGATGTCGTGGTAACGCTCCGCCTCCAGCTCCTTCGCCACGGCGACCACGGCCTGAACACGCTCCTCGTACGCCGCGATGTCCGTCTCGATGGCCTCGTGCTTCTTGGTGGCCGCCTCCACGGCTTGGAGGTCGAAGCCAAAGTTGTCCTGGAGTCAGAGGGGAGGACAGGTGAGGAAGGCAGGACAGGTGAGCTAAAGGTGAACTGCTGCAGAGCTCTGCTCACCTGAGACACCAGCCTCTGGTTTTCACTGAGCCAGGTCTCCCTCATGGCTGCCTTGCGGTCAAAGCGTCTGGCCAGCTGCTCCAGTTTCTCCTGTCGGATCAGCTCCGTCCGAAGAGCCAGCTCCCTCTCATGCTCCGCCTTCTCCAGGCGTTCCCAGGCCTGACGGGAGGAGCAGACAAAGACTCGAAATCTGGACGACGTTTCAGAGAACGGCGGTGGGCGGCGCTCACCTTGTTGATGTCTGAGATGAGCTTCCCCTCACGGGGCATGTAGACCTTCTGGTTGTTGGCCCTCATCTTGCTCTGGATGGTGAAGAGCAGAACCTCCAGGTTCCCCTTCTCTGTGAACCTGAGAGACAACAAAATCAATGTCCGAACAGGTGGAGTTACCTGGGGACATGGAGGATCCGCCACTCACTTGGGCGGTTTCTCCACGGTCCGGTACGTGTTGAAGGCCTGCAGCTGCTGCTGGACTCCCACCAGGGAGTTGGCGAACTTCCTGTTGTTCAGGATGATGATGGTCTGTTCGATCCACTCCAGCAGGTCCGACGCCAGCGACTCGTACTTCTCTATCATCTTCTCGGTCTCGATGGCGTTGTCCAACACCTGGACAACAAAGAACCTGGGTGACTCAGGTGAACTGACAGCAGACCGGAACCGGATTCACAGAAATCCGACCTGAAGGGTGAAGAAGGAACCAGGTCCTCGGTACCGGTCCTTTGGTTTGGTCAGGGAGTTGCTGAGTACCTGCTCATCTCTGATTGGTGCAGTTCTGCTCTGTATCTCACCTGGTTGAAGAACCTCAGGTTTATGAACAGTGACGGATCAGTTTGGACAGTGAGGTTCATATTCTGACCAGATTGAAGCAAAGTGCCTGAAAACTAGCAACTAGCTTCTGGAAACAGCAGGAAACAGGAGAGTGGACCGGATCCAACCTGCCTGCTGGGTGACCCGTCTGGACCAGAACCTGCAGACGTCTCTGAAGGAGGATGTTAAGATGCTTTCTAGACTCAACGCGCCTGTTTCTTTTGTTCAGACGGAAGGATCTAACTGATTCTTACAGCACTGGATAATTGGCCAAATCTTCCTTTCAAAGTCTTCGGGATTTAAATAACAGACTCCAGTCAGTTCCCAGAACACGACTGGACCTTAAATCCTGGATTATTTTGTTTGTTTAAAGTCCTGTTATTTTTGGAAAGCAAGCTTCTTATTTATCATGGAAAACTTGGAATCAAAATGGACGTTTTGAATTTTGTCCACATTCTTTGGACTTCATGTCCAACGTTCTCTATGTCCAAAACGATTTTCTTAGGAAAAGAGTTCAGGACATGAATAAAGTCCAGAGTTCTTGTAGCAGCTAAAACTCTGAGCCCATTGGTCCTTGGAAAAATAACATTGTTGTGGATGGAAGTGTTTGGAAGATCTAAAGCTGAGTAGCATTTAGATTTTGTAGGCACAGTTCCTTTTGTGAAGTAGCGGTTTGCTTGTATAAAAAGGTTTGTTGGAGGTCACAGCACCTGGAGAGGCTCCTACCTTCCCGATGCGTTTGCCCTCCACCTTCAGCGCCTTCATCTTGGAGAAGTAGTGGTAGTAGGTGACCACGTAGGTGATGACAGACTTCTCATCAGGATGGTCCACGCTGATATCTGCAGACAGACACACCAGCCCCAGGTGAGCGAGGTTCAGCCAGGTAACTGATTGTTGCCTGGAGGTCAGACGGGTCAGAACCTTCTGGGTCCAGTAGCTTGGTGAGGCCCAGGTGCTGCTCCGCCAGGTTAAACGCGTTCTGCAAGTTGTAGTGAGCGTTGGACTTCTTCAGCTTGTCGAAGTCGATCAGGTCAGGTCTAAAACACCAGACAGGTTTTTCACAACACACCTGTACCACACCTGTCCAGGTGTCCAGGAGGAGGAGGGTACCTGTGTTTGTGGATGAGGGCGTTGAAGGCCATGCCGTCTCTCCAGCTGGTGGTGAAGTTGTGGATGTTGACGTTGGAATAACTGCAGAGGAACAGCTGAGGTCAGAGATGGTCCGGTCCGGTCACCTGGTTACCTGCGCAGGGTGAGACTTACCCGGCCGTCTTCATCTGGCACCACAGGAGCAGGGCGTCCTTGGCCGATCGCTTCTCCTTATTGTCTTCAGTCTCAACACTGATGTCCTGGATCTGAGGGCGGAACAGCAGAAGCATCAGGGCCACCTGTCTCACCTCCGCCTGCTGGCGGCCTGATGGGGCGTGGCTCTGTACCTGGAAGCGCAGGATGATGGTCCAGATGAGGCCCAGAGTGAGTCGGTGGTTGCCGTCCACGATGTCGTGGGATCCCATGTTCTCCAGGTGAACCCGCTGCTCCTTCAGGAACTGCAGCGCTTTGTCCACGTTCTCCAGGCAGTGGATGCGCATCCGGCCTTTGGTGGGCTTGGGCTGCAGATAAACAAGGGAATGTAGTCCCTCTGCTGTCCACTAGGGGCCGCTGTTCATTATAAACCCTGCAGTCCCTCTGCTGTCCACTAGGGGCCGCTGTTCATTATAAACCCTGCAGTCCCTCTGCTGTCCACTAGGGGCCGCTGTTCATTATAAACCCTGCAGTCCCTCTGCTGTCCACTAGGGGCCGCTGTTCATTATAAACCCTGCAGTCCCTCTGCTGTCCACTAGGGGCCGCTGTTCATTATAAACCCTGCAGTCCCTCTGCTGTCCACTAGGGGCCGCTGTTCATTATAAACCCTGCAGTCCCTCTGCTGTCCACTAGGGGCCGCTGTTCATTATAAACCCTGCAGTCCCTCTGCTGTCCACTAGGGGCCGCTGTTCATTATAAACCCTGCAGCAGCAGAAGATAAGACGTCTCAAGATGGCTGCTTGGTAACCATGGCAACAACACACCAGCCCTGCCTTATCAGAGGGCAGTAAAGTGTTTAGCAGGCTCTAAACACAGTACAGGAAGTGGAGTGTCCCAGAACCTCAGGACGGGAACTGGATCAGAGCCGTCTTATCTGGATCCAGAACCCGCCACTTTGACTGCTAGCAGCAGCAAAACAGGAAGTGGACACACCTGGTATTAAACAAAGTGGCGTTAAATACAGAGAGGGATGTTAGGCTCCGCCCACAGAGAGGGAAATTGTGTTAGGCTCCACCCATTTCTTGGAAAAGCAGCTTCCTGGAAAGGCGGCCCTCAGACTGAGTGGACCCAGAGAAGAACCAGAACCAGCTTGTCTAGGTTGTGTTGTATGCAGATTACATTACCCAGAATCCCCAGGGGCCTGCAGGTTCTGGAGCGGCCCTGAGAGCAGTGGCCTCATGGCTGGGAGCCCAATTCAGACTGATTCATCCTGAAATCAGCCGGGAAGAAACAAAGAGAAACACGCAAGGAGGGTTGGGGAAGAACTGAACTACAGGTTCTACTAACGGCCCTCACCGTCCGGTTTGGACAGAACCAACGGCCCTCACCGTCCGGTTTGGACAGAACCTACGGCCCTCACCGTCCGGTTTGGACAGAACCAACGGCCCTCACCGTCCGGTTTGGACAGAACCTACGGCCCTCACCGTCCGGTTTGGACAGAACCAACGGCCCTCACCGTCCGGTTTGGACAGAACCAACGGCCCTCACCGTCCGGTTTGGACAGAACCAACGGCCCTCACCGTCCGGTTTGGACAGAACCTACGGCCCTCACCGTCCGGTTTGGACAGAACCTACGGCCCTCACCGTCCGGTTTGGACAGAACCTACGGCCCTCACCAGCCTCTCTCCGGACAGAACCTCCAGCAGCTTGATGAGCATGCGGCCGTCCCTCAGGTCCAGGTAAAGGTCGGTGATCCTGCAGGAGACTCTGGACAGGTGGGAGTTGACCCACTTGGTGAAGGTCTTCTTCTGGACCGCTTCACGTTCATCTGGGTGGAAAGAGACACAAACTGGGTTAGAACCGCTAATTCAGTAGATCCTACTGGCTCCGTTCAGGATTCTGGAACTTTACTCTGAAGGAAGAAAGAGGAACCGGATCGGGTTGCTGGTTCTGATATAGCAACAGGAAGTATTCCTTATAGAACCATCAACTCTAGAACCCGCCATTGTTTGCTCACTGGTGCTCATTTGAATAAACTGTCGTCATAGCAACGGAGACATGAAATATTTGATCAACAGAATCTTGATGTTTAGCATTTTGCTAACGTAGCCGTTTCTGGAGAACCTGGTGACCCAATTTGAGTTTCATCCAAATTTAGGACAAATTAAAAACGGATCAATTTAAACGAGATCTGAGGACGTTCCACGGTATAGACAGAGGTCCCAGAACCGGACCGGACCGACCCAAACATCAGAACAAACGGTTCTGCAGAGAAACCAGTTGATACTGAACCCAGTTAGAGGGAACCGACCCAAACCTGCAGAACCTGTGAACCAGGAGGCAGCGGTTCCCCCTCACCTTGCAGCTGCTTGAAGCGTCCGTCCAGCAGGCCGCTGCTGGCCTGCGGCTCCGCCTCCATCCCTTCCTTATGCGCGGCTCTTTGTGGGTCGGATCCCGGACCGCTCCAGGCCTGGTTCTACTTCAGTCCGGCGACATTCCGGCCGACGCGGCCCAGCCAGAAGAATCCCAGATGATCCGAGGATTAGGTCGGGATGAAACCGGGAAAGGAAATCCTGCGGTAGTTTCCTTGGAGGCGACGTTGCTGAACTTTGGACTTCATGAACAAGAAGCTCAGATTAAAGTTTAACCCAGCAGGCACCGTCTGAAACTCTGGTTCTGGTTCTGGACGGAAGCCTGTGGAGCGGACCGGGAGCAGCGACCTGGAGTCTGCAGCGGCACCGTGACGAGTCCAGAGGTTGCCGTGACGCCCTGCCACGCCCTCGCAGCAAGGCAGCAGCCTCCCTGTCCTGCTGCCGTCCGATTGGCTGCAGGGACCCCCCTCCACTCCCCCGCCCCTCCAGGAACGACACGCTGCAAAAAGTGAAGGTGAAGCAGATTCCTTCAGGAGGCCGCTTCCAGCAGAGAGATCCATCCAGAACCAGAACCAGAACCGGGTCAGAACTCTGAGGGAATCCCAGCTCTTCAGGCGTTTCTTATTTGGACGAGATCCGCCTCCAGACGGGCCGGGATCAGAGACCCGACCACACGGCCTTGAGGTACTCCCGTACTGAAACCCAGAGTGTTTTCTGGGAACAGAACCAGGCCCGGTACCAGTACCGCCCAAGCCGGTCCAGACATGGAGGTTCAGAAAGCTGTTCTCTGGTTTCTGACAGAAAACAGGAAGCGAGGGAACGGTGGTTCCCCTGCTGGTCCAGATGGAGCCGAGGTCAGGAGGGGGTCAGCAGGGGGTCAGCAGGTCAGGAGGTTCTGGAGGAACATTTCAACATCATCTGCTGCTGGTTTGGATCCAGCATTACCAGTAAGTTCTACCTGAAAGCTGCTGGGACAGTTGGAGGTTCTGTTCCTGTTGTCTGCAGACAACACACACACACACACACCATCTGCTCATATGTTTATTATGAGGTGAGAGCAGCATCCATCTGGTCCAACAGAGCAGAACCAGAACCAGAACCAGGTCAGATCTGCAGCACTCCACACCAAAGCGGTGCAGGTCCAGCTGGTGAGTGTGCAGAAGTTGCAGGTCGTTCCTGTTTGTTACATAATGAGCCTGCGGGGGGCGCTGTCACCAGACTGAGCTCAGGTTTGGATTCTTCCTATGAAGCTACAAATAAAAACGACAATCTGATGCTGATTTCTTCCTTCACTTTCATCCAGAGTCTGATGAGGTCAAAGGTCACTGGGGTTGAATTTCTACCTTAGACTTCTCATTGGACTGAAACTGCTTGTGTGTGGGGTCAGAACCGGTCCAAAACCGGTCCGACCGGCACCATGCTGGTCCCAGTTTGTCTTCTGCAAACAGACTGGTATTTACCCCAAACAGCTTTTTACAGTGGAGAGCGTGAGCCAATGACGCGACAGCATCGCGATGATGTCATCAGTTTCCCTTCATTGTTTCTCACATTCCAGAGTCAAAGACAGGAAGTGAGAAGCAAACATCCTGCCGGGCCTGCTGGACCAGAACCAGAGTCTGGACCAGAACCAGAACCAGGACCAGGATCTTTAGCTAAAGCACCAGCTAAAGGTGCTTTAGCTGGACCTGGACCGGGACCAGCTAAAGAACTTTTTTCTTCAGCTGCTTCTGATTGGTGCGTTTCTGTTTCTGGCTCCGCCCACTTTCCCAGTGAGGCGTGCAGAGAGGCGGGGCTTCCTCTGGTCGTATCGTCTCCACTTCCTGCCGGAGCTGCGGCAGAAACGCACCGCTCCTACCAGGAACAACCAATCACAGCCAGGGGGAGGGGCTTAGCGCTGTCAGTCAACCTCACGCACTCGCTGCTGAATGAGTAAATGAGTACGACCCGCCTACCTGCCAGGGCCTTGATGCGCGATCGCTCGAAGAGCCGGGCGGAGCTGTTCTCGTTGTCCCAGTCGTCGTCCCAGCGGTTGTTGACGGTGTCGCTGCTGCTGTACTGGCCGTGCAGCTCCATCGGGTCGTACTCGGCCGCCACCGTCGTCATCATGATGGGTCGGCTGATACGGGCCGCTTCAGGGCCACCACACCTGTGGGCGGAACCACAGGTCAGAGGCAGAAGCAGAACCTGGGCCCGGTTCCATGGAACAGAACCTGACACTGTATTGTTTCTTCCTGACCAATGATTATGTTGAGTCTGGATGCTGCGCTCTGATTGGCTGAGCTGTAATGGGGGGGTCATGTGGCCAAGCAGTGGGCCAGCATCATTTCAGCGGGACGGCGAGCCGACCGGCAGCAGAGGAGGAGACATGTTTCCACCTTTACATTAATAATAATCCAAATTAGTTTATGGCAGCACTTCAGAAAACATCTCATAACTGATTTTGTTACTTTTTCTCATTCATATGGAAACAGAAACTAGTTTTATTTCTGAAAACGTTGAGCTCTTGTTGCAGTCCAGAAGGCTCCAGCACTTCAGAGGGAGTTAATATTTAATGCACATCTTTGCAGCATTAATATTTCATATTGCAGAGAGGTTGAGGTCACGCTGCTCAGGTAGAATCAGGAGGCTGGAAGTTCCCACACTGACCGACACCCTGAACCTGGCACAGCCAAGTCTGACTCTGATTGGAGGGCAGCAGGAGCTAGCGCCTCATTGGCTGGCCTGTGTGTTCAGGGAACCAGAATCTGCGTCCAGTCTGTTTTTAACAGCAGCTTCACTGAATCCTTCTGGTTTGATCCTGGACTCTAGAACAGCAGATCTAGTTTGTCTAGAAATCTTTCGTTTCTGATTGCCTCATGTTTTACAGCTTGCTTTATTTCCCATTGCAGGTTTTGAACTGATATCAGTTTTTGCTGCAGAACTGCAACGCCAGGCCACGGACCTCTCGCTAACCATGAATCCGCCATTTTTACTCCTGGCAGAGATTTTGTCTTCCAGGTTTAGTAATGGCGAAACTCTGAGTGGATCGGTCTAATTGCTGGGCTGTTGGTATTTTAATCCAAACTATCCCCAGCACCAGAACATCTTTCAAATGTCTGGTTAAACTTTATTTTTCCTGGAAATATTTCACATCAGAGGGGAAAGTCGTCTTTGACCTGCGTTAGCATCCAGAAGGGTTAGCTAACTATGTCTGACCGAGCAAAACGCTAAGCTGCTAATTAATTTAAAATGATGACAAACTTCATGAATTTATTGTTGATATCCCAGCCACTGTTTGCTAGCATTAGCATCACATTGGAGTTAGCGCTGTGAGCTAGCTGTTAGCTCCTACTGGACAGAACCATCCTGTTTTTAATGTTAACAGTTTGGCATTGATTTCACTGTTTTGTCTTGGGAACATGTGATCCAAATGCTTTCAGTTACGTTCTTGGCGCTTGCGTTAGCTAACTAGCTAACTACCTTGTTTACCATACGAGGTCAGTCCTGCTGCGGCTGGATGGACGAGTCTTAACGTCGTTGGCGTCTTCCAATCAGTGGGGAACGAAAAGTTTCTGCTCTGCTAGATAACCACATCGCTGCTATAAACTACAAAAATGGCTGAACAGGGTGGATGAGAACGCTCTGTGATCTGTGGGGGGCGGGGCCTGAAGGGCCTCATTTGCGGCATTTCAAGCAATAGCAACAAAAGTTGCTCATAGACGCGTCTCAGGTCAGGGGTCAGAGAGGGGTCAAATAGAGGTCAGAGGAGCTAGAGTAACAGATTCAGACCAAAGCAGTCGAGCCTCAGACCAGCTGGATGGTTTGAGAAATGAACTGATGGGTCAATATGAAGCTCCTTATTCTGATTTAGACATTAATTATTGGTGTTCATCATCATCATCATCATTATTGAAGAGCAACAGCATGAAGACCAAGCCAGGGAGTGGCTGGAAGGATGATCTCAACATTTCCAGGTTCTGGCCACGCACACAGAACCGGCAGCTGTCGAGTCCTGAACACACGTCCCCCAGAGACACACGACCCGTCCCCCTGCGGCCCCCGCCCCTCAGGTTGAGGAACAGCTGTCAGACAGCCAGACGGTGGAGCAGCTGCAGGGAAAACTGCCCCAACATTCCTGAACCGAGGGAACGCACCCACCAGAACCATCGACCCGGTTCTGACCCAACAGAAACCCCAACTGAGCCGACAGAACCGGTCCACATGAGTCTATTTAGGAAAAACTGAACTTCAACCTCTGGACCCTGATCCAGCTATGGCTTCCTGCCTGACTTCACTCAGAACCAGAACCAGCTCTTCAGACAGGAAGCTGATTGATTGATTGATCATCGATTGATTGTTGATGCCATGGCCTCAGATCCATCCAAGATGGCCGCCAAACATCAGAAACATTTACAGTTTCACTCCCTAAGGACTCATTAGAGGACAAACAAAAACAGGACTCGGATCGGAGCCGATCCGTTCAGATCGGACCGGCTTCAGTTGAGTCCAGATTTTCCCAGAGTTCATGGAGGAAGTTTCTGGAGCGGCAATCCGTTCAGAACCTCCAGCAGGAGAACGTTCTGCGTGTTCGGGTCAGAACCAGCAGCTACAGCTGGCCCGGCTCTATGTTCTGGATACAACCAGAACTTCCTGCAACTTTTCAGAACCAAGAGAATGAGGAGCTGAAGTCCTGGAACCAGATTCCACTTTGGATCTTTCGGAACCAGTGAAGTTCCTGTTGAATCTGGTTCTGCAATTTGAACACCTGCAGCAGGGTTCGGTTCTCTGAGAGGAACGTTCCTCCAACAGAACCCGGGGATGGAGGCCGCTGTTTTTCAGCATTTTCTGCGGGCCGAGCGGAGCTGCGCGGCGGCCTGCGGAGCCGCAGAGAGCCGGGGAGAGATGGCTGGAGGCCGGCCACAGGCGGTCCGAGCCGCCGCTGAAACGGACCGGGAAATGAGGGCAGAATCGCGGCCGCAGCGGCTGTTATTGTCCCGGCCAGACCGCCTCCTTCCGCGGCCACGCCTGCATGGCGCACCGTTATTATTCTCCATCCTCCATCCGGGAGGGCGGGGGGCCGGAGGCGGCTAGGCGGGCTGCGAGGCGCCGCGGCCCGGCCACACGGCGCGGCCGGGCCCAGCGGAAGTACCGCGGTTCTGGTTCGGAGATTCCGAGGTTGTTAGGTTTGGATCCGGAGTCCAAACAGCCAGACTGAGCCCGGACTCCCGACGCGAAGCTTAGTTAGCCCTAGAAACCCAGAGCCCCCCCCAACCCGGAGCTCCAATCACAGCGGCCACTGAAACCCAACCGAACCGAACCGAACCGAGCCCGAGCAGGGCGGCGCTTACCTGCTAAGAGATCCACAGCGAGGATCCAAACTTCAGCTGCGGAGGAAGAGTCTGCAGAGCGGACGGAACCGGAGGAGGAGCACCGGGAGGGGGCGGGGGGAGGGGGGGGCTGCTGCAGGGAATGACGGGAAAAGATCCGCACTGACCCTCCTCCTCCTCATCTTCATCTCCATCCATCCAGCCAGAAACAGAACCGAGCCTGTACCGGACCAGGACAGAACCAGGCCGCCTTGATCCCACAAAGAATCATTTTAAATCCCAGAAATTCAGTGGAAAACCGGAACCAGGGGTCACAGTGTTACTGGGAGAGGTCAGAGGTCATGTCTCCATACTCGTCACCTTCTCACTGAACCGGCCGTGTGGGAAGTAGAACTCTTGGTTCTGGTTCTGGTCTGACCGCCTTGCTGCTGACTGAGCCATGGTTCCTCCACCTGAAGCTGGTAGAACCGGGTCAGAACCCAACCCAGGAGGGAACCAGTTCAGAACCAGGAAGATTCAACAGAACTGGGCTGATGGGTCTTCATCATCTCTGCCCTCCAGAACCGGTCTGACCCAGTAGAGTTCAGCAGCTGGTTGTGGGTTTGAATCCAGTTTGACTGGAGACAGTGTGTGTGTGTGTGTCGCTTGTCTCTGTCAGAATAATTATAATACATTTTATTTATGGGCGCCTTTGTTGACTTTTGAGGACAGAATAAGTAAAATCAATAAAATAATAATCAGCTAATCTGATGGATTCAGTTTGAAACGAATCAGTTTCCAGGATGTGAAACTGGAGAGAAGATCGATGTTTCTAATGGCAACGGCAGGGAGGAGGAGGAGGAGGAGGAGGAGGAGGGGCCCGAGGACGGGGCCCTGGGGGACTCTGGAGCTTCAGGGTCTGAGCTACGCTAATGGAAGCTAACCTTTAGCATGATGGGGAGAAATCCAGAATCAGCTGCCAGGAAGAGATCGATGTGATTCTGGTGAGAGGAACTGTTCATAAAGAACTACAGGAAAGGAACTGTTCATAAAGAACTACAGGAAAGGAACTGCTGGAGGCGCTGCAAAAACCACAGAAGAAGAACTCAGGCTGTTTTAATGTCTTTTTAATGTTTTTCCACCAGAACCATCAGGTCCAATCAAACCATGCTGACCGACCCGAGTCATCTAAACCAAATGAAGCCCAGCAGCTGCCAGAACCCGACCAGAACTCTGCAGGCTTCATTGAATTTATTCACAAACTAAACCAGCAGCACAGAAACTAGAGTTCTGGTTCCAGTCCATTGCTGAGGTTCTGTGGGGATTCCCCACAGACCCAACAGAACCACCAGGCCCGGACCCAGAGCCGGAGAAGTTCTCTGTGTTTGTTTTCGTGCCTGGAGCCGGAGCTGCGGCCGGCGAGCCGCTTCCTGTCGGGTCGATACGGAGACAGGAAGTGGTGTAAGATGATCCGCGCTGACCGTCAGCACCGGGTCCATTAGGGCCTGATGGAGCAGAACCGGGCCTGATGGGACAAACATCGATCCGTGGGTCAGGCTGAAGACGCTCCCACTCTGGGTTTTTCCCAAAGGCACCAGAACCGGGTCGTCCCAGCTGCAGCGTCTGTATGTAGGTGATGTAACCGACTGCAGTCTCCCCCTAGTGGCGGGAGGACTTCTGTTGGGGAGCGAGTTCACAGCTTTCATACTTCCTGTTGTTTTTGTTTCCATTTTTTCTGTTGCATTTGTTTCTTAACATTTGGGTTTCAGTTTACATCGTTCATCCCTCCACCCAGCCGTCTTCACATGTCCGCAGCCTCGCCTGCTCCGTACACAGACTCCGCCCACATGGCTCCTTCGGCCCCGCCCCATCAGAAGTCCAGCCACTCGCTCATGTAGATGCAGCTGGACGGGGAGATCTCTCCTCCTTCGTGGCAGTCGTGGAACACCTGCAGAGAAGACAGACAGGTGAGGTCAGGTGAGGCTGGGAAGGGGCTGCAGGTGCGTCAAGGGGCCCTGGTTACCGGGCAGAGTCCACAGGGCGTCTTGACGAGGCCGGTGGGCTGCAGGATGGCGTTGACGCCGCGGTACAGCTTCATCTGTCCGTCCACGCTGCCCACCGTCCCCTCCTTGGCAGCGATCACCGTCATCTCCACCTTCCCGTCGTAGATCAGGGTGTTCAGGATGGTCTCGATGTCATCCATGGACAGGTCCACCTGTGCCCAACACACACACCTGTCAGCCCACAGGTAGACCGGCTGCCAAGGGCCTGGACTGCAGGCGGGCGGAGTCACCTTGCTGATTCCCAGCTCACAGATGTACTTCCACACCTCATGCGACGTGGCGAACGAGCTGTTCCTCTGGACCATCGGGCTCTGCTTCCCGTCCCTCGCCGCTTCTGCCTTGGAACAGAGCAGAGCAGGTCACGTGATCCACCAGGGGGTCACAGACCCAACCAGGGGTCACAGACCCAACCAGGGGTCACATGGAGCCGTTGTAAAGGAAAATTGAGGACGAAGACGAAGTTTCATGTTGGTTCCATCTGATCTACTGTCATTACTGAGGCCCCAGACCTGCAGAGCCTTCAGGAAGTAGACCTGTGCTGCCCCCTGCTGGCCCGAATCATCTAAACCTGAACCGGTGTGTGTGTGTGTGTGTACTTGTATATATTACATATAGAGGACCACTTTCCCAACATTTCCCAACAGAGGGAGGTCATTGTGGAAAGTGAGGACCTTTCCCCAGTCCTGGCTTACTTTGCAGTTTCTCCTGAGCTCTGCTGGTTAGATTACAGGTTTGGTTAGAGTTCTGGTTGGCTAGAGTTGGGTTCTGTTTGGGTGGAGTTCGGAATAAACTAGTTCTTGTTCTGGTCAGGGAACAGGTCTGGGTTAGGATTAAACAGTCACTGAAATGAATGGAGATCAATACCAAGTCCTCACTTTGTATAGAAGTACCAGGCTGTGTGTGTGTTTGTGTCCAGACAGCTCTGGTTCTGGTCGGACAGGTTCTGCTGGTACCTTGCTCTGCAGGAACTTGAAGCACTGCTGGTTCAGAACCTCCACGAACTCGGACTCGAAGTCCTGGTCGCTGTACCAGGCGCCGCCCGTCACCGTACGATCCGGCTGCAGGTTGTACAGCATGTACACCTTCTTCTTGGACGCCTGGAGGACAGAACCGCACCGGAACCAGATCAGAACTGGGTCAGCTACTGTTTTCAGCACCCTCTGTGAGCTGCGACTAGAAACCTGAACATATAAAATCTGCTTTGAATTCTAACCCATTTCTGAGTTCATCAGACCAAAATGAAACTGAATTATTAATTTCATTTCCTTCCAGTTACTCTAATGTTTCTAAACCATTTTAATAAAGTGAATCAGCCTAATTGGCTGATGTGTAGGAGTTCCAGCCAATCAGAAGCCAGAACAGTCTGGAGCGTCCAATCAGAGAAGAATGAGAGGACATTTAAATTCTGTCAAACCTTTGCAACATTTTCTAAGTATTCTGTATTTGTTTCAGTATTTCTGATGTTTGTTGAGTTTTGTAGAAATTAAAAATGTTCCTGTACTATGCATTAAATACAAGGCATAAACACGTTACACACACAGTTGGTGACAAAAAACACTGTACATTATATTATATAAGCTAAATTATGGAAAATCAGTTAGTGCATTAAATATTTTTTAACCATTTGATTGGCGGCGTACAAACAGGATGAGCATGTTGTCACAGATCAGGTGAGGCTCAGCTTCCTGCTGCGCTCCGAGAATTTGAATGGGAAAATTCAGCGATTTTGAAGGAAAAATAATCGAAATTGGTTAAGCTAAATGAAAAATAAATACTTTACAATACAAACCACAGGGTGAAAATAGCAATATAAATGATCTTATTATATTTTTCCATTATGACAGGTGCGGCCTCCCCTGACCGCAGTCAGGACTTCATCACAGTAATGATCAGCAGGTTCAGCTCTGAGAACGAACAGAACCGCTACAGGTTTCACTGCTGACAGAGATTTTAATCATGTCAGCTTGAAGGCAGTGCTGCCCACACCAACTCCAACTTCAGGCTGGGTTCCAGAGACACGCCGGTACCAGGCCTAGTGTCACCGTTTCTGATTCCTGCATCTACCGGCCTGAGGGAACCTGAACGCACCATCCATCAGAGCCTCACAAGCTGCCTGGTGATGCCTCTCTGCAGCCGCAGCATTGATGTCAAACAAACTGGGACATTTTGAACATACAGACCTGGAATTACTCGCCGGCAGCCTTCTGTTGCATGAAGACCTGCACTGACAACGTCACAGTGACAAATGTATCCGAGTCTTCCCAAACAAAAAGGCAGAGCGGAGAAGTCTGCTTAGAGAAAGGAACGCTCCCTTCAAGTGTGGAGCTGAGGCCCTGCAGCTCGGCACGGAGAGAACGGATCGGAAAACGGGACGACCAGAAGGACGGAGGAGCATCAGCAGGCAGGTTAGGGTGGGAATCCAGCTGGAGGCACTTCTCAGAAGTTGAACCACTTCTTTGCTCGTCTTGAGTGAAGACAGTAGAAAACTACAAATGTCTTGGGACTATTAGTTAAAGTTTATATTGAACCTGGAAAAAAAGGGCCAGCAAAGATTGTTTTGTCTAAGAAAGCTCACAAAGTTTCAGGTTGATAAGTCAAAGATGATCCTAGTTTATAGATCATATGTTGACGTTTTCTCTCCTCTGTTGGTTTGGTCATCTTAGTATTCAGCAGAGTAATAAATACTAGTAATAAGATCTGAGGGTTGAACAATGCTCACTTACAGAACTGATCAATAAACGGACCATCCTTACTGACGGCGCTCAGACTCTGCGTATGAACAGCAACAGTAACAGTAGCAGCTCTTTTGTTCATACGGGACCCGGCGGAGAGACTCTCACCCGACTTATTTTACATTTTTTAACTGAAAGACACGGCGAGCCGCTGGATGGATGACAGGCCGAGCGCCAACCACCGGGCTCAGAAGGTTTTCTGGGAGAAACCTTAGCATGCATCCGCTTCTCTGATTTCAGCTCTGCTTTCATGGCATCCTCCCTGACAGACCGGTACAAGCTGGCAGGCCTTGGACGCCCCTTTCCCACCTGTTGCTGGATTAAGGACTTCCTTACGAATCACACACAAACAGTCAGAGCGGGCCTCCATAGCTCCGCAGGGCTGCGTGCCGAGCCCTCTGCTCTTCACGCTTCCAGGCCACCAAAGTAGCACCTTGTTAAACTTGCAGACGACGACAGCAGGGGGTCTGACCTCAGGGGAGACCGTCCAAAGCTCAGCCAAGACCAAGGAGCTCGTCCTGGACTTTAGGAGAAGTAAAGGAGACATTCAACTGCTGGACAGAGGCCGGATGGGGAGGGCCAGACTTCTGCTTCCTGGGGGTACATTTCATGGATAAACAGGCCTGGAGCTGAAACACAGCAGAACGGACAAAGACGGCCCAGAGACTCCAAGTCCTGCTCCAAGTCCTGCTCCAAGTCCTGCTCCAAGTCCTGCTCCAAGCTGCTGGAGGTTTTCCATCGATGCTCCACTGAAAGCATCAGCTGCTGCTGCCTCTGACAGACGGACAGTTCAAACCCAGCAGCCCTGCGGTTTCTAGTCGCCATGGCTACTGTTTACCGTTTGCCACCAATTTCATTAAAGTCCATGTAATTTAATAGATATAGAATTACATTATGTTTCTATAATGACAATAACGATTATTGATTGATTGATCATTTATATTTAATGTTTTGTGTATTTAGACACCAGCTGTGTATGGAGGACCGATCCTGCCAAAACCGAAATATCAAAATAAATAACCGATTTGACAAAAGTCTTTAAAATGACAAAATATTGCACCAAAAAGTTAAAAATAAGTCTGGGTTGTACCAGCTGGGCCTGAACCGGGCCGGGCGGTTCTGGACTCACCGCCACAGACTTGACAGCCTTGATGAGCTTCTTGCTCTCCAGATTCTTCAGGATCTTGTTGATCTCCGTCAGAGGGAGGTTGCTCTTGAAGCGGATGTCTCTGCTCCAGATTCCTGCGGCGACACCAGAACCGGCCATGAGGTTCTGACCCGATCACGGCGGGCCATCTGCAGGACGCTACCTTTGTTTCCTGCGTCCTCGATGATCTGGTAGACCAGCTTCTCCTGGTTGTCAGAACCTTTCATCTTGCTAGAACACAGAGGAGCGTCAGGGAGGAACGACCCGGCAGAACCGGGCCGGCGAGGAGCTTACCTGGCGCTCTGCGTGTCCTTCAGCCGGTACAGCAGACCCGAATTGTTCCTCAGCAGGTCCAGTTGACCCTGAAACACAGTCGGGTCAAAGGTCAGGAGCCGGAAAAGTTTCACACCCTGACAGTTTCTTCTTCCTTTGTCTTAAAAGTTTCACATCAGACAAACAGGAAGTTGCTTCCTACAGACGTGGTTCGGCCCAGATTCTCAGTTTATTGCTGATGTTCCACAGAAACGGTCTCAGTGATGCAGTCCACTTATACGGCGAATAACGAACCGAACCGGAACCGGAAGTGACTGACCAGGGACAGCAGCTTGTTGAGCGCCATGGCGCGCTGCTGGGGCTCCAGGTGAGGCAGGTCGTTCTGGATCACCTGGTCCGTGATTCCCTGGGGAAACTGCTGACACAGCTCCTTGATTCTGGAAAACACCCGAACCGAACCGGGTCAGAGCCTGCTTCTGGAAACATTAAAAATAATGAAAACGTTTCTCCTGGTTCTTCCTCTCCGAACCTCTGGTTCTGCTCCTTTCAGAATCATTCTGTTTAAACCTGAAAGTTCTGTCAGCTGGAGTTCGGTTCTTCTGAGCTGAACTACCTCGGAGTTCGGTTCTTGTGAGCGGGTTTTCACCTGTTCTCTATCTCCGCCGGTTCCGAAAGGTTCGACTCCTTCTTCACCTTTACCTCTGCCATCCTGACCCAATTCAGTGGTTCCGTCTCTCCGCAGCGGGGCCGGGTTTGACTGGACCGGGTTTAACGTGTTGCGATGAGCCGGATGGTCGGGGTCCTTAAGGCTGCGTCTCTCGGTGTGAGCTGTCCTGCGCCGTGCCTGATTACAAAGGAGTCGGGGTCCTGCAGATATTCTGCTGGTCGGTTCTGTTCAGGAACTCTAGTTCCGTTTTATGAAATAAAATATATCAGATATTTAGGCTAAAACATTTTACCGGGAGTTTTAATGTAGAAAATACTGCGGCTGTTTTAGTCGGCAGTGAAACCCAGAAAATCCGAGAAAAATCCGGACGAGATTGAATCATATTAAATATATAAGAACTGTGCCGGACCGAACCAGGGAAGGTGGTTCTGGTTCTGGTTCTAGAATCCAAGCATTGTTGCTTAGCGCTGTGGGCGGAGCCTACTGTGATCCCGTTGTCATGGTGACCCTTAACGCAACAGCCCCGCTTCAGTGAAAATACAGCCGATGTCCCGATCAGAGATTCACTTTGACGAAATTCACAGAAAACTGGAACCAGAACCAAACAAGGGTCAGAACCGGATCAGAACTGGAACTAAACTAGGGACCAGTTTGTCAGGAAATGGAACTATTGGAGCATTCTGCTACTGGATTTGAACCGGGTCAGAACCGGATCTGAACTACGTTCATCAAAGTTTGTGATCCTCTGAGGTAACATGTTGTTAATGATCTACATAAGATCAATAATCAATCGTTCTGCCTCTCAGCAGCTCAGTGACCGTTATCGGCCAGCGGTTGCCATGGCAGCAGGCGCCATTTCAACTCCTCTCATCATCCCGATCAGCGAGGGCGTGACCCGGAAACCCAAGACCCGCATCGACACCAGGACACCCGTCTGCATCCAGTCAGGTACATCCAACCAGCATCCAACCACATTAAAACCACATCCAACCAGCATCAGACATCATCCAGTCAGGTACATCTAAACCTGGTCCTCCAGGTGTCCCTGGTTCTCCAGGTGTGTGTTTCTTCAGACTCTCCAGGTGTGCTGATCTTCTTCACTCTGGATGGTTCGAAGCCGGTTGCCGGGCAACGAGGGTCAGAGGTTGGCAGCAGGAAGTACACGGGTCCCGTCCTGCTTCCTGCGGGCCGGGTGTCTGTCAGAGCCGTGGCCGTCGCCAGGTAACGTTCAGCAGAAACACCTGAGCTGCATCACTTCCTGTTTCCCTCCGCTGAGTGTGACTGCGGCGCAGGGACGGGAGGCGCAGCTCCGTGGTCACCAAGGTGTTCTCCGTGGGTCAGGCGGAACCAGACCAGCAGGTAGCCAATCAGCGGCCTGTAGCCGACCTCTGACCTCGCTCACCTGTCTGATCTGAAGAGCTCCGCCTCCGTGGTTCTGTTGCTTCAGGTCCAGTCTGAAGGAGGCTACGATTCTGATGAGCGGTCCGGTTCTGATCCAACACCTGAAGGACCACCTGGACGCTCTGAGTGGAGGAAAGTCACCTGCAGTCCGGCTTCAGAACCGGGCCGGACCGGGTCCAGTCCTCCGCCGGTCTCCCTACCCTCCAGATGCTCCAGAGGTGCCGGGATTCCAGATCCTGATGCTGCCTGGACCAGCTCTTCCCGACGCTCCCGCTCTGCGGTAAACAGGCTAACGAGAGATCCAGCAGGAAGTTCCAGACCTGGTCGACCTTTTACTGTGATCTACTTCCTGTCTGCCAGGATTCTCACCATCTAGCGCCGCTGAGCTGCGAACCGCAAACCCATCGGCCGAGAGACGCCGCTGCGCAGCGGTAGGCTCTCAGGACACCCCCACTCTGATGACACTACCATTAGGACACGCCCACTAAATCGATTATCAATGAAATACAAACTGATTTCCAACTAGTTTGTTTTTATAGTGTCAGAATATCTTTGCTGTTGGTTTATTATCAGTTTATTATTGGTGTATTATTAGTATTGTGGTTCCTCACCTGTCCACTGGGGAACATGTCCTGGTCCTCTGTGTCTCCAGGTGTCCCCGCTGCCTCTGCGTCTGCCCTTCAGACCCGTTCGCTCGGTTCTGTTCTCAGTGTGGCGCTGTGATTCCTCCGGTACCGACACTCAGGCCGCCCCCTGCTGGGAGAGGACAGGTACTGCACTCGTCCACCGTCCAGCTGCTGCCGGCTGGTCAGGACAGACGGACTGACCGTCTGTCCTGCTGTCTCAGCTGCTGCCGTGTCCTTCCTGTCGCTGCCTGGTTCCGATCAACTCTCGGACCTGTTGGACCTGCGAGGCGTCCACAGAAGGGACCCGGGCCGGCTTCTCCCTGCAGGTGAGCTCAAGGTGCATCGCTGTTAGCAACCATGGGTCAGGTACTGATGGAACCCGGACGTCAACCAAGAAGTACTCACATCGAGTTCTGACCTTCCGCCGTTACGTCCAGACCAGAACCGGCCCGGGTTTACCTGTTTGTGTTGCTGCAGGTCGATCTGGGTGGAGGCGGCGCCCCCTCTGGTGGGCCGGCGGACGGCAGCATGTGGTCCTGCTCCAGGTGCCGCCGTCTGAACCGCCATGATGCCAGATTCTGTGACCGTTGTGGCACCAAGGTGACCTTTGACCTCCTGGTGTGCTGGGCAGTGAAGCATTGTGGGATATTCATTGTTGTGCGTATCCAGGCTGGCCAAGCCCCCTGCTGGGTGACGTGTTGGCGGTGTGGAGCAAGCGCACCGCTGGACGCCCCCCACTGTGCGGCATGCGGCGTGTTCCTCCTGGCAATGGCCCCGCCCACACCCTGCAGTGACATCTCACCGCCTGAAGAGGACGCCGCCCACAGCCAGGTAGAAAGACACCGGTTTCCTGTTGTCCGCTTACTTCCTTCCTGTTGTTAACAGGCTGGGTACTTGCAGGCCCCGCCCCCACAGAGCCCCGCCTCCAGACGGGGTGTAGCTCCTCCCCCTGTGGATCGGTCCACGCAGACCGTCGGACTCTATTACCCATCAGCCACTGAGCTGCAGCAGCGGGACCAGCAGAGGGCGCTGTGGCGCCGGCGGGAGGCGGCGAGGAGCGACCCCCGGCCGCCGCTCAGCGCCGTCAGCCCCGGTAGAGGTACCATGGCAACGCCATCAGAGGCTCGGCCCGGTCCAGGGATCTTCCCGATGGTTCTGTCGATTCTGATTGTTCTGTTGGTTCTGGTTCTGCAGGTTACTGGAGGAACCAACTGGACCACGTCTGTTCTCACCTGAGGAGCTACACCCAGAACCGGGCCTCCTTCAGAACCCTGCTGGCAGAACCTCGACTGGGCCGGGTAAGCTGCTCACCTGAGGAACAGAACCTGTGGTCCAGCTGAATGTGGGCCAGAATGGTTCTGATCCGGTTTGTTGTTCTGACCCGGTCCAGATGGTGTCGGCGCTGGTCCAGCAGAACCAGGAGGAAGTGGTTCTGACGTTGAGCTTCTCGCTAGCAGCCAATCAGAACCGGCAGGTGAGGTTTGGACCGGTTCACTGAACTGGTTCTGAGGCAGACATTTGACCCAACAGAACCTCTGTGTCCAGCAGGTCGGACCTGACGGCGACCCCGACGGTCGTGGCCCGGCGGGTAGTTCTACGGTACCGGGTCGGGTCCAGACGCTGAGCAGTGTCACACAGCGCGCTACAGACGGAGCCGGTAAGAACAGAGGATGTTCTGGTTCTTCTTCTCCTCCAGGGTTTTTCTGTGGCTCCAGTTTCCCGGGCCCGGGAATCGAACCTGCGACGGCCGCGTCGAGGACTCAAGGCCTCCAAACGTGGGTCACGCTATCCCTTACGCCCGTTCTGGTGGTTCTGATCCGGACAGAGGAGAACTGGATCGGACTGACGAACAGTGACCTCTGGTGGCCGGAGGGGGAAACCCAGAAACTACTTCCTACTTTACTTTTTTTTATTTATTTATTTTTTTTATTGCAAACAAAGAACATATGTGAACAACATAGAACAGTAATAGTTACAAACAGATATAACATAAACGGGCTTTACAGAACATAGAACAATTATTTCTCAATGTCAAAATCAAATCGGTGCTCCAGGGTTGCAGTTCTTTAAGGGCAGTTATGATTTAATGGCTTTAGCATTTGAGCTGATTTTTAAGGATTCTAAATAGATATTAATAGAAGATAATAAAATCTGGAAATTAGGTTTTTGTTGTAAATGTTTGGAGGTGTGAATATGATATTTACCATAAATAATAAAAAAGTTGACAACATATAAAAATTCTGTTTTGACAAGATCACATTTCTCCATCCCAAACCTTCCTACTTTACTTTTAGGATGAAATTGGTTCCTCTTGACAGAGCTGGTTCCGACCCGGCTGGGACCTGCGGAATACCTGGGGGTTCTCCTCCGGCTGTTTTGAAATGGATCAGAACCTCTGGCTCAGAACTCTGCTTTGTCTTCCAGGAAGTCCAAGGAGGAAGCGGGATGCCGACCTGGAACCAGACCTGTTGGTAAGAACAGAACCGAACCGGATCAGGCCGGGCTGTCTCCAGCTAGCTGGGCTCTGATTGGCTGTCTGGCTGCAGGTGAGCAGCGGATCAGACGTCACCCGTCTGACCAGTGTCGGTCCAGCAGGGGGCGGACCGCCACGTCCTGGCGGTTACCATGGTGAATGGTCACCATGACCTACTTCCTGTTTTAGTCCAGCCAGGAGCCGCCAGGACCTGATGACCTCACACAGGTGGTGTGGGCGGAGCCACAGGTGTTACAGTGAAGGTGGAAACACCTGATTCATGAACCCTGACCACGCCCACATTCTGACCACCCCCCCTTCAGTTTGTCATGTGACTCAAGGCGTTCTCCTCTTCCTCAGGATGAAGAAATTTGCAGCTCTGGGTTCTGATTGGCTGCCCATCGCCGAGTTCCTGCTCAGGTACGACTCACCTGGCCTGAGTGCCCGCTGCTTCCTCTGACTGGACCGGGCTGGTCCACAACGCTATACGCCTTCAGAGTTTCAGACTCCTTGGTTCTGCTTCAGACCCGTTACTGTGACGAATTGAGGCAGCCATCTTGGATTGCTATGGTGACGGCTGCCCTCGATCGGACCAATCAGAACCTACAGATGGAATGTGATGGAATATTTGTGGGGTTGACCTTTGACCCCAGTCAGGTCGTTTCTGAAAGTTTATGGAAATAAAACCCAACATTGATTTAGAAGTTCTTATTTATTCATGTCATCAGGAGGAGAAAATTATTTTTATCATTTTAATCAAATCAGGATGAAAAATTATCAATATATTCAGATTCATTTGTGACTCTGGGAAACGGCGCCGCCTGCTGGTCAAACATGGAAAACACAGAGCTAAAGGTTTAAACTGGAAGGGTAGAACCAGGACCAGAACCAGGACCAGAACCAGAACCAGGTCCAGAGCGCGGGTCAGCGCCGCAGCCTCAGGAAGAAGGCGTGGCGGCACTCGCTGCTGTCCACTGGGTAATATTTGTCGTAGAAGTCCAGGATGTATTCCTCGGCCTTGAAGCCGAACTTCTGGTAGAGCAGCATGGCCGGGTTGCTGGCCGACACGTGGAGCGTCACGTCCTTCCCCATGCACGTCTGAAACACACGGGTCGCACACGTCTGAAACACACACACACACCTGTCCCGGCAGTGTGTGTTTGCGGCCGGACTCACCTGGATCAGGTGGTAGATCATGAAGGTGCCGATGCCGGCGCGCCGCCACTCCGGGTGAACCAGCAGGAAGGAAATGTACGCCTCGCTGTACTTCACGTCCGGAACCATGAACCCGAAACCCACCACCACCTTCCTGTAGAGCGCCACCACGCTGAAGTCCGGGTACTGCAGGCACTCGGACAGGTCCACACCTGGAGGGACACGCCTGAGGTCAGAGGCCACAGCCGCCATAGCAGCGCCTGGTGGGGGCGGGGCTACCTGGCCAGAAGCTGTCATGGCACATGGCGTTGACCGAGGGGATGTGGTTGGGCCGGACGTAGCAGTAGTCAATGGGAGCGTCAGGTTCTGGGGTCCAGTCCGGATCCGTCCTGTGAGGAAACGCCCGGATCTCAGCCAAGAGGCGGAGCTTTAGGGGGCGGGACTCAAAATCCCTCCTGAGAAAGAGTTGGACAGGTGAAGGAGAGACAGAGAGACACAAGGACCAGAACCGAGTGTTCCTCATAGGAGGGAAAGTTAGCACTCCAAAGGCCTGACCACTAGGGGGCCCCCCACAAAAATGTATTTTTTAATACCAAAAGGCCCTTTTGTCACTAATCCAATAAATGCTGTGGTTGATTTGACTTGTTTCTAGCAGTGAGAGTTAAATGTTCTCCCTCCCAGACCAGAAAGCCATCGTCCATATTTAGTGACCCCCCGTTTCTACATGAAATGGTTTGTTCCTGCTGGGCGCGCCGGACGGTGACGGTGTTTAGCAGTCAGTAGAGAAAGAGATAATAACCAGCTGCCCAAAAAATAATAATAAAACCAGGGTTAGAGAAGGAAGGGAGTCAATTTCTTCAAGAGGTCGGTGGCTATCGACCTGTTAGCAGTCTGTAGCTAAGCTAACTAAGCTGTTAGCCTCTAATTCACCATCAGTGAAGAACAAATATTTATTGAAAATATATTTAACTTGTTGGTTTTACCACTTAACAGCAGATGAGTCAGAGTCAGCAGCTCCCCAAACCAGCCTGACTCCTACCTGTGAAGAAGGTGAGGACATGCTAGGCTAGTTAGCTCCTGGTGAGTCAGACTGCGCTAGGCCCAGATAGCTGGCTAACAGGGACAGTTTGGGTTTCCAGGTTTGCTCTGGTTTTGTCCAGTTTTCATTACTTTGAGATGAACATGTTCATATGTTTATGACATTAGAAAGTGATGTTAGTTACCAATCTGTCTTTGTTTTTTATATTTCAAGAATAATGGGGGAATTATTTGATATGAATCGTTGCAGTAGAGAACTCGGCAGACTCAGACTGCAGCATGTGTGAATGGCGGCCGGTTCCGGACCTGATGAAGGGCTTCAGGATCCGGGCCGTGTACGGACTCTTGATGTTCTGGTCCAGACCGCCCTCGGCTCCCATCAGGCGGTGCCAGAAAGACACAGAGCGCTGCTGGACGCCCGGCCGGCTGGACGCGCTGGTCTGCAGGGACAGAGACGGGTCAGAGCCGGTCGGACCTACGGAGGTTCTGACCTGCACCAGGAGGTTCTGACCTGGAAGCGGTCCAGAATCCGCTGCTCCTGGCTGCTGGTGCAGTACTTTCTCTTAACCCCACCCACGGGCCGTGGCTCCGCCTCCTGCGTGGCGTAGATCCCTCCCACCAGGCTGAGCGCGGCGCTAACGGCGCGGTCGATGTCCAGCAGGGGGAGCCCTCTCTGACGCTTGGCGTGGCGGACCAGCAGCTTCCTGCGGAGGCGCTTGGCGTGTGGCGTGACGGCGAGCGCCAGCGGGCAGCCGTCCAGCCGCCGCAGCAGCAGCCGCTCGTCGTAGAGGCTGAGGGCGGAGACGACGGGCCGCGGTGCGGCGCCGTCCAGTTTGTCCTGAAGGTTCATCCTGCGACGCTCTGCCACGCGCCTGTCAGGGGGCGGAGCCTCACCGCAGCCCGCCGGCTGCTCGAAGCGCTCTTCGTGGGCGTCGTCTTCCTCACTCTCAGCTTCCCGCTTGATGAGAGTATGTGGGGGGCGGAGCTTCTTCTGACCGGTGTGGCTGGCGCTGGGCGGGGGTAGGTACTCCATCCCCGGGTCGATCATGCCCTCCGTCTCCAGCTCCTCGTCATCTGTGGGTGGAGCCAGCAGTCAGGAATTGACGTCTGCACCGACATTGGCGGCGGGCGTACTCACCGTGGAACAGCGCCTGTGGCGGCATGGCATCGGGTATCAGGTCGACCTCTGACAGCAGGCTCGGCGTGGCCGAGTGGGAGGCCGGAGTCCCCGGCCCGGAGAAGTCCGGTGACGGTGAGGGCGAGGGGCTGGTGAGCGGCGTCTGGTCCGACGAGCTGAGCGACGAGAAGTCGACGACCTCGCCCCGCTCCAGCACCAGGTCGGGGCGGCGAACGCCGCTGCGGCTTAAGGCCAGCTTGACGGGCGTGGAGGAGGCGCTGCGGTCGGCGTAGCCTCCGCCCGCCGCCTCCTTCTGGGCGCGCCGGATGTCTTTGGCCTCCTGTGTGCGGCTGCGCTTCTCCTTCAGCTGCATGGCGTTCTCCACCGGGTTCCTGGCGCCGCGCTTACGCAGGCCCTCCACCGTGATGATGGGTTCCAGGGGCGGCCGGGTCGCTGCGGCGGAACCACAGGTCAGGGGGCGGGGCTCGCTCGGCCGGTCGCCGGCGCACCGCCGCCGCCGCTCACCTTTGGTCTTGGTGCCGGACTTGTCGCCGTCCGGCCTCAGGGTGGGGGGGCGGTTCTGGACCAGCTTCCACCAACCCGGCTCGCCGAACTCCTGCGCTCCGGACCGGAAGAAAGCGGGGCTTCCGACGGACAGGCAGCCGGCCACTGTGCTCCACCAGGTGGATGTCTTCTTCCTGCCGACATCAGAGCACCAGCGTCACCTGGCCGCCCGACTCGGCTGGGGTACCGGCCCGCTACAGCACAGGAACTGCACCACATATGGACAGAGCCGCTTCCTGCGGCCAGGTCTCCGAGGGAAACTCACCTGTTCCCCAGCAGGAAGTTCCAGTGACGGCCAATGAAAGCGCAGATGTCCTCCTTCCACCTGAAGTAGCCCTGCCGCCCTGTTCCCTCCAGAGACAGGTTGTACATGGCCAGCATCACCACCTGCGCACAGGAAGTTGTTTCAACCTGCAGGACAGGTGTGCAGTTGCTGAGGGGGCGGGGCCTTACCTGCTGCCAGGTGAGCCTCAGCCTCTCGAAGCTCTCCTTGCCATCCTCAGAACAGTCGCAGCACAGGAACTTGAAGAAGTTGTCTCCCTTCAGGTAACTGGGCTGGTCGCCGCGGAGCTGACCTGGAACCACAACCAGGTCAGGATGCTAGCCTGCTAGCAGCGGAGCTAACTTGTAGCTTAGCACCTTTGCCAACATTGAACATTGTTAGTGCTCTTAGCTCTAAGTTTATTTGTCTGGATAAATTCTGAAGCAATAATTTCCTGGGATGGTTTGAAGTTTTAATTCTCCAAGTAGCTTGACATTAATATTCGTGCTCTTATTTTGAAGGGTTGCTTTTTCCCTCCCAATATCTTGATTTAACAGCAGAACAAGTCAGGCAGCAGAGCTCTGATTGGCTCACCTGCAGGGACCCACTTGTGGCAGCGGTCACAGTAGAAGGACATGTCCTCGCAGGCCCAGCCGCCGTCCGCGTCCTCTCCCAGGTCGCTGGTCAGCGAGTCTCCGCTCTGGTCATGTGACAGGTCCTCCTGGTCCTCCGACTCCACGATCAGCAGCGTCTCCCCCTCCACCTCCCCCTCCTCCAGACCCTCCGCCGCGCCGCCGCCGTCCATCTCCTGGAGAAGAGACGCCTGGACGGGTCACGTGACCAGCCGCCGGTTTGGACCCTGAACCGGGTCAGGACGTCTTCAGAATGACCCGTCACGGTGAGGGTCTTTTTGAGGTGTGCGTACCTGACTCAGGTGTCCTGTGGGCGGAGCCTGGCCTCCTGGCCCCGCCTCTCCTCCTCCAGCTGCTGGGTCAGAACCTTCTGCTCCTCCAGCAGGTTCTGCTGCTTCCGCTGCAGCCGGTCCAGATCCCGCAGGACGCCCTCACGCAGACGCTGCACAGAACCGGCACCAGATCAGAACCAGGACTGGCTCAGAACCAGGATCGGAACAGAACCAGATCAGGACCAGGATCAGGACCAGATCAGAACCAGAACTGGTTACAGTTTGATTGATGGGGAGAACAGGACTACCACCAGAGTTATGACCTTTGACCTGTAGAGGTGAAGCTCTGGGGTTCAGCCTGTGCCTCTGACCTCTGACTGGGAAGTTTTCCTGCTGGCAACCATCTTCCTCTCTAAGTGAGGATGATGAAGTGGACCGGAACCAGCTCTTTCTCCAGGGTTACCGGCAATTCGCTCATTAAACCATAGAACCACCCGAACCCTGAGGGTTCTATCGGAACCGGATCGGTTCTGGACTTTACCTCTACAGGTCTGTGTCCGGATGAGTCTGGGTGGACCCGGGTCCACCACCTGGTCAACTTGTCCGGTACAGCCCGGTTCCGGTCCGCTTACCTCCCGGTCCCAGGCCTGCTTGAGGTGGACCCCGGCCACCGAGCTGACAGTCAGAACCACAGAAACCGTCAGAACCACCTTGGAGGCCGTAGACATGCCTCTGGGTCGCTGCAGTTAGCACGAAGCTAACAGACGCTGCTGCCGCTACTTCCGCCTCCTCTTCTTCTTCTGCGGAGTTGAAGTGGAGTGACCCCTGCCGGTGGAGCGGGATAATTACCGTTCTCCTTCCTCTGATTACAGTAGTTTCCGGGACTCAGAACTCGCTGATTATTATTATTGTTAATCTTCTTTTTTTTTTTTTTTTTAATGGGTTGACAAACAACATCAATATCATAAACACAGCACATGCAAAACAATAATGCCAGTGGGGTATTTAGCAAAAATAATAGATAGAAACGTCAAAAAACAATGTTAAAGTGAACACATCAGTTCTTTTAATGGCTTTATGTTTTAAATGCTGAAACCAAGATCAGGACCGGATCAGAACCAGAACCAGGACCAATACTGGACCAGGACCAGAACCAGGACCAGAACCAGAACGGGACCGGACCGGACCAGGACCATCGTCCCGGTGTTCATCACGGCGGCCATGTTGATGTGAATCGTCCCAATGAGATTCTGTCTGTGCTGCGCGTCACTTTATGCTTTTCTAATTCTAAACTGTTAATCTGTCAGTTACACCTGACTCAGTTTAATCTGATTTTAAATGCAAACCAATCTGGATCACCTTTATCACTATTATTACTCAGGTAATTTGCTCCAAGCAAAGAACACGATTCAAAAATTAGAAAAAGAAGCTTTTAGAAAGTGAAATGGGTACCGACAGGGGAGAAACTGCATACTTTCTGAGGTGCGAACATGTCACCGCCCCCCCATAAACATAAACGTGTACAATTCATCTTTACTTAAAGTATCAATAATAATAAATGTACATATATGTGAATAATTGCTGCCTACAGGGCAATAAAAAAAGAACGAAACAAAAAACTGGGCAATATTTAATATTTTAATATATTTGAGTCAAAGAGCCGCTTCTGTTATTCTGTGTCTGCAGGTCTGAGGCTTTTTGTTAGCATGTTTTCTATCATTTTTATGTTTTGATAGGAAACCTGATCCAAACTGGCAACCCACATTAATAAAATGGTGAAATAATATTGACCACAAAACACTGTATTTATAAAATATATCAATATTTTTCCTACACAATCCTAACAAACGTTTTTAATGTTCTCTTCACAATATTTATTTATTTCCTATTAATCTATTTGTATGATTTGTTCTTTAAATTGCCATTTATATTATTTTTCGGTCTCAGGAAATGACTGAGGGATGAAGAGACTGATGTTCTGGTTCTTTAGGTTCTGACGGGTCTGCGGTTCCTCTCCTGACCCATTCTGTCTAATATCAAACCCACTGAATGTCACAGACACATTTATTTTAATGCCCTTATTAAACGTCACTGTGGTTGTTTAGCCTGTTTCTTCCCACCACCGTCTGTATTTTTGCCAGAGGTTTTATTTCTAAGGACGGTGTTTTATCGGGCGGACATTTTGAAAAGACGCGGGTTGATAGCAGCTCACTGCGGCTGCGCAGCAACCGTTAGCTCTACATCCTAAAGGAAATGAAAATGTATGGTCTTTTAAGGTTCCAGTAATGCCAGAATTAATAATAAATATTAAAGACGTTGTGGTCTCTGATTTAGTAATGTAATAGACTAGTTGTGTTACCACCCCACGCCACTAGAGGCAGTATCAGACCTGAAAAGATGCCACTAAGCAGCAGATTTAGAAGTTCACAGAAAGCTACAGAATCTGTTAAAAACTGTGAGCTGAGCTGAAGTAAATTAAAGAGAGAAGTTCAGAAAAATGCTCAGTGAAAATCCTTCCTAAAGGTGAAGATATATCACAGATTTCAAAAGAAAATAAAAATGGGAGAAACGGATAATATAGGAAATAGCGCCCCCTTCACTTCCGGAGTGCAACGGTCCCATTTCCAAATAAAGTCTGTGACCATGAGCAGATGGAGTTGCGAGTCTTATTTAAACCTTTATTTATGTATTCTATGAGTTTAGGCACCTTTAATTTCCTCCATAACAGAGGTCCGTCCCGCCCTTCCTGTTTGCTGCAGAGAGGTGAACTTGAAATAAACATGTAAACAATAACATGCAGAGGGTTTATATTTGTAAAAATGATTATGATTACGTCAGCGCCTCACCAGCTATGAACGCACGTCACTGGTTCAAACCCACTTTTTGCGCCACGGTACCGAGACCACAACCCGACTACGGGTCCAGACAGAGGGACGGGTCCAGAGAGGGCGGAGCGGTTTGGATCAGCTGCTTTATTGATCATGGAACATAAACAGGACAAAGGTTCACTGTACATCCGGAGAGCGACGTAAAAATAAATATTCACAGCAATAAATAAAGCCTGACATGAAGCGCCGTGTTCGCCTCAGGCGGTGCAGTCCAATGCTATTTACACTCATCATCATCATCATCATCATCACGTGTCACTTCCTGCAGCAACGCTTAAAAAACTAAGGAAAGCAGAAAGTGTTGCGTTTAAAAACCTTCCAGCTTCTTCTGTCCGGTATCAAACACTTCAATCAGCAAGTTACAAAAATATCACACAGCCGGTCCACCTGCGGTCCAGCTCAGAACCAGAACCCAGTGGGCCGGATTATCTGCATCCGGCGAGACCCAGAAGAGTCCGGAGGGTTCTGTTGGTTCTGACCCGGATCTTCTGCAGGTTCTGCTTCCTGTGTTACAATCGAGGCCGAGGAGACGCAGCGACACGACACAGAGGCGGCAGGTTCTCCAGCGTGCAGCCGCCGCCAGGAGGGGGCGCTGCAGCTTTCATAGTCCAGCTCAGTGTCTGACACACACACACACACACACACACACACACACATACACACACACACACACACTAAAACAAACAGATGTAAACATGAACTCAGGAAAAACAAACACCTGAAACTTCCCGTCATTGCAGGCGGTTTCCCGTTACCATGGAAACCACCATTGGCGCTCAACAGTAAAACATGGGCATCATTGTCTGAATGGACCGGTTCTGGTCCGAAATGAAAACTGGGAATGAAGCCACAACCCAACTGGACTGGGTCTGGTTCTGACCGGGCCGGCACCAACCAGGTTAGAAGAACCAGTAGTGAAACTGTGGTTCTGTTCAGATCCGGATGATGCTGGACCAAGCTGGTCTGTTTCAACCACAGGCATCAAACTCCAGTCACTGTGCCTCAGGTCCAAAACTGGAATGAAACGGCTTCATTACCTGGACCTGTGTGGATCAGTTCTCCAGAACCTGGACCTTCACCTGGACCTGGACCTGGACCAGGACCAGGACCAGGACCCAGAGCCTTACTGACCTAATTATTCTGTCCCAGTGGTGCAGCAGAGGAACATCTAGAACATCTAAACGTTGCAGAACACCGGACCTCCAGGACTGGACTTTGACACCCCTGGTTTAAAGGGACGGTAGCACATATCTGTTTTGACGGCCAGTCAGAGACTCTGTCGCCTTGGGTTATGAAAATGTTTGATGCATCTAAAATGACTAAAGAAATCTGACTTTGCTGTTGAATGTTTTGAAATTGGGCCTCTGTCTCTTTAAGAAGCTCCTGCTCGTTCTGACACGTCGCTCCTCCACTAAGACTTGAATGATTTTTTTCTTAAACATGAATGAAAGAGTCCAGGCAACACTCCAGGGATGTTTTTGATGAGGAATAACATTAAGATGATATTCTACGTAATAATGCAGCTGATTCTCAGGATCCCAGAGAACTAAAGTGGATCAAACAGGAAAAAAGTTAAAGTTTCAGAATATCAGCCAGTAGGGGGCAGCCTAGAGCCTTGCTGCTACATAATGACCCATGTTGAAAAGGAACAGTTTGGTTTGGAACAACTACTGCCATCTAGTGGTCAGGTTGGAGACAGCAGCCATTTGAATACCTTAATGGGCTCACCTGTCTGACAGGGAACAGCCCAGTCCAGCATCACTGGGATCGACTGGGATCATCAAAACCACCCGGGACCAGAGGAACCAGAACCGGAACCGGTTCTATTACCTGGAGACGGTGCTGGACTGTATGAAATGAATGCCGGAGAGCAATCGAATCCACACACACACATACAAACAAACACACAGAGTTCACAAAAGACACAACAAAACGTTTCCCTTGAGAGTCCAAACAGCTTCAGGCATCGGACCGGACGAAAAGCGCTGCTCTTCCGTGTCTCCGGACATCCGAGCTCTCTGCCGCCGGAAGAGTCAGAGAGTCTTGAAGGAGTCGAAGCGCTAGGCTACCGACACCAACGTCCCATTCCCTTATTCACAACTTAAGGTAGTCCAGGTGAGATAATCCGGGAGGGGAGGATCTGGACGGACAAACTGCTGACAAACAAAGGAATCCGGGTGAGTTTGTTCCTGTGATGAATGATGTCGCCCCTAGGTGGCGATGTCACGACATGCAGCGAGAAGCTCGGCGGGTCAACAGCAAACCAAAAGGATGTGCAGAACAGACATCGGAGTTTGGGGAACAGAAGGAAGGTGGGGCCGTTCTGCGTTAGCGAAGCTTCTACGGCTACTGGATCGGACGGTTGGAGAGTTCAGCGGTCCGACGCGTTCGTTCTTCCGACGGAACAGGAATCGATGGCGATCAAGACACGAGTGCGAACAGACGGAAACCAGCCCAGGCACAAGTTGGACCCCACCCTCACCCGGATAACGGACGACAGTTTTGGCGTTGTGGGTATGTACAGTGACTTCCTGTGGAGGGCTGGATGGTGGCGATCCGGCGCCGGCGTCAAAGGTCAGGGTCAAGTCTTCAGGCTGAGGGGGGCGGGGCTAACCCAGCCACACTACCGTTTGAGTGCGAACGGTGAATCTCCAGTTAGCCTTATTGGTAGCTGTGGTGTGGCTAGTTCCGCCCCTTCCTCTAGCTCCGCCTCCGGCTACTGGTGGACCTCGTTGGCGATCAGACTGTCCTCCCCCGACTGGAAATCCGCCTCGTTGATGCTGTTCCCTCCATTCAGCATTTCCTCGTCCTGCGACGAGCCCCGGTCCTCCTCGCTGCTGGCGCCGCCCGGCTCGTCCGAGTTCGGGTCCTGCAGCACCTGGGCGATGTACATCTGCTGCTGCGGCGCCACCTGCCACAGAACCACAAGCGGGTCAAAGCCGGACCCGAACGGTTCGTGACCCGTTGGAGAACTGAGGTCTGGTCAGAACCTGGCAGGAGGACTCACCTGAGACTTGTTGGTTGGAGAGGACGAAGAGCGAGCCGGTCGTCCGTTCTTCACGGCGTCCACGTCGCTCTCCTTTGTGTCGATCTGAAACAGGAATGCTGGGCAGTGAGACGACCAACCGACCAATCAGCGGCCGGACTCTCACCTGCAGCCAGAACTCACCTTGTAGTTGTGGGCGCTCAGGTACTTGAAGTGTCCAAAGCAGACGTGGGACAGACAGACCACGATGGTGACGACCAGAACCACCAGCGTGAACATGGAGGTGGGCGTATCAAAGCCTGGCGGGACGGAGAACAGTTAGAATGAGACCACAGAACCAGTCCTGGTACCAGAACTCACACCTAGTCTGGCCGTCTAAGGTAAGCTGCAGGAATCCAGAAGCAGAGCTGCTCACTTGTGCGGACAGTGGAGAAGAAGAGCAGCCAGAAGAGGCAGAGGATGGGCGCCGCCACCACCTGAGTCACTGCAGCTGAGTGGATCTTCTTGTCCAGCTTGGAGGGCAGGTAGGCGTAGTACATGTTGTACCTGTCCACCAGGTGTTTCAGCAGCATGTACATGAGACCTGGAGGAACAGCAGAGTTGAGTTACCTGCTCAGGTAGCTACCTGCTGATGGAAGTGCTGCGTACTGACCAAAGGGGACTATGATGGGGCAGGTGATGCTGTAGGCCATCACCACCGTGAAGACGTTCATCATCCAGGCATACGCGGCGCCAAACTGGAACTCGTAGGCCTGGTGCTGCAGAGACAGAGTTGCAGTCAGAAAGGACACTTCTGGGACCAGGTGTCCAGCACCGTCTCCGCCCTCCTACCCTCTTCACGTTGCGGCGGTCGGCGGCGGAGCGAGCCAGGCACAGGCGGATCATGTACATGAGCAGACCGGGGATCCTCAGCAGGTCCATGGCGTTCCCGATGAAGGCCGAGGCGATGACGTAGTTGACGAAGAACGCTCCGTTATCCGGTAAGAAGACGCACCTGAAGATAAAATCCTTTCTCATTGGCTGATCAGAAGGATGAAAACACAAACCCAACCAGATGCCTTAAGGCTCACTTCCTTTTCTGAACATCTGGTTGTGCTTCTGTTGAAATCCCGTCTGCTTGATGTAACTTTGTTGGGTTCTGTCTTTCTGCCACGTTGTCCTTTGGCTTTGACTGAATCTCAGTTGCTCACAGTTGTAGCCTTGGTACTTCCTGATTGTGTTTATTTACAAATTTAGGTCTAGACTCTGTTTCGATGTCCAAGTCTCAAAGTCTTTGTCTCGGTGTGGATCACTCTGAGTTTTGGTGTTTAAGAAGTCAGGAGAAATCCTGGTTCTGGTCCCGACCCGTAAAAGTCTCACTGATATTTTTCATACTTCATAAAGTTTTGGTTTTCAGCTGAATGTCTCAGCCTCTATAGATGAGGCGCCAGGCTTTGACTTGTTCCCAAGTCGTTGGGGCAGCGACTTGATCGCTGTCTTTAAAACTCGACCCGATTCTTCATCTTGGTCAAGATGAACTTGGTGTCTAGACTTTAATTCTGGTTTCAGCTCAGGTTCTAACTCAGACGACATATGGACCCTAGTGGGAACCTGGTTTATCAGCTCTTCCCTACAGTTTGTGGTGAGCAGTTTACAAATGGAGACACAGTGACTTACTCAAATCTGACTTTAGCGTCATCCAGGAACTTCTTATCGAACAGCCAGCGAAAGAAAACATCCAGACTGTAGAGAGAGACAGGATTCAGTGACAGCAGAGCAGACAGGCGCTGCGGCGCCGCTGCAGGTGCAGGCGTCCCACCTGCTGAGTCCAAGAGACGGCAGCAGCAGAACCATGAAGATCAGGAAGGTGTAACATTTGTGCATGGTGGTCCTGTTTTCTCCAGACCTGCAGGAACAGACAGAGGAACCGGTCAGTACCCGCCACGGTTCTGGTTTCACTCGCCGCTCCAATCACCGGAACACCGGAGCCCGATCTGGACCGAGACGGGCCTCAGCAACCCGACCCCTGGTTGATGCCAGAGATGAGAGGAAGCAGCGGTACCTGGTCCAGTGAGCTTCAAAGAAGGCAGAGTAATAGACGATGGTGGGCAGCAGAGCAGAAAAGGCCCAGAGCAGCAGGGTGGGGAAGAACTGAGTGATTATGGGGTTCTGTCCAGAAGAAAACAGAGTCAGAGTCAGAACCAGAACCAGAACCAGAACCAGAGTAGAACAAAGCTGGCCCAAAGAGTTGCTCAGAGGAACACAAACACAGGGTGGCTCTGCTTACGTTCAGATACTCCACAGGCTTGGTGACGTTGAACTTGTCCATGGTGGAGATGATGATGGCCGGCGTCGTGAGGAAGAAGAGCAGGATGAAGAGGATGCAGTTGATGATGAAGCAGCGGATCCACCAGGAGATCCCGCCCAGTGACAGGTGCTCCCTGCAGGAAGGAACCGCAACACGTCAGCAGGAGACGCAGCCACGGGTTTGTTTTACAGGCGGAGTCTGTGGGCGGAGTCTGTGGGCGGAGTCTGTGGGTGGAGTCTGTGTACCTACCAGCGGACGTTCTGCGGGTCCGGCGCGTACGTCACACTCCAGTTGTGAACATGCAGGACTTCGCTGAACTGAGAGGAACACGGCTCCTGGCGACAACGACAACCCTGAACCTGACAGGCGTTGAAGTCCTTCAGGATGCTGTGGAGGAAGGGGCGGAGTCAGAGGGAAGGGGCGGAGTCAGAGAGGAAGGGGTGGGGTCAGAGGGGAAGGGGTGGAGTCAGAGCGGAAGGGGTGGAGTCAGAGGGGAACGGGTGGAGTCAGAAGCATGAATGGCCAACAGCAGGAAGAAAGATACTCGATTTGAGGAATAAATGTAATCTAAGTGATGAAATGAATGAAATTGTGTCCATCGGTATCTTGGACGTAAAATCTGAGCTGTGGTTTTGGTTCGGCTGCTCACATGGCAGTCATGGCCTCGTTCTGGAAGGTGACGAAGGCCATGCCCAGGGGCTTGGTGTGGACCTTCTCCTTCTCCTTCCTGTACTCCTCCTTCAGCTTGGCCTCTCTCTTGGTGTAGTAGCTCACAGCCTCCTCCTGTAGGGGAACCAGACGCGTTAACGGCCCGGTTCTGAACCCAGAAACCTGACGAACGAGGGACCGGTTGGACAGAGGTCACCTCCTCGCAGCCGGCGATGGCACAGCAGCACAGGTGTCCGCAAGGTTTGGGGTTGATCATGGTGGGAACGTGCTCCTTGGCCATCAGGTCGGTGAAGAACTTCTTACTGCGCTCCGTCTTCTTCCTGCAACCACACCCATAAAACGTCCTGAACGCTGCGTCTGCAGGCCCAGTGACCCGGGACCAACCTGGACTCACCTCTCAGCGCTCAGCGCCATCAGTTTGGCCACGTTGTAACAGATCCGAGCCTCCAGAACCACACAGTTGTCGTAGGCCTGCCTGCGGAGCAGCATGGAGGGAAGGTTAGGACAGCTGCTGCGGGCCGGCGGATCCTCGTTACGGTAAAACTCACTCAAAGTGCTGCTTGATCTGACTCTCATCAGCATACTTGGAGATGCCGTTTATGAATAAAGTGCGTTTCACCTGCAAGACACAACCCTGGGATTACTGGCCACTCCAGCTCAAACCCAGTAGACGTCGTCAGAACCAAGTGGATCAGAAGGCGGGCCGCAGCGCCGCCTCTCCTACCAGATCGTCCTCCTTGTAGTGCATCTTAGATGTGTGTCTCCTCATGCTGTAGACCGTCAGCAGCAGGTACATGAAGGCAAAGGTCGTATGGAGCCACAGCAGCTTGGTCCTGGAAACAAGAGCCGGTTCAGTTTCTGTTGGGTTGATGCTGCGTTGTTCTGCGCGCTGCGCTGCAGCCGTCACCTTTCACTGTCAGTATTGTTCCTCTGTGGCAAATCTTTATGCTGAACTAGCATTTTCCTAAAACTTGTCCCTGTAAACGAGGCAAAGAGTTTCTTTCAATTCCAGTATCCATGCTAAGCTAGGCTAACATTTAGCCTGTGTTTTAGGTCTTCATGCTAAGCTAGGCTAAATCAATTCAAAATCTAATACTTCATTTGTGGTTTGCGGTCACACGTGTTGGTGAAAACATGCCAGCAGACGGTGAGTGTTGCTGAGCGCCGTCACTCACTCTGACTTCAGGTTGGCGATTGTGGTGCGTCCGAAGCTGTAGGCGTTGTTCTCTGGAACAGACAGACATGACAAAACGAGTCATGAGTCCAGCAGGTGAAACCTTCACGTTCTGACACCGTTCCAGACCAAAAGCTGGAGGTCTAAATCTAAACAACGTCAGGGAGAATTCACCAGAACCAGACTCGGGTCACAACACTCAGTACGGCATCTACAGACCGGATGGGACCGAGTCCAGGTCCAGCTAGAACCACCAGCTAAATCACGCCTAGAGCGGCGCAGAGCGCCTCCCGCCCTGCAGCCGCCCGCCGCCTTTACCTTCTTTGGAAGGAGGTCCAGGAGCTCCCTGGCTTAGGAAAGCATCTGCACTGATAATTCTGACTAAAACCAACCAGAAACAAACGGAGAGCGTCATGAAGGGAATCCTGCAGACCGCAGTCCGTCCAGAGTCTGCAGCTTTTTGCCTCTGAGCCTCAGCCGGAGCGCTTACCCAGCAGGTCACCGGAGAAGTTCACCGGCAGGACGATGCCCACGGAGAGGACGCCCACGACGACCAGCAGGCCGATGATGTGGCGCTGGAAGGACAGGTAGTGCACGGCGTCCTCGCCGCACTTCTCACGGATCTCCTCGTCCCTGAAGCGTCGATGAAGGAGACAGATCTCAGACCCTGAGATCAGACATTTCCAAAGCAAAGAGAAGCTGGCGGGTTGTTGAGAGCCAGACTTACTTTATTCTGAAGATGGCGGTGAGCCAGGAACAGAAGCCCTGCAGGAGGAACCAGACGGATCAGAACCAAACCCCAGAGCATGAAGAGCAGCGGCACAACATTTATTGTGTTGTACAGAGAACAACAACATTTCATTTCAGGACATTTCCATCGAGCAGCAAGCAGACGAGGGGCCGGCGCCGCAGCGTCCGTTTCCAGGCACGTCGTCCCACTTCATGGCACAACCCAGCGGCCATGTTGCCTTCAGCTCATTGTACTGCTGAATACATCAAACCTCACTTAAATTAATAGCATTTCTTTGAATTAATCTTCTCTATAGCGTCTCCAAATGATTCAAAATGTGGCAGCGAGACTTTTAGCTGGAACCCTGAAACCTGAGATCAGAACTCCAGTATCTGCCAGTTTCTTATGGGATTGATTTTAAATCCTTTTATTGGTTCTTAAAGCTTTCTGTGGCCTCGCTCCAGCGTCAAATAATAAACTGCTCTAAATATTCCCAGAACCATTCGCTGTCACTGCTCCTGATGTGTGGAGCGATTCGCCCTCCAACATTACATCATCAAAATCAGTGTTGTATAGTAACGAAGTAAAAATACTTCACTACTTTACTTAAGTATATTTTGGAGTACTTCATACTTTCCTCGAGTATGAAAATTTTTGATAACTTTCACTTTTACTTCACTATATTTCCGAACTTAATTGCGTACTTTTACTCCGATACATTTTCAATGTGTGGTTTAGTTACTCGTTACAAAAAAGCGAGAGAGAGAAACAAAGTGTTTTGATCCCACCTACTGATTAGCAAGTAGCAAGCAGGCTACCGAACAAAGTCCGTAGCCTGCTTGCCTGGGCTTGTTCATCACCACCAATAGGATACACCTGTTTCGCTTCTCCCATTAAACACAAAGCAAGTCTCGCAATCAGCAGCAGCCACATGGAGGAGGAGACGGAGACCACAACGACTGCAACTATGTCGGACACGGCTCCAGGGGAACCACCAGCTGGTGATGAGAGCCCATGGCCTTATTTAAACACAATATACTCTTTCGTGGGTGTTAAAGATTCGTCGTACCGCAGTTTATGTTATTCCTGCCCAAAGATGTGGAAATTCTATCTTACAAAAACTCCCCGTCCAACTTGAAGAAACACATCGAGGTAACTTCTTATGAAATGGTTATAATCCTCCTGTTTCAGTAACTATAGCTTGGTCACTAGACACTACTGTATTGTGAAACGTTGACCATAAATGAACTTTGTTTGGCATCGTTTCAGTTCCATACGTGGTGTATTTAGCTTAGGCTTAATGTTGACTGTAGCAGGCTACCTAGACTCCTCTGTTCAAGGGGGACAGAAGCCATAGCGATAGCAATTTAGACTAAATTTAACGAATATAGGAAAGGCATGCAAGTTCAAAACCAGGTTTACAGATGCCAATAAGCTGCATTTCCCTCCCAATTCTTTTTTTCTTTTGCATAATGACCAGTTGTGTGCACCACCTACTGACTGTAGCATTGACTGATTCACTGATTTGTGAAGTAGAGTAATCGTAACAGATCTTTTTCTTCATGTTGGCCGCATTTTCTGTACTATTTATTTTTCTCATTTTCAGCACTGACCTTACTTGAAGGGAAAACTTGAGGCTTACAAAAACTTTGTATTTTCTGTCCTGGAGGGTATACTAAGAAGCTGGTTCAGTTGTAAAGCAGGTTAAGTTAACCTTGTGCTATAGGTAAAGCACCTAATTTTCTTAACTAAATGATGCCTGCAGGTATATCTATTAGCAGGTTTAATTTTGCCTGCACTTGGTTGTGTACATTATTTTAAGTGTATTTGACAAGTTTACCAAAATATAAAAAATGTCATTCAAACTGCATTTGCCTTGTTTTACTTTTTACTTGTACTTTTCATTACATTACTTGAGTACATCCATTTTTACAGTAATTTCCATACTTAAGTACAAGAAGTTTCAGATACTTTAAGACTTTAACTCAAGTAACATTTCAGTCAGTGACTTGGACTTTTACCAAAGTCATATTTTGGAGAGGTACTTGTACTTTTACTTGACTCTGAGATTTCAGTACTTTATACAACACTGTTCAAAACTCATTTTTATTCTGTAGCTTTTCCAGAAGGCCTGACATGGTAATTTACTGTTTTCATCTGTGTTTTTATCTGCAGGTTTATGAATACTCTACAGCACTTTGGTGCAGTGGATATTTGTTTTTAAGATCAAAAGGTTAATTTTACATGACACTTCATAATTTTGTGTTTGTAATTTATGACAAACAAATATTGTAAAACTACTTTTAGATGAGTTTCTAATGTTTTTGCTGACAATATTTTACATTAATCTGCTTAACTATATCTGATGCTAAGCTAAGCTTGTTTTTACAGTATTATGCTAAGCTAGGCTAACAGTTTCCCCCTGGGTTTATACAAGAATCCCAGAGTTGAATTTACTACCTTTTTAACTACCTCTACAATATTTTTACTACAAACACAAAATTGAGCCAATTTAACAACAATTTCCTCAATTTTGGGAGCTGGGAGATCGGTGGATATTTATGTGAAGCCGATCTCATTTCTGCTCTGCAGTGAGAGGACAGACTGACTGACAGACCGACCCACCAGGTCAGGTCTGCAAGCCTGTAGTCATCAGTAGTGACCTCACTGTGACCAACAGAGACTTTCTTCCTATATTTAATGACATTTCAATCAAAAAAGATTTAACTGGCTAAATTGAAATCGGCAGGTCAAACCTTTTATAGATTGATAATCTGTGAGAATCTGCAGTCGGTTTACTGACCATGTAAGATGACGGCTCATGTAAAACTTTATCTCACTTACTTGAAGGTCTAACTGTGACTTTAACTAGACCAAAACCTCACATGTCAAAAACAGGAAGCACTATTTTTAGTGCTTATCCTAAATCCATAAGACTCAGGATATTTGTTCTTTTTAAGAATATCAGCAAAATGCAACGACATTCTAATTTCACAAGCTGATGTTTTATTCTCAGAATATTAGTTTGCTACTAATCGTCAAACTAGGACAACTTGATAACAAGGTTCAAGGTGTCATATTTCACAGGTCATTGGACAGTTTAATAAACAAATGTCCATGTGCAGCGAGGCAACCGACACACACACACACACACACACACACACACACACACACACACACACACAGTGTCAGATCATGGTCACCATTAGAGCAGCAGTTTAAATGAGCCGATCAACCAGCGCTGAGTTCAGATCATCTAACAATCTTGTTTTGAAAAATGTTGTTTGGTGGATGTTGTGTGTCTTGTCTCTATGCTGTAACTGCAAAATAATTTCCCTGCTGGGATGAATAAAGTACTTCTATTCTATTCTATAATCTAAAAAAACATCCAGCCTGGAAACAGGAAACTGTTGAGGACTGAATGTGTTGCCCTTTGTGTGGAAAACGTTTGCGGGTTTTATGGTGATGGATCCTCATGCATATATCTGTTGGTTTGTTGCCATGGCAACGAGTCTGCGTGTAGCTAGCCGACAGGGAAAGTGAGGGAGGAGGGGATACGAGTGGTTTGAGTTGTTCTTTGACGGTTTTTCTGAGTTATTTTCCCTTTGCTGCGGCGCACTGCTCTAAATTAGAAGGTTTCATTTAGTTACCGGAACCGTTCTACCGGAACCGTTCTACCAGAACCGTTCTACCGGCTCCGGACGGCAAGGAGAAGAATGGTCTTTTTGCCTTTGCAAAATTTCTGGATGTAAACAATAACATGAAACGTGTCTAAATGGTACCAGCTAATAATGAATGATAAACTTGTTCTAACATGTTTCCTACATTTGCAGTGGAATCTTAACTATTGACTTTGTTCACACTGCAGCTGGTGGGATTTTACTTACTTTAGCTGCTGCAGCAGCTCAGCTCTGAGCTTTAGGGTCAGCAGGTCAGCTGCCTGTCTGCAGCTCCTGGCGCGTCGCTGGGAAAACTTTGGCTCGTATCTGAGCTCGAGTTTCCAGATGCATCGCTTAGTTTAGCACCAACAAATGAAACGGGATCTGCTCCACGGTGGAGCCTCAACCCGCAGGAATCCTGACTGCTGATGAAAGCTGGACGCTCCGCTCGCTCTGATTTCATCTCCGTCACGTGGTTCCGGGTCAAATTTACATTTTTTCCTGCATACTTTATAAAATGTCTTTCGGTCATTCCTAGTCTTTGAATCTCGGATCATCGAGCCAAAGTTGTGAAAACTTATATTTTCCCCTGGTGAAGCTCAAAATGACTGGCTAGTCTCAACAGGTTAGGCGGGTCCAACACTACGCAGCTTGGAGTCCGTCAGTGACAGCCCAGGTCCTGCCAGAACCGTAGTTATCATTTTTATACAGATTTTAGTAAAACGAGCTTAAAACAATAAGTGGGCATCAATGGAAAATTAAAAATATTTTGAAGGAATGATGAAAAATTTACTACCTTTAGTTACTTAGGGCAGCAGAGAGAACCATAGGCTGCCCCCTCCCCACTATGGAACAGATTTACACTTCCAGGCTCCACAAGAAAGTTTTGGACATTTTAAATGACTCTTCACACCCTGGCCATGGTCTCTTCCAGCTGCTGCCATCAGGCAAGAGATACAGAGCAATAAAAACCAGGACAAATCGCCTAAAAAACCGTTTTTACCTGATGGCAACCATGGCACTAAATTCAAAGGCATAAGAACTTCTGCTCTTGACACCACTTTGTTAAAAATGTAAATTCTGTTGCGACACCTCCAGGCGCTGCAACCATCTTCTGATGTCTATTTATTCTCATTTTGTACTATTCATTTCTTTATCTTTGTATATTATGTATATACACATAACCTGCATCTTAACTCGAGTCGAGCAAATCTCAATCTGTTGATGACAATGACAAATAAATCTTATCTTACTTTTACTACCTTTTACTGGCCTTAATTTGAGCTCATTTAATTTATTACCTTTTACTACCGCGCGGAAACCCTGTTCCCTCTGTTTGTAGCATTATGCTAAGCTAGGCTAACAGTGTCCCTCTGTTTACAGCATTATGCTAAGCTAGGCTAACGGGTCAAGTCTGTACCGAAGGCTGAGTTTTATACGCGAACATGACAGCAGGGAAACTAATCGGACCTCAGAATCAGATCAGAACCTGAAGGAAACTCCAACCAGGAGGCCGTTAAACATCTGAAGGTTCATATGAGACTGATGACGGCGAGGAGGAGGAGGAAGAGGAGTGATGAAGACATCCTTACGTTGTCTCTCTGGTCAAAGTCCACAGAGCTGGACACCGAGGTGAGCCGTTCGTAGCGATCCGGAGTCTCCGAGTGCATCGCTGAGGCAACGCTGCAAACAGACGGGAAGGAGCCAGTTAGCATGTAGCCGCCTGACCTTTGACCTCTATGCCTGAAAGCTGGTTCCCTCAGACTGACAGGATGAGGGAGACACAGACGGAGCTGCTTCAGGGTCTGAGACTTCAGGACAAACGGCCCCAAAGGGACAGGAACTAAAACTGCGCCCCCTAAAGGCCGACCCCAGATTTAACGATGAAGATCTGGATCAAATTTCAGGCAAATGAAAACATGAAAATGTTGAGCTAAAAGTTTAAAAATCCACCAAAAACATAAAGAAATTAAGAAAACCTTTCCAGACAGGCCCCGCCCACTTCCCTGCTGTGACCAGGTGTAAGGGGTTTCCTGACCGTCCTTCCAGGGACTGACCTGCAGGAACCATGAACTCCTTGGCGCCTCCTAGTTTGAAAGCTAGCAGGCGGGTTCTGAGTTCAGACATGATCTACCTGGTTCTGATTCGGCCCAAGGCGCACTGAGGTCTACCCTACTGACTACCACGGGGTCACCACGAGGTCACCACGGGGTCACCACACACTGAGCTGCAGCAGCAGCCGTTACCTTTTCACCGGCTCATAGTTATCTGTGTCTCGTCTGCGGCTGAGTTAAAGATGGAGAGAGGAGCGCAGCGTTAGCTTCATCACACACACACACACACACAGAGTATGGAGGGTTAGCAGGGCCAAAAGTCACTCATTAGTGAGCAGAACGTCTGATAGGACAAGAAGGAGCCAGATGTGCTAGTGGACCAATCAGAGCGCAGCATCCTGTTAATGGAAGCAGCAGCAGAAGAAGAAGAAGAGTGAGGTACAGGAGGAGGAAGAGAAGGAGTTAACGGACAAACCAAACAGCCGACAGGCAGCAACATACTATTCCTGCTCCTCCAGGTCGCTGAAACGCTTCTTCAGTCTTCAAGAAGGAAAAACAGGAAGATGAGGAAAAGTTACTGAAGCAGAACCTCCCGCTTCTCCAGACATTCCTGATCCTCAGCCCAGCGTTCTCCAGAGACATTTACACTTCAGCAGCCCCGCCACCAGGGGGCGCCAATGAGACCACAGGAACCAGTCACTTCCTGCTTACCTGTCTGCATCTGTGACCAGCGCCAGGCGGCCATAATCCCACGCAACCTTCCTCAGGATGGAGAAGACGAAGAGGAGCACCTGAAGAAAAACAGCATGATGAAGAAGAGCATGTAGAGCTGAATACGGAGCTAGATGTAGATTCTTCAGATTGAACCCTCTCTCTATTCCTGCTCCTAAGTTCCTGCTAGCTTTCAGCCGAGGGTATTTTTTCACTGGATTCTGTGTAACACAACCAGCTGAGAACATGGAGCCATTTGCTCTGCTTGTAATTCACAGAAATTAATACAGAAATGCAGCTTTCTAGCACAACGTCACATTTAACTGATCCAACCAGAGAAACACGGTTCCCTCGCTGAAACCACCTGAGCAGCATTTCAGAATCAGAAGCTCACATCCACCACCTGCTAATTTCTCTGCTAATGCTGTGCTAACATTTTACTAACTGCTCTGCTTACAGTCAGCCAACAGCGCTGCTAACGCGCCGCTCAGCGTAGCGACGACAGGCTCACCAGGAAGCACATGAAGTCCAGGGCGAGCACAGTGGGCACGCCTCCGAACGGCAGCCCCTGCAGCACCGTGCTGCGGATGCGGGCTGAGTAGCAGTAGTCTTTGGATTCATCGTCGGCCGTACAGTTTTTCTGTTCGCTGCAGGCCGGGCTGCTACCCACTGACTCCATGGTGACAATCAGCGCACTGAGCATGCTCACTGCCACATCCTCACTGGGAACCTGAAGAAGACAGAGGCCAGAGGTTTGGGATCTGGGAACATTCCTCTGGATTTCCAGCAACATCTAGAAACAGCAGGCTAATGCTAGCAGGCTAATGCTAGCATTCACAGCTATATCTTGTAATTTCCTGTAATGTTTTTATCGTCTGGACGGTGGAGCAGAAATCTGTCAAAGATAGATAGAAACACAGATGTTGTACATAGAGACATACTTGGGCTGGGCCATGTGGCAAATAAAATCATTCAATTTTATTCAGTTACACATGATAAATTATTTTTTAAAGGATGTTCTTTAGGTGTTGGAATCAAAACCTCCTCCTCTGAGTCTGACACAAAGTGGGACTGCACAAATATCGTCATGGAAACCTCAGTGCCAACAGCTGAAAGGAGCACGCGAGCTAACGTGCTAGCTATGTTTACGCTACAGCTAGCCAGCTAGCACTCAGAGTCTTTAAAAAAAAAAAAAAAGGTTTTATTGGCTCTGGTGGCCTTTATTTGATAGTTATTTGACAGGAAAGCAGGTAATGATAGAAGGGGAAGACATGCAGCAAAGGTCGCCAGGCCGGGAATCGAACCTGTGACGGCCAGGTCCAGAACTAAGGCCTCCTTATGTGGGTTGTGCTTAACCCCTGCGCCACCACAGCACACCCCAGCACTCAGTGTCACAGCGCTGAAGAGGAGGAGCTTTGCTACATGTGGCTTTAGTCTGATTTGATCTTCATCACCATGGTAACCAGTAGCAGCGCTGCAGCTGATCCAGGTGTTCCGCTACCTGTCGCTCCGCAACCACAGGTGAAAATAGGAGTTTTAAAGATGAAGATTAAAACGTTGAGCAGAGATCCAGGAAACCATCCGGATTGGGTCCAAAGGTCTGTCCTGACCGGACCGACTGGTTCCATCCCGACCGGTACCAGATGATGGTACCGGTTTCGACTCATTTGAGCTGAAGGAACCATATGAGAGCCGAGGTTCCAGCGGTTCTGTTCGGCCGCTCTATGAGAACCACGTGTGGTTCTGTTTATTACTGGAGCAGTTGATGGAGATCCATAAAAGTTCTGCTTCCAGAACCAGCAGGGTTCTCCCTGCTCTCCCCCCAGACCCCCCTCCCCGTTGCCATGGCGCCGCGGCAGCATGACTCGTCGTCCTGGCCCCGCCCCCTCCCAGGCCCAGCTCCTGATTGGTCCGGGTGGGTCGGCTGCAGCCGGCAGATAACGATAAGGAGCCTCAGATCAGAAACAGGAAGTGGTTCTGCTGCAGCAAACCCGCTCCAGAATCAGAACCACCAACGGCCCGGTCAGACCGGCAGAACGTCCGACTATCAGCAGAACCATAAGAAAAGTTCTGAAGTCCAAACGTCTCCCTGAGACCGGTTCTGGTTCTGGTTCTAATCTGGACCCAAATGGATGAAATCCCTGGATTCCTCCATTCTGGATCCAGATTCCTTCTCTGAACCGGGTCAGAACTCTGGGAGTGTTCCCAGAGTTCTGACCCGGTTCAGCTCTTCAGACCTGGTTTCCTTCCTGGAGTCCACAGAGGATGAAGGTCAGAGGTCAGAGGTCGGAGCTGCAGCTGACCGTGAATTTATTTCCCGTTTGAAAGCAGAAATCATTTCCTGCAGCTGAAATCCCTCCGACAGGAGAAAAGCTGAACATCAATAGATATCGATTATTGATTAATGACTGGATGCTAAAGCCGATTAATGGGAGATTATTTCCAGAAGGTGAAGCTAAAACTGAACTGGAGTTCAGACTAAAATGTTTTTATTTTAAATGTTAATATGTGTTTACATTTTTATTTTAATTATTGATCTGATTTTCTTTCAGTCTGGATTCAGTTTTTCAGGTTTTATTGGCTCTGATGGCCTTTTATTCAGAAGTGAGTTGACAGGAAATGAGAGAAGAGCAGGCCGGAAATCGAACCTGCGGCGGCGCCCCACAATGATCCGTTAACCCTTAATCCATCCATCCATCCATCCATCCATTTTCTGTTCACCCTTGTCCCTAATGGGGTCGGGAGGGTTGCTGGTGCCCATCTCCAGCTACGTTCCGGGCGAGAGGCGGGGTTCACCCTGGACAGGTCGCCAGTCTGTCGCAGGGCATAACCCTTAATCAATTACTGAATTAATTCAGGATTAGTTCAATAGAAGACAGAACCAGAACCCCTAGAACCGTCTGATCCAGAACTGCTGAAGAACTGGACTGAAATGGATCAGAACCGGTCAGCAAAACAGGTACTGATGGCTGCAGTCTGTTTCTTGTCCTGACCCGGCGGATAGAACATCAACTCCTCCATGTTCTAGGTTTTGTAGATCTAGGTGCGCCTGCTCACTGCAGATTATCTTTCAAGTAAAGAAAAGAAGTTTCTGGATTTTTTTATTATCTAACCCTCTTTACTATTAGCAAAATTGTTTAGAAAAATTATCTTTTGTGTGAAAACGTCTTGTAGTAGCGAGTCTGTTGTGGGAACGCCAAAGCCTGAATCTGATTGGTCAGTTTGCTTTTTCTGTGAGCTAAAAGTGAATGAGGGAGTTTGATCCTCCCGTAGTTCTAAGAGCCGTTTGGATCCCGCCTGGGCTTTTCACCGTGTGCGGTTCTGGTGGGTCGGCGGTTTTATGGTTTGGCGACCGGTTGGCCGACCGTGACATCTGCCGCTCTCCCTGAGCGTGGCGCTACGTCTGTGGAAATGTTGGCCAAAGAGCAGAAATGAAGCAGACATTGTTGCTTCTCCTCTGGACGTCTCAGAGCCACCGGACCTGGAACCTCCGGACCTGGAACCTCCCGACCTGGAACCTCCGTCCTCCTCCAGGTTCATCCTAGGCTTTGCTTTCATGTCTTCTTATTTGGCATAATGTGTGGAAAAATAAATAAAGTCTGCTGTTTCAGTGGGCCATGCGCATTACGCGCTGTGGTTGAGCTTCGTGCTGGTTTCATGAACATTGTGCTCTTGCAGGAGCAGCGATACGTCGGTGCTGCCCTCCGATAGGCTCTCTGGGTCCAGCGGTTCTGTTTTTAAATCGCTTAATGATTAAAATGGGCCCGGAACCAAACAAAGATCCTCTAGAATGTTTCAGTCATGGATCAACAGCTTTGATAAGAAAAACAGAGTTGATGTTTCGTTCATGTTTTCAACACAGATTAAACGCCTCGATGGGTTCGGATGGTTCTGGAAACCAACTTTCACTAAAATCATAAAGTTTCTGTTCTGACACTGATATCAGCTTAGAACCAGAACCGGTCTGTCAGCAGGTCTAACGAGGAAGCTCTGAAGTGATGGGTTGAACATTTACTGGTTTATTTTTCCAGGTTTTTCCAGGTTTGGGCTCCAGCTCCATCAGGTTCTTTATAAGTCAAGGTGCTGGAAACTCCTTCCTGTTAACTCTGGAAATATTCTGAAAAAGCTGCAGTTCGTGTTGGACCGGGATCAAACAGGCCCATTAGTTCCGGATGACGGACCGAACCGAACCGAGCATTCGGGTTTCAGGCCTGACAGACGGCTGATCCTTTGACCTGATTTCTGCCGGAGCTCCAGCAGGCCGTGCGGGGCCGCAGCACGTACAGCTAGGCCCCAACCGAACCGGCCCTCCCAGCCAAACAAAGCGCAGAGACCCCGCGCATCCCCGCATATCCACCTGCGTGGATCTGCTCCATCAGATGCGGACAGGCACAAGCGCGCGCCGGGCGCGTGCACAGCGCACACATTATGTAACACCCCCCCACCACCCCACCCCACCCCACTCCCCGCGGCCCCCACCGGGCCGGATGGATGCTGCCGGGGGAAGCGGCGCCGCCAGGCCGCCGGAGAGGCTCCAGCCGCGGCCTGGCGGCCCCCGGCGGCCCGCTGAGCGGATCAGGCGGAGCCGCAGCTCACAGCCAATCATGGAGAATTAGAACAAAGCCGGTACCTGACCATCCGAAGCAGAACCGAACCCCCTCTGCTGCTCCGCTCCGCTTCCAAAACAACCGCCAAATGAACAAATCCTCAGAAGAGCCGATGCGCCCGAACCGCGGGCCGCCGCAGCGCCGCCATGCCGCAGAAACCCGCAGAAACCCGCAGAGAGCCGCAGGGAGCCGCAGAGAGCTGGATCCACCGCCGGGGACGCTGAGCCGACAGTCCGCTGCGAGCCGCTGTGAGCCGCTGCTCCTCCGCCGGCTGTCCGAGGCAAAATGGAGGCGGAGCGGAGCTGCGGTGACGCGCCGCCGCCAGCAGGGGGCAGCAGGAGCTGACCTTCAGGCTGCGTCTCGCCCTGCGGTTACACAACCGGTCCACGCAGAAGAAGACCTGCTGCTGCTGCTGCTGACGAAGACTATGATGAAGACGATGATGAAGTTCTTCACAACCTGCTGATCCTCACCAGATTCTCCATCCACTGCTGTAAATGGGAAATAGAAATCCTGACTTTTCAGCTTTTAAAAACCTTTTAATGGACAAAAATCACTTCAGAAGCTAAAACTGATGAAAAACCAGCAGGAATAAATACAACTGTTAGACGCCTGTAATGGTGTGAATTTATTAGAAAACTAAAGCCCCTTTGTCTCTGCTTGTTTTTGTCGTTATGCTATCCCTCTGTTTGATGTCTGATAAATTTTATTTATTTATAATTTTATTTTACCTGTTTACATTTTTTTATTGTCATAATTATATGTGTGCCTTAAGCCTGTAAGACTTGTTTCTTCATGTATGAACACGCCACGTGATATTGTACACTTGTTCAAAATGTTTAATAAAACAAAAAAAAAGAAGATGATGATGAAGATGATGATGATGAAATCAGGTGTCCGATCATCTGGACGCCTTATCACGTGACTACATGAAGGACTTCCGGTCTGACGCAGGTTCGGACAACCAGAGGAAAAAAGTTTGGTTAAAACTCACGATGAGCTGTGGAGGCAGCAAGGTCCCCGGTTCGAACCCCAGCCGGTTCCGCCCGGGGTCCGCGGTGGACCCGTCCAGGTTGGACCTGGCAGCGTTCACCGTTCCTTCATCAGGACTCTGATCCACGTCTGAAAGTTTTATCACAGTTAGTCTGCCACACATAAAGTTTGCTGCTGTCCCCTTGGCTGAAAGGGACAGATCCGTCTCTCTCAGGTCCAGCAGAGGACGGATGGACTCAGTGGACCTCTAACCGTCCAACAAGCCAGAACTCGATGCAGAGCCGAGAATTAAATCACCTTTATTTCCAGAGTCTCAGCTGCTCCTGGTTATAATAGGACGGAAACATAAATATTATAAAACATCTGGAATCTGAACTGGAGAAGAGGATGATGAAGATTTAACTTCATGAAATCTAGAGTCGGATCTCCGCCTGGACTCCCAGGAACCGGGTCAGAACAGAACCTGTGCTGCTGATTGGACCCTGGTATGTTCGGAAGGACCAGGACAAGATGAGCATCAAAACTGTGACAAAGAAATCCTTCAAAACTACCAGCAGTTTTCAGAACCACAGTCTGTAAAACCATGCGATGGCCGGCTGGTGGAAGCTGAAGGATTGTTCATTGTTAAACATGACCTTCAAAATAAGTGATGCTAAACCTGCCATAATGTATGATGTGTTATACGTCCCAAAGTTGTCTGGAAATCTTTTTTCAGTGGGAGCTGCTACAAGAAAAGGAAATACAGTGCAGTTCAAAAAATCTCGGTGCTACATTCATGGCAAGGATGGAACTCTTCAAGGAATGGGAACGCAAAGATCTGATGGACTGTAGCAGTTAGATATTAAAGGATCTACGCCGGTCTGTCATAGTGCATCAAGTGCATCAGTAACAACTAATCTGTGGCATCAGCGCTTAGGTCACACCACCAAACTAAAGAAACTAGAAGCTCTGGTGAATGGAGTGAAATTCTCTGCAGACAAAGAACTTCCTTTCTGTGAAGCCTGTGTGGAAGGAAAGCTCACAAGACAGTAAGGCAGCGGGAGAAATCCGGTCCAAAGCTGCAACTGATCCATAGTGATGTCTGTGGACCCATGCAGACTGAATCCATCGGTGGGTCAAAATACTTTGTAACCTTCATTGATGACTTTTCTCGCTGTTGTAAGGTTTACTTCATAAAACAAAAAGTGAAGTCTTAAGCAAATTCAAGGAATTTGAGAGAACATTCTCCAATGAGTGTGGACACAAAGTTGCAAGACTGAGATCAGATAATGGTGGGGAGTACATTTCAAGGTATCCACCATGAGATGTCTGTACCTCATACACCTCGGCAAAATGGAGTTGCAGAGAGAAAAAACAGGACATTGGTTAAAGCAGCTAGGAGCATGTTGTCACATGCTAAGCTACCAAAGATGTACTGGGCTGAAGCAGTAGCAACAGCAGCCTACATACAAAACAGATTGCCAACATCTGTTCTGAAGCAAGAGACACCCTACCAACGATGGTCTGGTAAAAAACCTGACATGAACCATGTGAGAGTGTTTGGTTGTGTTGCTTATGCACATGTTCCAGATGCTGAAAGACGAAAACTTGAAAAGAAAGCTGTAAAGCTCAGGTTTGTGGGATATGCGAACAACGCATAAGGATATCGTCTGTTTGATGAAGAAAAAGAAGAATTCTGATTCGAAAGGATGTCATCTTTAATGAGTCGGACTTTGACTGGAAACAGAAGGAGGAAGTTTCCTGTCCAGAGAAAGAGGTGATTACTATCACAGAAGAAAAGGAAACAACTGATGATGACGTCACTGTCAATGAAACTATTAAAAGAGGAAGCCGAATCAGAAAGGCTCCAAAGAGATATGGATATGACGAGTTTGCAGATATGGTGACTGTTGATCATTGTGCTAATGTGTGTTCTGTCATGGAACCAATCACACTGAAAGAAGCATTAAAGAGTCCAAATGCAAAAAAATGGCAAGAAGCGGCTGATTTAGAAGACCAGTCACTGGAAGAAAATGAAACATGGGACCTGGTGGAGCTACCAAAGGACAAAGAGGTCATTGGGTCAATTCGTACATTATTGTCCTTTGCCATCCAGAATAACCTACATGTACATCAAATGGATGTTGTCACTGCATTCTTAAATGGACACCTGGAGGAAAAAATATACATGGAACAACCTGAGGGATCCATCAAACCAGGTCAGGAGCATCTTGTATGCAAACTAAAAAAAATCAATCTACGGATTAAAACAGTCTCCTCATTGTTGGAACAAAGAGCTCACAAAATTCATGATGGAGCTTGGATTTAAGCAGAGCACCTGGGATCCCTGTGTGTTTGTGAAGTCATCACAGGAGCTGGAGATAGTTGCAGTTTATGTAGATGATCTGATGCTGATTACAGAGTCAACTGAAAGCATGGATTAGTTAAAACTGACTCTCCAAGAGCGCTACAAAATGAAGGACTTGGGTGAACTGTCCTACATCCTCGGCATCTCAGTTATTCAAGACAAAGCAAAAAACTGCATCTTTCTTCACCAGAAACAGAACATTGAAAACATTCTTCAGAAATACGGGATGGATAAAGCAAATCCTGTTGCAACCCCTGCTGGCATCAGTGTAAAGCTGAAAAAGGATGATGCTGTCAGTAACCCTGTCAATCCAAGCAAGACCAGACATAGCACAAGCAGTGAGTGCAGTGTCAAAGTTCAACGCAAATCCAAATACTGCACATCTGACTGCTGTGAAGAGGGTTCTTCGATACCTGAAGGGAACTGTTAACCTTGCTCTAGAGTCTGACTGTTCAGGGGACAAAGATTTGACTGGTTTCTCTGTTGCTGACTGGGCTGGAGATCAAGACGACCGCCATTCAACAACAGGCAACATATTTCTACTCAGCGGAGGAGCAGTGAGCTGGCTAAGCAAAGAACAAGCAACGGTTGCACTTTCAACAGCAGAAGCTGAGTATGTTGCTCTCAGTCAAGCAGCTCAAGAAGGAACCTGGCTGAGAAGATTACTGAACGATCTGGGTTTGGTCACCAAGCCTCCAGTGATTCTGGAGGACAACCAAGGAGCCATTGCAATAGCAAAGAATCCGGTGGACCATTCAAGAACCAAGCACACAGACATTCGTTACCATTACATTCATGAATGTGTGCAGAATGGTGAAGTCAAGCTAGAATATTGTCCAACCAATGAGATGAAGGCAGATATCTTGACAGAAGTTTGAGTATTTTAGAAGAAAATTGGACTTTTTCCAATGTAAATCTGTGATAGAATGTCTTGCTTTGTAGTTTTCATTATAAAGTTGACAATATTGTTTTGAGCATAGCAAGACAAAAAGTAAACTATAATAAATTAGTCTTGCAAGTTGAGTTAAAAGTGATTCCAGCACTATCTTGTATCTTAATACCATTGTAAAAAATGAAGTGTTGAAATATGAAGCAGTAATTTGTTCAATGGTTATTAATGGGAGGCTGTTATGCTGCCATCTGCTGTGTCTTCTGAGAACTGCAGTTGCATGGCTCGTTGAAAGCTTGTTGTCTTCGCCTCCGCAGCTCATTGGCTGATCCTGCGGCTCTGGCGGAGGGCCGCGCCGGAAGCAGCAGCTGCGCCGCCGCGGATGGAGTGTCGATCCGCCGCCGTGTCGTCCCTCAGCTGGGCGCTGGTGGTCGGCGGGGCGGCCTTCCTGCTGCGGCAGACGCGCCGCTGCGGACAGTACGGCCGCTACGCGCAGCCGGGCGGCCGCTGCTGGCCCGCCGGCCCGGCCTGGTTCCTGCAGGAGGTTCCGGCCTTCCTGGTTCCGCTGCTGCTGCTGCTGGGTTCTGCAGAACCGGGCTCTGGCACCGGGAGGTCGCTGCTCGTCTGGATCTTCATGCTGCACTACTTCTACAGGTTAGACGGACCGGACCGGACCGGGGCGGGTGGAGGTTCTGGAAAGATTCGGGGTGTTTTGGGTGATTTAGTGACGCAGTGAGGTCAGGTCCAGAGTTTCGGAACCGAACCTCCTGGCGGGACGGTTCCCGTCAGATCACCTGATTTATCCACAGGACGTTAATGAAGGTTATTGATCAGAACCAGAACCGCCGACCCAAAAGAACTTTCAGCAGCAGATCCATCAAGGAGAGAAGCTGATCAGATCTGGTTTTTGATTGGAATTAGGAATGACGTCAAGAATCATGACGTCATTCCTGCGCCTCATCAGAGCCCAGGCTCTGGAGGTTTAACTGGACTGAACAGAACCTAAGATGGTTCTGGTTCTAGTAAGACACTCAGACCTTCCTGCTGGCTACCTCACCTGTCCAACTTGTCTCACCTGAGGCTGAAAGCTGAGCTCATCATGTTCTTCTGACCCAGCCGACCCGGATCCCAGGGAGGAGGCTCTTCAGGTTCTGCTCTAGGTCAAGTGGACCTGGAGCAGAACCTGTTTGATTTGTTGCAGTTCTATAGAGGCTAGCTTGACCTTTGACCCTTCTCTTCCAACCTGTGGTTGATGTTCTCCATTAAACTGACCCAAAGCGGTTCCACCCTGTTTGGTTCTGTCTGACCCGATGCAGATGAGGGATCCAGCTGTGACGCATTCAAGGAGCCGCTGGTCCTGTGGGAATTTACAGAATTTAGAAAGCTGTAAGATTTCTAACAGCTTCAGCGTCTCAGACGGATTTAGTTTGGGATTATGGATTATTCTTCCTGTTGATGTTCTGGGTTTCAGACAGCTTTGGTGGAGATGTTCTGAAGGAACTTTGTTCTGGTTCTGCAGGAGCTGCATCTACTCCCTGCTGACCCGCGGACGGCCGGTTCCTCTGAAGATCATCTGCTCCTCCGTCGTCTTCTGCTCTCTGAACGGCTTCCTGCAGGGTCACCACCTGCTGCACTGCGCTCACCTGCAGCACACCTGGCTGACCGGCGTTCGCCTCTCTGCAGGTCAGACGCAACCCTCCGCCGTGGCAGGAACCGGTTCTGAAGTCCAAAAGCTGAACAAGCCACCAGAGGACAATGAGAAGCACGCTAGAACATGAATTGATTAGTTTTTGTTTGGAAAGATGAGATGAGGACGTTTGGGTTTGGTTTGTTCGGGGGGGTTCTGAAATAGGAAAGTGAGGAATTGGGCCGCGGATCAGGTTGGGTAGAGATGTGGCTCCTGCTGGACTTCATGTCTTGATTCTGTTTTCTCAAGGTGTTCTGGTGTTTGCTGTCGGTCTGACCATTAACATCCACAGTGACCATGTCCTGCGTAACCTGAGGAAACCTGGGGAGTACGTCTACAGGATCCCCCGCGGTACGGCACAAAGACTCTGTCGCTCCGCCTTATGCTGACTTCCTGTTGACCGGTCTCCGTCTTCCAGGGGGGATGTTTGAGTTAGTTTCTGGTGCCAACTTCTTTGGGGAGATCACCGAGTGGTGCGGCTTCGCCCTCGCTGTTTGGTCCTTTCCAGCCTTCGCCTTTGCCTTCTTCACCATCTGCTCCATCGGGCCCAGAGCCTACCATCACCACAGGTACCGTCCCATACTTTCAGGATCAGACACACTGAACAAAGGTTCTGGTTGGGTTCTGGTTTGGGTTTTAGCTTGGGCTGAATCGCTCCTTGCGTGTCTTCCAGGGACTATAAGCGGAGGTTTGAGGACTACCCCCGCTCCAGGAAAGCCATCATTCCCTTCATTCTGTAGGGATGGAGGCCCGACCCGTGAGAACTGGTACCTTCTGCATGGAGGCTTTTGCAGTTCCTCCTCCTCAGAGAACCAGTACATGCTCCATAAATCCAACCCAGAACCGTCCTGGTGCTCCTCCGTCACTGTGAGGTTCGGATCCTTCACAGAACTGGACCGGTACAGGCTGACGTTCCCTCCATCCAGGACTGGGTATAGGTCAAGGGTCAGGACCCGCACATCCTGGACTCAAACTATCCAGGCTTTTACCATCAGGTGGCGCCACAGAGTCATCTGCTGCTCTGCAGTGAAACTAAATAAGCAGATTTGAAATGTTACAACCTGATATTTTCTTTAAAAATGGTTCTATATTCACATATATGTACTTTTTATTTTCTCTAAACTTTATGTATTTGTCTTCATGTCGGTACTCCATCAGAATAAACATTAAAGCTGATTCAGACTGTGAGTTTGGACTCAGGCAGTCGGCGGGTTCTGGTTCTGGCTCGGTGGATTCCTCACTTACCCTTCCAAACTGAAGTGTTACTATGACTTGTCTGAGTAGCAGCCATTTTTCTTTAAGCTTTATTAAATATTAATATAAATAGCTGCAGTTCTTTTGAACATGTAACTCAGTTTTCCTCAAAGAACTGAAACGTTTAGTTTGTTGTTCCGTATCGTCCACAGGACGTCACTCTCAACGTTTACATCAAATCTACTTTTAAAAAATCTGATTAACAGTTAAATACAGATAAAGTTATTATTGTGGGAGATTTTAACATTCATGTTGAAACTGAATGTATCTTATATTGGTGCCTTAGGCTCAGTTGGTTTAGTATCTGCTGTCCTCTTGTGGTTTTTTCATTTCTGGACATTTTAAGATCATGAAAATCATCAAAGGGCCATTCGTGGCAGAAAGCGTCAATAAAACCAGATTGTTAGAATATTAATGAACAGCTGTTTCTGCAATTTGACAAATACTTCTTGAAATGAAATAATATTGAAAATCTTTTCACATTGTTGTAATCTGACAGCTCTGCAGTCTACAGGGCCACAGGCCTCGTCTGGAAACTTTAACCCAGCAGCAAAATGTTCTGCTTTTCTTGTTTAGGGTAAGCAGAACCACGTCTTAAAGGAAAGCTGCAACATTTCTCATAAACTCAGATTTAACAGTAAACAGACCCACATTCAATCAGAACCAGAGGAGCTGCCGGGTCAGAAGAACCTGGGTGCTCCTCAGGTTCTGTCTGGTGTTGGAACATTTCCTGAAGCTAACTCTGCAGAACTGCAACATAGAAAAACATTCATTAAATTATCCTGCTCAAAGTTACGGAGAATATTTAGTCTGAGCCAGGATTTTAAACCTTTCCGAGCGGAAATCCGACCTGCGGATCTAAAGTGGATTACTTCTTCTTCTTTAGATTTTAACGGCAGCTTGCATCCATTATTGTTGCACTACTGCCATCTGTTGGGTCTTAATATCTATACCTCAAATTTTCCTAATGAGCCCAGTATTTTGTTAAAAACGAAAAATCTTCTCTTTCCCCTCATTGCTATTTAACTGATCAACCACATTCTCAGATTTCAATTCTCTATAAAAACCTAATTCTGTTTTTAATAATCTTCTTTGATTCACATCCATCCATCCATCCATCCATCCATTTTCTGTTCACCCTTTGTCCCCAATGGGGTCGGGAGGGTTGCTGGTGCCTCTCCAGGTACGTTGCAGGCGGGAGGCGGGTTCACCCTGGACAGGTCGCCAGTCTGTCGCAGAGATTAGTTTTTCCTTCAGCCTGAAATCAAGTACTTGTTATGCTCTTACTTTGAAAGAAAACCGGAAATACCGTTGCTTTTATTTTGGAAGGAACGCTTCTAACGTAACGTCAAAGTAGAATCAGCGTACGCCGAATTTACTGCGCACACTTCCACAACAAACATGGCGGACGGTGAGTTCATTGTTGAGCTTTGTTAGTTCTTATCGATGAGTTCTGGGGAGGTTCGGTCCGGTTGTTCCGGTTTCATCTGGCGCGTTATCGCTCAGGTCTCCCGCCGTTGGCCGCTTCCTGTCTTCGGTCCGGTTTATTTACCGGAAAGAGCTAAGATGCTAAGCTAACAACCCGCCGCGTACTGACCCACGTCGCCCGGTTCGATCTGGGTCCGGGCCAGGTCCGGATCCAGGCTAGCTGTGCAGGTTAAGACCGGCCAGAACCAGAACCGAACCGCTGCTCTCAGATTTATTTCCAACCAAACTTTAAATAGCCGGCTTTGTCCCTGCTGTGTTGCTGGAGACACAAACAGAACCAGAACCGGTTCCTGTGGTTCTGTCGGTGAGTCCGGGAAGTTCCGAATCAACCCCGAGGGTTCAGGTGGAGGTTTTGGTTCTGAGTCCAGTCTCCTTCCGGATCAAGAGGCTGCTCGTCTGGGGAGGTTACCGTGGTAACGGCCACTGGAGACGTCACCAGGGTCCCATGAAGCTGATCCTAAACCCAGTCGGTCCAGTTAGCGGTTTGGTTCTGGAATCAGAGGACCAATCCAGTGAAGAGCTGCAGCATGCTAGTCACGTGATCAATGCACTGCGTGTTTCCGGTCTGAGGAGAACGTTCTCCCATGTTTCCCATGATCAGGAGCTGTACCTGTTGTTAAGCTAACTGCTGCTCTACCTTTCAGATCACACAGACCCAGACCAGTCCATGGAGGGACACACACCTGTGAGCCACACACACACACACACACTTGGTTTCCATGGCAACAGCTGTACACACACACACACACACACACTTGGTTTCCATGGCAACAGCTGTCTGAACCTGAATCCTCCTGCAGGTCTCTGAAAACCCTCACGCTGAGTTTGGCCTGACCGAGAACCTGCAGGTAACTCCGTCTCCCAGCATGCTTTGCTTCACTCACCACTGTACAGGTTCTGTTCCGTTTCGAGGTTCTGCTGCTACTGGATCCAAAGCCTGATCAGAACCTCGGGACGGGACAGAGCCACCGACCCGCCTTCGGGTCGGTCCCAGAACCGATGTCTGAGTAACGGGTCGGGTCGTTGGCTCCCAGCGGACGGTGGAGAACGAGAAGGCGAGCGCGGAGAAGCTGTCCAAGCAGAAGGTGGACCTGCAGGCGCTGCCGACCCGGGCCTACCTGGACCAGACCGTGGTTCCCATCCTGTTGCAGGGCCTGTCCATCCTGGCCAAGGAGAGGTGGGTTCTGCCGCGGTATGGGTCAGCACCGGCTGCCATTCGCTGGTTCTGACGTTGTGGATGTTTCTCTCCAGGCCTCCCAACCCTATCGAATATCTGGCAGCGTTCCTCCTGAAGAACAAATCCCAGTTCGAGGAGCGGAGCTAAATCTGTTTTAGAATAAAGAATAAACATGTTAAAAATGGAAACGCCTCGTTTATTCAGGACACACCGGTTCTGTTCTGGAGACTGGACCCGACGGGCCGCAGCGTCTTGTGAAGCTCTGGATGACTCAGAGGTCAGCTGACCTCTGACCTTTAGCTGGAGGGAGGAAGGGTCAGGACCCGAGGAGCAGGAAGTCACTGAGAAGTTAAAAGACTTGAGTCCGTTCCAGAAAACTCCATTTAATTTGTTTATGTGAAACATTTACAGAATAACAAGTTAAAAACAGAACAACCTGCAGACGTACGGAGGTCCAGACAGGCCAATATTATACAAACACGTACAAGGGATCATATTCACCACTATTAATTTTCTAGGAGCCAGACAAATACTATAAAATATTATTTTCTGCTTTTATTTTGGCATTTCACTTCCTGTTAAAACTAATACCTTAAATAGTTTAATTGTGCAGTAAAATATCTCATTAAGGAAAAAAAAAAGTAAAAATGTTTGTGAGTCTTATGGGAAACTACAACTCCCACAATGCTTTTCAACAGGAAGTGTCCAAAGAACCAGACTTCTTGAACTGAGGATTGTGGGTAATATAGTGGATGTAGTAGTAACAAACTGGTGGCTCCGCCCACTTTGCAGCTTCTCTATCTCCACGCCTTTATTGGAGCGTCTGGGGGTCACCAGGTCGATGATGCAGAGGCCAGGTCTCAGCCAATCACAGAGTGACAAACTACATAGATCAAACACCCGAGCAGACCACCAGGTAAGGTCACAGAGTGTATGACGTCACTTCCTGTTGCTCAGAGCTGCACACAAAGTGGCCTTTAAGTGTCATCAGATGACGGTCTGGCAGGCTGACGAGGAAGTGGGTGGGGCTTGGTCTCAGATGTAGAACTGGTGATTGGCCAGATTGTCCATGAAGGGCTGAACCAGGAAGTCAGTGGAGAAGTAGAAGATGAGACCGAAGGTGATGGAGATGGGCAGCGCGGGCAGCGCCTTCCTGAAGGTGGCCAGGAGCAGCAGGGTGAGGCACAGACCCTGGAGGGAGGGGCAGAGGGGTTGGGGCATAAGAGGGGGGCAAAGGAGGTGGATAATGAGTCACATGACCAGCTCAAAGTTCTCACACTCCATACCATTTTCTCTCTTCAGCTCATTCTCTCCTAGTCATGCTACTAGAGGAGACATGATGCTGCCATTACCTCTACCTCTCTGACAGGAAGTGCTGCTGGATCAGAGCCTCGCCTCAGAAAACACAGGAAGAAGACCGAATCCTCAGATTCAACATGGCCGACTTAGATAACTTCCTACCACCTGGAGATGACTAAGGAACTTACCTTGCATCTGAAACTGTCTTGGCACCCTGACTGACCCCAGATATGATTGATGGAAAGTTTAGTGGAAGGAAAGCAACATGGCTGAACGTACGATGAGGATGGCCACGAAGCAGGCCAGGGTGGTGTTCCAGTCTCCACCGGTCGCTGCAGCCTTTCCCACCAGGACACTGTAGAAGATGAAGTCTCCGAGGCCAAGCTTCACCCCGCCTGCACACACACACCATCATCATCGTCATGGTAACCAGACACCTGCTAAGCTCCGGTCTGCAGCTCCTCCACTTACGTTCCTCCTCCAGCTCCTCTTCCGTGACCGGCCTCAGACGTGGGCTTTGAGGCTCCGCCGTCCCGCCATTTAACTCTGCCTCCTCATCGGAACCTGTTGCCATAGAGACAGTATAGAGACATTATTTAGATTGCAAGCTTGGACGCCAGAGCAGGCGTTGCCACTAGCGATGTCTGACCTGTTCCAGAGCGCTGGCCATCGGCCGGGTTCGCCATCGTCACCGTCCACATCATGGCAGCTGCAGAAAGACGGAGACGTTATCACCAATCAGAGCACTCCAACCAGACATCCAGAGCAGACTCTGACCAGCCCCCAACTACACAAGAACGAGACGCGGACCAGCCCCCAACTAGACAAGAATGAGACCCGGACCAGCCCCCAACTACACAAGAACAAGACGCGGACAAGCCCCCAACTAGACAAGAACGAGACATGGACCAGCCCCCAACTAGACAAGAACGAGACGCGGACAAGCCCCCAACTAGACAAGAACGAGACGCGGACAAGCCCCCAACTAGACAAGAATGACACGCGGACCAGCCCCCAACTAGACAAGAACGAGATGCGGACCAGCCCCCAAATACACAAGAACGAGACCCGGACCAGCCCCCAACTAGAACAGAACTGTAATTAGACCTAACCAGACTCAGACTAGTTGAGACTCTGAACTTACAGGAGTAGATGAGGGCGGGGAAGATGGGTTCATTGCGCTCCTGAGCCGTTTCCACCAGCATCCGCAGCGGTCCCTTTGGACTGAGGACAGCCACCAAGTCTGCAGGGGAGCAAGGCATGATGGGAGAACAGTTAGAGGCACCAAGATGGTGAGGCAGGAGGTGACGGCGTTCCAGGACTCACCATAGACAGAGATGGCGCCCAGGATGACCCAGGTGGACCACTCGGGGAGATACTTGATGAAGACAAGGGCCATGAGCGCGCTGATGAGGATGAGGTAGGCCTGTTGCAGCTGCAGCGGCCCCTTCCAGTGGATGCACAGCATGCCCACGGCGCCGAAGTTCCAGATCACCATGGCAACCGTTGGATAGTCCACCGCCACGTTGTAGGTCCGAAACACCTCGCTGATGGCACAGAAAGGACGAGCCTAGCGATGGACCAGAGCCAGAACCGGGCCAGCTGGGTCCTTCAGAACAGAAACTCACCCCAGGTACATGAAGCTGAACCAGAAGAGCAGCATGAGGGAGGACAGGATGAGCCAGCCATGGATGAACTGAGGCAGAGAAAAACCAGAACTTCAGGCTGAAACGGACCCAGAACATTCACCGGGTTGGACCGGCTTCTAGTGCAGAACCAAGGCAGCGATTCTCTGCCCCGATCCGGTTGCATCAATGTGGATCACAAGCAGAACCGGCTGGAAAATCTGCTGGAGAAACATCGTTTCCCTGCGAAAACCTGCTGGCAGTGCCGGTGGCAGCGGCGCTAGGGGGCGCCAGATCCACCCATCGTGGTTTTTTGTTACAAAATGTTAAGAGTTGACAGGAAATGGAAAAATATAACTTGATGATTCTGAGTTATTAGAAGATTTACTGATAATCACACAAAATCTAAAGAAAATCCGCCACAAAAATATAATTAAATATGTTTATGACGCTGATCATGATGAGTCGGGTCAGGGCGATCTGCTCCGGTCCGGTCCGGTCCGGTCCCAGTCCTACCTTGTAGCAGCGGTACTTGTACAGCACCACCAGGAGGACGGTCATGACCACGATGACGCTGATCATGATGGCGGTGTTGAGGACGGAGTGCAGCAGCCGGCGGCCCACATCGGGCGTGTCCTCGCTGAACGGCGTGTAGATCCTGCAGAGAGACCGGGTGAGACCAGAACCAGAACCGGGACCAGAACCTGGCGGACCTACAGCTGCTGGGTGGTCTTCTCTGAGTAGAAGCTGACGGACTTGATGGTGGCGACCACCACCGCCATGCACAGCGTGACGGGGACGAACAGCATGATGACGTGCTTGGCGCCGTACTTCAGAGGCTCCTCCTCCTCGTCCTCAGGCTCCGCCCCCGGGTCCGGACCGGCCCGCCCGCCGCTCCGCCAGGCCTGCGAGGGGAGCAGAACCCGTCAGGACCGACACCGTCCTCAAACACGGTCAGCAGAACCGGGCTGGTACCATTTTACTGTCGGAGTCCTCGGTGGGGCTGAGCTCCGGGTCAGGTCGGTAGGACGGAACCGCAGGGTTCTGGGCGGGAACCAGGGCGGTCCGCTCGTTGTAGAGCTCCTCATCACTGTCTGACACGCTCATCACTGCAAACAGAACCAAACGGAACCAGCTAAACCCAACAAAACCAAGCAGAACCCAACAGAAGCTGCTCTCCGTCCTGAAACTACAGGTACTGTTATCTGTAGAAGAACCTAAAGAATTAAGCAGAACCCAAAACCTGGACTCGGTACACAAACAGAACCATGTAACATCTTCTCCAACAGAACCGAACCTTTACTGTCTGTACTACCAGAACCACACAGAACCTGTGCCGACTGCTACAGCAGAATCCAGAAAACCGATAGGAACAAATCTGTGCTGTATAGTGCAACAGAACCGGAACTCTACTGTCTAATAGAACAGAACCGAACCGAGCTGGTACTGCCTGCCTCAACAGAAGAGAACAAACTGACTCTGTTGGCCCAAACGGACTTTTCCCTGACCCAACCGAACTCGGATAATTCCGACCGACACTCGGGTCGTTTTTTGTCAGAGTAAGTTCAGAAAAACGAACCTGTGCAGAACCGAACTGGACCTGAACCAAAATGAAGTTTGAGAAACAAACCCGGAAACACCGCGGTCAGCTGATCCGAGCGACGCACGTGATACGTTCACTGACGTCACACCCGCCGTGATAAGAACCGAGAGCAGAAAGCCAGAGGAACGTTCCGGGTGTTGGGTCTGAAGAAATGTCATTTTAACTCTTTGGCTTGAATATTTTATTTCTGAAAATAGAAATTGGAAGCGCAGTTGGTTGCTTCCAAAGAAATGCCTAAATAATAAAGTAAGAGAAATTTCCTACAAAATTATTCACAATGGTAAAAAGATATTTGGGAAAAGTTCGTTCATCTGCTTTGGTGTTTTTTAGGGATGCGTTTTTATTCCATCGAAAGAATTTTAATATTACTTTAACAGATAAGGATGGAGAAATGTCAACCAGTTTTAACAGGATTTTTTAAAAGTTTTTTTATTATTTTTGGTAAATATCATATTCACACCTCCAAATATTTACAACAAACGCCTAATTTCTAGATTTGATTATCTTCTATTATTAATTCCTAAAACTAAGCTGAAATGCTGAAGTCATTCAAATTTAGTGGCTTTATAACTGCAGCGCCGGTAAACTGCGTTCTGTAAAACCCTTGGAGTTTTATTGTGTTTCTAATTACTGTGTTGTTCTTTGTAAGAAATAAAAAAACTCTGGAAGGCGTTCCATGTCTTACTTCCGCTTCCGGTGGCGTCCGTCCGTCTCGATCTGATACCGTTCATCTTCGGAAAACTTTCTAAAATATGACTGGAAAATTAATACACTTCAAATTAAACGGGTCCCGCTGGGGGCGTGTCCCCGTCCCTCCGCTGGGGGTGTGTCCCCGTCCCTCCGCTGGGGGCGTGTCCCCGTCCCTCCGCTGGGGGCGTGTCCCCGTCCCTCCGCTGGGGGTGTGTCCCCGTCCCTCCGCTGGGGGCGTGTCCCCGTCTGTCCAGAAAAAGTTTGCTGGTGTCTATCTCCAGAGGTTAGCGGGCGAGAGGCAGGGTCACCTGGACAGGTCACCGGCCATTGCAAGACATTCTTGTTGGATTGTTTATTTATTGCTTGTGTTTAGTTGCTTTTTTTTGTTTTACCCCTCCAGGGTCTTTTGTGGCTCTAGTGTCCCTTATATGACAGCAGGCTTCTGTCCCTTATATGTCGGCCGTCTTTCTAAAGCCGTTACCTTGTTTGGGTCCTCCGGAGTTGATTGGTGAGCAAAGTCTAGGAACGAGACCTCATTGGATGAGCCAGCGAGGTAGGCTCTGGATTCCTCTCCGAAAGAACCGAAGAGTTCCTCCAGCCTTCCTCTCTTCCCTACCTTGGGGGTAAGGTCGGGAGGTGACTCAGATGCCGGCCTCTTAGCCAGCTGGGCGTCGGGGAGGGGGGCATCATCGCTGCTGTCCGTCTGTTCTTCCTCAGAGTCCGAGCTAGCTCCGCCTTCGGTTAGCATCTCCCCCCCCTCACTGGATGTTTCGGTCTGGGGGGGGGGCTTCCTTCCCCTCCCTGCTTCCCGCCATCTCCTCCTCTCCTCCAATCAGAGGACCTGGCGGGAGATTTGAAATTTCCGACCCAGCTGCTTCCACTTGCTCATTAACCGTTTCCGTTAGCATCTCTTTTCCTTTTTTCAGTTTATTCGCAAACGATTTTGGACAGTCTCTGAACAAATGATCCTGTCCGCCACACAAATTACATTTCCGCCCGTTCGTACATTCATCAAAAGTGTGTCCCACTTCTCGACATTTACCACAGAATACCTTTTCACAAGTTTCGGCCAGATGACCATGCTCGCCACACTTCCGACACAGTGTGGGTTGGCCTTGATAGTGAATGTAGCCCCTGTTCTCCCCCAGGACTATCATTGAGGGGAGAAGCTTCAGGCCCTGGAAGCCTTGGGGGTCTTCCCATTGTTTAATGGGGACCCGCCAAGCACAGTTCCAGATGCCGTCCACATCCCGCACCTTCATAGCCTGGCCTCTCACAGTGCAGTATCTACCCAGCCACATACAGATGTCCTCAGCACTGACAGTCTCATTGAACATCCTGACAATCACCGTTTTCAGGGAGTTGTCAGTCAGTTTCTCGACGTCAAAAGCTGAAAACTGGGTCTTAGCATTTTCAAACCGTGTCCAAAAATCCTTAAGAAGTGCGGCAGAGCAAAAACTTACGTCATATCCCTTATTGAAAGGCAGGGTGAGGATACAATTCAGGTCATCTGGCCGAAACTTCAGCACCTGTTGGATTAGCTTCCTGGAAAAGTCCAATCTCGTTACTCTATTTTCTTCTTCTCTTTCCTTAAATAAAAATCGAACACTGTGGTGCCTCCGCATGCCAGCATGGCTAGCCGCCATGGTGGAGGCACCACCAGTTTAAAGGTTTAAAACCTTTACTAAAACCAATAAATAGTTAAGAACCACCAATAAATACAAATAAAAGGTAAAAGATATTTTCCACTACTTAGTGGTCAATATCTCAACCGGGGACAAGATTTACTGAACCTCTAAATCAGTGGTAACAGCCAAGTCACAAAGACTACCGCTATCACCACCCAAAGGAGGGGGCCGCTGTCTGAGCCAAAAGGCCGAGAAGTGATCTTCTCATACCGACACAGGAGAAATGTGGGTCTAGTGCCCTCTACAGGACATTCTAAGAACTAACAAACACATTAAACATACAGACAGATCAGCATAGTTTATGGGGGTTACGCATAGTTTTCCAATTATTTATGAACAGAACATGATATAAATATTAATTTTTATCTGTATGGTATCTCTGCTGTCAGTACCCTTAGTGCCCTCATGTTGATCATGTGTCTGTAAGGAGCCAATCACGTTGTGGCTCGCGTTAGCCTGCCTGATTTCCCATCATGCATCTGTGTCTCTGAAATACAGAAATAAAAAAAGACAAAATCAGAATGAACCAGAATCTGGAAAACTTGGCTACTATATGCAAATATTATGATTCAGATGTTTAATCTGCTGAAACTGTTTTTATTTGGACCAGAATGTATAAATGTTGGTCTGAGGCAGCAGCTTGTTTAGTATTAAAATGGGAACGACAGAGAGGAGAGGATCGCAGGGCCCCTGGGTGTGGGAGTCACCTGCTGCTCTGCTGTCCATGGTACATCTGTTTATTTCTTTCTGTGGAAACGTTTACGGGGTTTGCAGCATTTCACTGTAATTTGTAGGTTTTTTGCTAATCTATAGTCATGACAGTCGTTACATCTCTTTTCAGTTATTTCGTTATTTAAAACTTGTTTACGGACACAGAGTCAGCTGTCAGAGCTGCTCAGTACAGAGGATGGAACTGAGTTTTGTGACGGTGGGTTAGCAGCTCGTCTCTCTGAAGGTCAGAGGTGATAGAGAAGAGAAAAGCTGGTCAGAGTCTGAGCTGCAGTTCTGCGTAAAACAGCAGAACTGCATAATATTAGCTTGGTGTGATGTGAATTTTATTTTTCGTTTGAATTAAAAAATAACAAAGTTCATGATCTGAGTCTTTATCGTTATGTTTGGGCCATTAAAACATTTTTACAAGACAAAATGAAATATCTGGGTTCATTTAGTCCATCAGAACCAGAACCTCGAGGTTCTCCGTTGTTGAGTGTCACTGCAAATCAGCGGAGAAACAACCGCAGCTGCTGCGCTCCAGACCGTAATACGGAGAATCTCCCCACTGGACCAGAACCGAACCGAATCACACTGTAGGAGCAGGTTTTGAATGACCGTACTTGTGAATGGTATTGGGTCGCCTGGTTCCTCGGCCGTCTATTTGACAGGGACCTTTGTTGGTCCCTTTGTTTCCCCCTTTCCACCCGAACGGGGGAAACGGTTTGTTGAACATGAACGCCGATCACTAGATGCTGTCAACAGGTTTTTGATGGATAGAATCGTTTTGAAAGATACATTTCTGGCTTTGAGTGCCGAGAGGCAAAGAAAATAAATGGATGACCTGCACAAAGATCAAACACGGCTCTGATTTTAATTCAGCTGACAAGGTAACCAGCACCAGTACCCCCTCAGTGGCTTCAAGCGCTGGCTCAGCCTCTATTAGCCCGTTACAGAGCAACTAGGCCCTGGAAAGTGCTGTCAGATGCCGCCGTGTTGCTCAGGTAGCTGCTGTTCTCTAATAACCAGACCAGGTTTGTGGCAGCAGCAGGTGTGTTGTGAACGTGCTCCCGAAACGAAAAGGCAGAGTTTCTGTGATAAGCAGGTTTTCATCGCCTGCCGACAGATAAGGAAACAAAAAGAATTTGGCTGAAATATCTAAACTTGAACAGAGAACCCAAAATGCTTTATGTGCTCGTTTCATTGTGGACAAAAAGCCAACAGAAGAAAACCCAAAGCAACTGAGTCAGTGAAGAAGCTAACTATGCTAGTGCGGGTTATTTGCGGCCATTTCAAGTCGCCATCCTTCCCGCATTAGCTGTAGGTAGCCGTTTAAGCTTTGATAGCTGGAGTTCCTACATATTTTATGGCCTAAAACCTCTGACAAAAGCCGGTTAGCGAGTTGCTAACATGTAAACAAATGGCGGTTCCGGTTTGAGGCGGAAGTTGCGCCCATAAAGCACGCAAAGCCTCATGGGGGCTCGGAGTAAGGTGGATACAAGCTGTGTCCGAATTCAGGGTCACGAATTAACAACGACTGGAAGAGGGAAGCCGTGACCTCAGACAGGTTAAGCCTTCAGCTAGCTGGTTAGCGTCAACCTCAGCGTAACTCATGTTGCCTAGCAACCGTGACGGCGTGAAGCTCAGCGGCGAAGGAAAAACAACGGAGCCGACGTTTGTTTCAGCCATGTATTATTCCTGATTCCTGTTTTATTCTGTAGTAAAGGCTGTTCAGAGTAAAAAATAAATCTGTTGGTTTGATTCCAAAATGTTCAAACGTGTATCTACAAGGAATAAATATAAGCAAATTATTCATATATAATATAATACTCTGCAGATCTAAGATAAGACATTACAGTTAAATAAAACTATTATGTTTAAAGGCTTAACTTTAATCAATCAAACCAATTAGATCAGGAATAAATTAAATTCTTTAGTAAACCAAACATTTTACAAGTATTACCTTGTGGAAGTCAGCAGAAAAAGACAAAAAGTAATTTGAGTCTTTATTTATTCTCAATGTCTTCCAACCAAAAACAGAATGAAGTAAAACGGTTGGTGTCTTCTCACCACATCTTCTCCCCTTCACAATAAAAGCATACATTAGGGTGTGAAATATATACATTGTATCCTTTATTAGCTAAAAGTTGCAGGAACCGGCCCTCCAGGCCTGGAGTTGTTCACCCCTGGACTAGGGAGTCTAACAAGTCGGCCGCCACGGCTTCTTTTCACAGGAACGGGTTGAAACTGAAACAGACTCTCCAGATCGACTGCTACCAAACTGTCCACCTGAGGGGACAAACCAGCTGGAAGGGGACGACCTGGAAGAGTTTGTAAAGAAACTGGAAGACGACCACAGCGAGGCAGCTGAGCCAACTGGGTCCCTGGTAACACATGAGCTGGCTTCAAACGGTCCACCAAAATACTCTCCTGATTACCCCCAACTCCACCAAAACATCCTTAGGTCTCCAAAACACGGAATGGACCATCGTAAGGAGGCTGAAGTGGTGAGCGGTGTGAGTCATGGCGGGTAAATACTGTACATACTTGGCAGACATCAGGTCCTTTGGCACAAACACCTGAGGAAGACAGTGATGTGCTGCCAGCGGGGCAAAAGATCTAGATTCCCCATTTAGAACTGTTCTACTGCCCTGGGAATCAACCGAACCCACTGGACCCGGAAGAAATTCCCCTGGTACTCTCAAAGGCTGGCCCAGGACCAACGCAACTGAAGAAAACAGCAGGTCCTCTTTTGGATCTGAACGCAGGCCCAACAGAACCCAAGGCAGGCGATCTGTCCAGCTATTATCCACCAACGAGGCCCGTAATGCTGAATTCATTGTGCAGTGGAACCTGTCACACTGACCGTTGGTCTGCGGATGGTAGGCAGCAGAACGGTGGAGTTTAACCCCAAGGCTCTCTGCCACTGCAGTCCACAACTCTGACGTGAACTGGTGACCTCTGTCAGAGGTCAAGTCCAATGGCACACCAAACCTGTTAGCGCTGAATCTGGGTCACTGAGAGGTAAACGCCACAACATCGGACCGACATGCGCGTCAATTAAAGAGGCGATACAGCAAAACCACGGTGGATCAACAAGTTATACAGAGACTGTGTTTTCATGATTTACCCCAGAAGAGGTAAATCATGAAAACACAACAACGGAGGCTGTAGAAGAGGAGCAAGTTGGAGAGGCTGAGGAGGAAACCCCAGGAGAAGAGCTCAGCAAGGCTGCATCGGCAAGGCTGCACACTCTGAAGAGGAACATGAACCATTTGTGTTGAAATATGTGATCAGTTGGAAGTGGCTGTTTTCTGTCATTTAATAATTTAATGTGGTAAAAATTCATGATACGTTTGACTCAAGCTCTTCAAGTTGCATGTAAACAGGTGATGAAATGAATCACATTTTAAGTAAAAAATGTGATATTTAAAATATTTCAGGTAATAAACATATATGTAATAAAAGATTATATTTTTAAATAAACATTTTATGTGATTAAAGTAAACAATTATATAATAAGACATTTTGCAGTAAACATTTAATATAAACCAGATGAAAGAGCCCATCTTTAAACATTTAATGTGTAATTAAACATTTCAGAGTAAACAATAAAGGTGACAAGTAAATGTCATGAAAAGGTCACACTTTAAGGAAATATTTGTTGTATTTAACATATTTAAGGTAAGAAGTGAACATGTAATGAAATTGATCCTGTCCTAGAATTTTATGTAATTAAACATTACAGGTAACATGTGATGATCATCTGAGGTAATACATTTTATGAACTTTAAAAAATATATATATATTTTTAAATATAAAATTAGTTTAAAAAATAAAAAAGGGTCAAAATGGAATAAAAATGTGCCTCATCTGTACAGTTTGGTAGAATAATTTCACACGGATTTTGAGTTAATTGGGCAACTATTTGGAAGCTATTAAAGAAAACATTTAATATTAAAATTATTTAAACTATTGAATATGTCTTAACATTTTAATAGAGGATAGTGTGCCTAGTGTAATAGCATGAATTATCACTTTTTTGTATCAGTTGGTCACAAGGCTTTTATTTACAGGAGTGTTTGGTTGGAAATTGACGTCCCAATGTGAACCGCCGAGCGCTGAGGAGGGAGCTAGAGAACAGCTGGCCGACATCAGCGTTCAGAAATCGGATCAACCTTCAGCTAAACTCTGCGGAGCGCCGATATCCAATATCCAACTTGAAAACAACTTCACTGCAGTTGTTGCAGGTCTCGGGCGGAGGGACAGGCAAACAGATGCAGATAACCTGTTTTAACAGGAAAAGAACAAATGAGCCACAGGAGACGGTGTTGCTGTGCTGGTAGCTCTCATCCGAATGGAAGGGAGCTTCCTCGACACCGCAATGATGCACCGTCAGTCCCGCAAGAGCCCGCTTCTGCCATCTAGCGGCGCACCCGTGTTACTGCGTGACATTGCTCCCCAAAACCTCAAAACAACTAAGATCACAATTTAATCCACCAAATGTGACCACACTTTGTGGGGGTCACACAGTCGGTTACTCAATGAAAACGGCAGAATTGGTCTGTGGCCTTTAAAGATGGCGCCAAGCGACGTAAAGGTCAAACGCAGCGACGTCGGTTCCAAACCTCCACTGGTGAGAAACTAAGGCTTTAAATCAAGTCAGTGGAGCCTAGCAGATACAAGCCTTCATAGTTTACACAGCAGGCATGATATAACCCAACCACTGTTACACACAGGACTGCTGTGGCCTTTGAAAACTAAGCTAACTGAAAATTTCAAAATAAAAGCCTCATTGTTATACTCTATGTATTTTAACCTGAGAGAAGAGTACATCGCAGTATTGGCTTAAAACACAGCCTTCGTGCTCAAACACATTCTAATGGTATCAACATGCTACTTAGCTATAGCCACACTCACTAAACATAGCATTTAAGCTAACATTGTTATTTTAGCTCATTTTTATATAAAAGCAAAGTTTTACATAATAAAAGGAGTATATCAGTGTTTGTCAACCTGCTGGTGATAACCTACACCCTACTGGTAGTGTCAACATGCTAATCTCTCTACATGCTAGCTATTGCCCTCATGCTAACATTAGCCTTGCACCTAAAATAGGCACTTTTTATTAGCTATGTCTATCATCCTGAATGAAGTCAATATAAATCAACATCCTGGTGATGCCCCACATGCTTCTGACATCATTTTAGCTAACCTTAGCATTTGGGATCATTTTAATTTGTACACTACTGTTAGCATACTGAATGGATTAATTTTGCGTTACTCAACACGCTAAGGACAACCCTCAACCTCTTGGTTGTATCTACATGCTAGTGATGCTACATGCTAGTGCTAGTCCTCATGCTAACATTAGTTTGTACTTAGAACAACCATTTTAGCTCATTTTTAGTTTAATAGCTGTGTTTATCATACTGAATGGATTAAGTCAATGTAAGTCAACATGCTGGTGATACCGCACATGCTACTGACAGCATTTAATCTAAACTTAGCATTTTGCATAATTTTTGTTGATACATTAACGTTAGCATAGTGAATCCACTAAGCACTTGTTAGGCAACGCAGCAATGATTCGGGTCAGATCAAAACGCTGATCTGACCCTTTTAAATTTCCTCAGAAATTTTCTAGTTTAAATTTATTCTTGTACGACTATTCTCATTATGACTTTATTCTCGTATTATTCCAAGTTTATTATTATACGACTTTATTCTCATATTATAAATTTGTTTTAAAAGTATTCTGACTTTATTCTCATTACAATGTTAACCTTTTAATATTATGACTTTATTGTTGTATTATTTCAAGTTTATTCTCGTAATATTATGACTCCTGGTAATATTCCGATTTCCTGTAATTTTATTTTTTTCTTAATACGGCTGTAATTCCTTGTTTCAGCTGTTGCTTTAGTTTCGTTTTTCAGACATAATTTATGGTTTCTGGGATTGATTTTGACCACCAGAAGGGAATACACCAGGGTTTTTTGTGTTTTGTTGGGGAGCAGGTAGGTGTTTATTTTCAGTATTTATACTACATTTGAACTTTGGTTTGTGATTTCCTCCTGCCCCAGAAACCAGAGTAACGCTGCTGAAAACTTCAGGGTTACTCTGGGCTTTGCAGTGCTCGGTTTGTCCAGCAGATGGCAGTCATACACCAAACATCGTATGGCTCAGTTTAACCGGAGCAAACCACTTTTCTCCTGTAGTTCTCATTCAGTCTTGTCTTATAGATATTAGTGTGTTCATATTTACCTTTCATAATCACAGGTGATGGCAGGGAGAGCTTTGAGCCTGATATTTGTTGTCAAAGCTCTGGTTCTTGTGAATTCAGCTGGCTGGTTACTTTGTAATGGAGTACAAGATTACCCATCATGCATCTGTGCACAGAAACGACCAGGTTACAAGAATAAACAACAAATTTGTGGATAGTTTGGGTATATTTTTAAAGTAGTCAAGTACAGGAAGGAGGTAAAAGTTTATTTAGCAGCAGATCTTCATGTTTGGAGGTTTTCTCTTGTTATGAAAGTGAAAGTAAAACCGCTGAGGAGAAGGGGGTGAACCAGAGGGCTATAAATACTGCTCTGAGACAGCATGCTAGTGTCCTAGTTCTCTAGGACATATACTAAAATTGGAACGATACAGAGAAGATTAGCATGGCCCCTGCGCAAGGATGACACGCAAATTCGTGAAGCGTTCCTCATTTTCTTTTTCGTCAGAAGAACAAAAAACATCTGAGAAGAACTAAACGGCACTGTCAAATCACTGTTCAACTAACTTCCTGAACACTTTTCCTCCAGAAGCTCAGTTCCCAGAACCTTTAGCCAAGCCAGGTAGGTTCTTCCACCGAGGAGTCTGGCAGGTTATGTGGACAACACCCCATGGCGGTCAGTGGGTTTGTACTGCCACCCCTTCGCCATTGGCAACAGGCTCACGCCATTCCCACATGTGTCCACTAGGGCAAACATCATTCAGATCCAGTTTGGTGTCAGTTTTTCATTCTTGTGCGAGTTAGAGCCAAACCGTACGGAAACGGCAAGGAATCGCGAGACGCCGCTGTGCCACGCCCACACGGCCTGTCCACCAATCAGCTTTCAGAGGCGAACTCAGCATCACCTTGTTCTGTCACCAGATGAGGTTTGAAATCTCTGAGTCAGAGTGTAAAGGACGATGTCATCAGCAAAATATTTGACTTCCAGGGTAGAAGGGGGTGGGGCTAAGGTGATGTCACCAACTGTGAACTTTTTATATTAATAGCCTTTATGGACTATAAATAGAACATATTTCCCAATAAGCTCCTTTTTTATCTGGTTTGTATTTGTACTTTTTTTGTAGTTATAATTTAATTCACTCCATAAATTACTCCACACCGATAAACAAAAACTCTTTTTTTGTTTCGTCTCCCATTAATTAACTAGTTAGATAAGTTGGAGTTTTCTATAGTAATAATGAACATTTCAATTATATGAATTTAATAGATTAAATTAATGCGCTACTGTAAAAAATGAATATTAATAAGCACCAAACGTTTTACAAATTGTACAGATTTTCTTTAAAACGTGGGAGTGATGCTCGGCTGTTCGGTTCTGAATAATATTTTGTGTAACTAGGTCACCAGGAAGCTCTCAGTTTTTATTTTTCCTCACCTAATAAATTTATTCTAATCAAAGTTTCACCAAAGCTTATTAATAAATATGACAAACACTGCAGAAGGAGAAGAGACAATATTTTATCAAATGAAATAAATATATTCTACAGATGGGTTTTGGAAAGAACAATTGTCTTACTGTCAATCAACATCACTGACATTTTTTAACCTCCATCCATCCATCCATCCATCCATTTTCTGTTCACCCTTGTCCCTAATGGGGTCGGGAGGGTTGCTGGTGCCCATCTCCAGCTACGTTCCGGGCGAGAGGCGGGGTACGCCCTGGACAGGTCGCCAGTCTGTCGCAGATTTTTTAACCTTTGTGCATATTTAAAATAAGATAAGTAAACTTTATTTATGGACAGATTTTTTATTTTGGCAAAACAGGATAATCATTCTTTAGGGCAGGGGTGTCCAAACTTTTTGCAAAGAGGGCCAGATTTCATAAAGTGAAGATGCCCGGGGGCCAATAGTTTGTTCGGACATTTTTTAACTACAAAAGTTTCATGCAAATACACACTGTTATAAAACTGTTTTCATTGTCACAATTATCTTTATTTTTCAAATGACAAAAAACAACAAATATAAGCCACTCAGGCAAATGAGAACAACTCTAAAAACCCAAATTCTGCCTTTCTTTCATATCTGGAGAGTCAGATAACATTGAACAAACTGTATGAAATACCTTAAATTTACATGAGTTTAAAAATATCTTTGCCTCAAGAACATTTTAAACAGGAGTTAAAGTAATGCAAAATTGTCTGTTATTACTAAATCTTAAAACAAGTGAATTTTGCTCGTCATTTACAGTATCTTTCAGAAAGTAATAGTTTGTATCACATCTACAGGTTCATAACCAAATCTTACTCAAGAGTTTCATAAAAATAAGTGCCATAAATCCAGGTGCATAAATGTTCTTTTGGCTTTTCACTGCTGATAGTGACAGACGTTACCGTTCAAAATACTCAGTTTCATGTCCTCAACTCTCAGTGCCACACTGTTACTGCCAGGCAAACATTTTTCTCAAATTCTTGCTTCTTCTCAGGGCAAAATGTTCTCCACCATTTTCATAACACAGTCTTTGATAAATGTACCTTCAGTAGAAGGTTTGCCATGTTTAGCTATTAACATTAACATCGTAGCTTGCTTTGGTGGTATTTTCTTTTGACTCACAGGCCCGCGTGAAGAATCGCTGTTGTGATGCCAGTGCAGCTTGGAGCTGCTTCACTTTTTCAGCACGGTCACTTCCTGTTAGCTTGTTGTATGTGTTAGCATGTTTAGTCTGATAGTGTCTCTTTACGTTGAAATCCTTAAACAAGGCAACCGTCTCACAAATTAGACAAGCACAATTGCCTTGATTTTCAGTGAAGAAGTATTGTAATTCCCATCTCTCTTGAAAGCGGCGGCCTTCACTGTAAACTTTCCTCGTTTTCTTTGCAGTGGCCGTGGCAGAAATGAGTGGAGAGCGGTTCGCTGCACGGAGGCAGAGACTGATAGTATTAAAGTGGTGCTGCCACCATTTGGTGAAAGGAGGAATTACAGTTTCAAGTTTTATGATTTATTTATTCTGTTTGACAGTGCAGGCGGGCCATAAATAATACATTATAAAACCGAAGCTGCGGGCCGTATGAAATCTGACCGCGGGCCGTGATTGGCCCCCGGGCCGGACTTTGGACATGCCTGGCTTAGGGGGTTTATGACGATTCAACTTCAAGTTGGTTTAAACTTTAAGTTGCTCATTTAGGAATGAGTAATTATGGAAGCTGTAAAACATTAACGTCCTTTTATGGGTCGTATATTAAAAAGGGTCAGAGGTCAGCAATCTGAAATACTGTTATGATTGAAATAAAGGAGCAGTCTCTTAAAACGCTACGCCAACCGAGTTATGTATGGCGCTAACAAGATGAATGATCACTTTATTAATAAATAGTATAAACTGTAACTTTAGTCTCAGGAATTTTAATGTAATATATTTACCAAAATGTTTGGGAATTTCAAGTTGTGCACAGGAGCAGAACAGAGTATAAGTAGATGTTTGTAAGGCAGGAGCAGCCTATGCAGTGATGAAGGTCAAAGGTCACCAGATTAAAATCTCACAAGCAGGAAAACTAACAGAATCAGAACCAGGAGCAAAAAAAGCTTTAAAAAAACAAAAACCAGGAAGCAAACACATAAAACTCTCCTGAGAACAGAATGAATACAAGTATGATTGAAGGTCTGATTAACTATTAATGGTTTTCAAGACGAAATACATAAATGATTGAAATAATAATAAATAAATGAATAAAATAAGAGCCGATGATGGGGCCCATTTTAAGAACCGAGGACCTGCAGCAGGTGGAGACAGGACTGGGTTGAAGCATCCGGTGGGCTCCGTCTATGTAGTGGGCTCCGTCTATGCAGTGGGCTCCGTCAATGCTGTGGGCTGCGTCTATGCAGTGGGTTCCGTCAATGCAGTGGGTTCCGTCAATGCTGTGGGTTCCGTCAATGCTGTGGGCTCCGTCTATGCAGTGGGCTCCGTCTATGTGGTGGGCTCCGTCTATGTAGTGGGCTCCGTCTATGCAGTGGGCTCCGTCAATGCTGTGGGCTCCGTCTATGCAGTGGGCTCCGTCAATGCTGTGGGCTCCGTCTATGTGGTGGGCTCCGTCTATGCGGTGGGCTCCGTCTATGTAGTGGGCTCCGTCAATGCTGTGGGCTCCGTCTATGCAGTGGGCTCCGTCTATGCGGTGGGCTCAGTCTATGTAGTGGGCTCCGTCTATGCGGTGGGCTCAGTCTATGTAGTGGGCTCCGTCTATTTAATGGGCTCCGTCAATGCTGTGGGCTCCGTCTATGTAGTGGGCTCCGTCTATCACCACTGAAATGCATGAATGGAAAGATAAAGAATAAATTGGAGAATCTTTATTGGCGAATCTGTGCACAGACAAAAAAATTTATTAAAATTTATGTTAATGCTTTATCTCTTGCTTTAATGTTCATCAGGAGCTTATTAACCAGATCACAAGTTTTACTCCACAGGATCTCTGGACAGGATGACCGGTCCGGACCAGTGACCGACCCGTTTTAAGTTAAAGTTAGTAAAGGTTGTGGATGCAGGTTGATTTTTCTATGTTATGATGTAAAGGGTATTCCTAGACTTCCCAAGTTCTTGGCTTTAGTTCATTGTATCTTAACAAAACTTTTAATAAGGTTTGTGTCTTTTAAACTTTTCTTTTGTTTTAATTTTATGTCTTTAAAATCTAATCTCAAGTTTTTGTCGTTAAATGTAAGGGGCCTGAGAGAAAATGTCAAAAGGAAGGCGAAGTTTATGTAGAAACAAGAATCCACATTTTATTCTTCTTTAGAAACTCATTCAACCGACTCTGATGAAAGATTTTGGTCAAATCACATCAAATTACTGATTCACATGGTACGTCAAAATCAGCAGGTGTGGCTATATTACTGAATAACTTTCCAGGGAAAATAATATATACAAAACATGACAGTGATGCCATTGGTCTCTTTCCGTATTACATATTGAGGACTCATTAATAATCCTAGGTAATATTTATGGTTACTGTAACATTTTGAAAAATAAAGAGCTTCTTACTATGATTGAAGTAAATATCAAACAACTTAAACACAGATTTCCTACTAAATATGTTTTATTAGGTGGGGTTGGAACGTGGTTATGGACGAAGCTCTTGATACCCAAACAAATTCACTAATGTTCATCCAAACCGGATTCTGTCTGATTTCTGTACCAGTTTGGGTCTTATTGACTTATGGAGAGACAAACATATTAATGGAAAACATTTCTCTTGGTTTAAATCAGATGCTTCAAGCAGATCTAGAATAGATTTTTGGTTAGGAACAGATGATATTCTCACACTAACATCAGACTGTAATATGTCTCCAACTCCTCTCACAGATCACTGCAGCATTAATTTATTAATTACTCCTCTTCCTGACAGTTTGAGACAGGGAGGGTTTTGGAAATTCAATGCAAATCTCTTAAACTATGAATTATATTGCAGGGAAATCAAAAAACTAGTGAAAAAGATTCTGTTAGACAATTCAATAATAACCTACACTAAAAAATGGGAATACCTAAAATACACCGCCTGGCCAAAAAAAAAGTCGCCACCAAAAAATGGTCACACGCTCTAATATTTTGTTGGACCGCCTTTAGCTGTGATTACAGCCTGCATTCGCTGTGGCATTGTTTCAATAAGCTTCTGCAGTGTCACAAGATTTATTTCCATCCAGTGTTGCATTAATCTTTCACCAAGATCTTGTATTGATGATGGGAGAGTCTGACCACTGCACAAAGCCTTCTCCAGCACATCCCAAAGATTCTCAATGGGGTTAAGGTCTGGACTCTGTGGTGGCCAATCCATGTGTGAAAAAGATGTCTCATGCTCCCTGAACCACTCTTTCACAATGTGAGCCCGATGAATCCTGGCATTGTCATCTTGGAATATGCCCGTTCCATTTGGGAAGACAAAATCCATTGATGGAATAACCTGGTCATTCAGTATATTCAGGTAATCAGCTGACCTCATTCTTTGGGCCACAATGTTGCTGAACCTAGACCTGACCAACTGCAGCAACCCCAGATCATAGCACTGCCCCCACAGGCTTGTACAGTAGGCACTAGGCATGATGGGTGCATCACTTCACCTGCCTCTCTTCTTACCCTGATGCACCCATCACTCTGGAACAGGGTAAATCTGGACTCATCAGACCACATGACCCTCTTCCACTCCTCCAGAGTCCAATCTTTATGCTCCCTAGCAAACTGAAGCCTTTTTTTCTGGTTAGCCTTACTGATTAGAGGTTTTCTTACGGCTACACAGCTGTTCAATCCCAACCCCTTGAGTTCCCTTCGCATTGTGCGTGTGGAAATGCTTTTGCGTTCACAATTAAACATACTCCTGAGTTCTGCTGTTGTTTTTCTTCGGTTTGATTTGACCAAACGTTTAAGTAATCGCCGATCACAATCATTCAGGATTTTTTTCCGACCACATTTCTTCCTGGAAGACGATGGTTCCCCACCATCCTTCCAGTTTTTAATGATGCGTTGGACAGTTCTTAACCCAGTTCTAGTAGTTTCTGCAATCTCCTTAGATGTTTTCTCTGCTTGATGCATGCCAATGATTTGACCCTTCTTAAACAGACTAACATCTTTTCCACGACCACAGGAAGTGTCTTTTGCCATGGTTGTTTAAGAAATGAGGAGTTACTCATTGCATCAGCTGGGGTTAAATAACTTGTTGCCAGCTGAAAGATAATCGCCTATGCAGAACTTATCCAATAGGAGGCTTGTACCTATTTGCTTAGTTAAATCCAGGTGGCGACTTGTTTTTTTTTGGCCAGGCAGTGTATGAGATACGGGCTTATTCTATCTCATTCAGCAAAAACCTAAAAAGAAACAATGGCCTGGAAGAAGTAAGGTTAGTTAAAGAGTTAAACCTACTATGTGTTTGTCGTGGAAATAATACTATTTCCAATCACTGTTCAGGTGAAATCACTCAATCAGGTTTATTCATATATTGAGCAGAATACAGAGAGTTTGTAGGACAATCAGTAATGAAGCAGGTCTGGATGAAAAGCTGTCAGGCAGAGAAACACATGAGTTTTATACCAAAGATAAAGAATTAACAACAAAGGAGACAGTCTGGTTCTGATGCAGCTGCAGAAAACAACTTCCAACCTTCTACATGGAACCAAATAGTTATTTTGGTGAAAGTTCACAATCATTCATATAACATGACTAGCTGATGTGACATTAATGTAATTTTTCCATCACATGTTAAACAAATGTTGACTGATGCTGACAAAAATAACCTCGTGACCTACAAGCTAAATTAGACTCAATCTACGAAAGAAAAGAGCTTTTGTCAGATCCAGAGCTGCGTGGATTCAGGAAGGGAAAAAACAGTTCATACTTCTGCAGGCTGGAAAAGAGGAGGCAAGTTAAAAAGCACATTCAATCCCTTATTATTAACAACAATGAATGTACCGACCAAATTCTAATGGCAAAAGAAATGAGCAACTTTTACCAAAACCTTTATTGCTCTTCTTTTTCAACCCCACACTGCGACCTTCTGCTAGACCAAGTCAGAGACTTTGTCCCTCAAATCTCTGATGATTTCAAGGAAAACTGCGACAAAGATATTAATATGGAAGAACTAGACAGCGCCACCATGTGCTTGAAGCTGGATAAATCTCCTGGCTCTGATGGCCTTACTGCCAGTTTCTATAGAAACGTCTGGGATGTTCTCAGAGAATTTATGTTCCAGGTTTTTAAAGAGATCTTGTGTGATAATTCACTTCCACACACCATGAAACAGGAAGTCATCACCCTGAAACCCAAACAGGAAGAGACAACAAGGTTCTCCACAATTACCGTCCGATCACCTTCTACACTGTGATTATAAACTACTGACGTATATCTATACAAATAGATCAAAGACTGGCCTTAAAGACGTTATTTCTGAAACACAGACAGGTTTTATGTCCAGAAGATCTATACATGATGACATCAGGCTGGTGCAGGATTTACTCCAGTACAGTGACCTGACTGAGGATAAAGGCTTCATCCTTTTCCTAGATTTCTACAAAGCCTTTGATATGTTGGAACATCAGTTTCTTTTCAAAGTTTTACACAAGTTTGGATTTGGACCAAACTTCTGCAGAATACTAAAAAGCTTTTATAACAAGTTCAGCTGCTCTGCCACACGGTGCGTCTCCACGGTTCTCCATTAACAGTGAAACAGAGATGCAATATTTCAGCCCTGTTGAAATATTGCATCTTGGCATCCTCTTCATCTTGGCCGTTGAAGTGAAGAGTATTTTCATAAAAAACTGATCATCATAAAAGATGACCAAATTATAATCAGTCAACTAGCTGATGACACCACAGTTTTTTTGAAGAGTCTAGACCAAACCCCTAAAGTACTTGAGTTAATTAATACTTTCTCCAAAGCATCAGGATTGACCTTTAACCTGCAGAAATGTGAACTGATGGAGATTCATGGCTCTGATCTGATGGAAGCTTATAGTATCCCATTAAATCCTCAGTTAAATATCTGGGAATTTTAATGACTAAAGATGCTAAACGCAGTGAAACTGTTAACATAGAGAATAAAATACAGAATTGCAAATCTCAGTTAAATAGAAGCTCCAAAGAGATCTGAGCCTGTTTGGGAGAACCTGTTGAACCAAACCTAACAAATACATTAAAGATATAAATCAGCTGAACTTTAATTTCATCTGGAAAAATCGAGTCCACAACTTAAAGAAAGCAAATCTGGTTAAAGACTTTAAAGATGGAGGTTTACAAGCTGTTGACTTTGAGTGTTTAAATGTGGTCTTAAAGGTAAACTGGTTGAAATCTTTTCTAATGAATAGAAATAGTTTCTGGTTTTGTCTCCCCAAAGGTTTGTTTAAAAATTGGATGCATAGATTTTGTTCTTAGATGTGACTTTAATGTCGACAGACTTCCTGTTAAGATATCTGCCTTTACAAGCAGGTAAAGGCAGATCAGTGTTCATAAACTTCTGAACATGAACAACTTCACTCCTCACCAAACTCCACCTGGAACAACAGATCTGTGTTACACAGGAATCAGTCTCTGTGTTTGGATCACTGGATGGAAAAAGGTATTTGGTCCAGAAGACATTTTCTTAATGACGATAGAGATTGGTTGTCTTATGACGAATTTTGCTTATTGTATAATCTGGACTGCTCAGGCACTCAGTTTAACACAGTAATGACCTCTGACCCCTGGGCAGTCAAATATCTGGTTAAAATATAAACAATCAATCAGCTAATCTTCAGTTACTTCAACTGTTTGGATTTGACCTTTTGGACAAAAGTAATTCTAACAAACGGAGGCGTCAGCATCTCACTAACTTTATATTTCCTGTCCGACCAAATAAAACTCCATTTTAAATTAGTTTTCTGATTCAGAGGTTAATAAGTGGAGAACCGCTGACCTTAAATCTCCTCTAAGTCCTAAAGCTAAAGAAGTTCATTTTAAAATTCTCAATAACTTTTTTCCATCCAGGGAATTATTAAGACAAAGATTCAACTTTGATACCAACAGCTGGACCTTTTGTGACAACGACTGAAACAACAGATCGTCTCTTTTTCTATTGTGTGCAAACTGGAACATTTTGGAGGAACTTTCAGGACTGGATCTCATCCAAACTTTCCTCCATCATCCCTTAAAAACAGAGGATCTAATATTTGGAAAAACCCACAGAGACAGAAGAACCTCATTCTTCACAACCTGCTGATCCTCACCAGATTCTTCATCCACTGCTGTAAATGGGAAATAGAAATCCTGACTTTTCAGCTTTTAAAAACCTTTTAATGGACAAAAATCACTTCAGAAGCTAAAACTGATGAAAAACCAGCAGGAATAAATACAACTGTTAGACGCCTGTAATGGTGTGAATTTATTAGAAAACTAAAGCCCCTTTGTCTCTGCTTGTTTTTGTCGTTATGCTATCCCTCTGTTTGATGTCTGATAAATTTTATTTATTTATAATTTTATTTTACCTGTTTACATTTTTTTTATTATTGTCTTATAATTGCATGTGTGCTTTAAGCCTGTGAGACTTGTTTTCTTCATGTATGAACACGCCACGTGATATTGTACACTTGTTCAAAATGTTTAATAAAAAATACAAAAATCTTGAGATTGTGAAAGAACCAGAAGGAAATCTTTAATTAAAAGAACGCTCTTGGAAAGCAGAATGAAAATATGTGCAATGATGGAAGAATAATAAAATAAGATGAATTTAAAAAGTGAGGCCCGGTTTCCTGGCGGTGGGGCAGGACGTGGCCCTGGGGTCCACCTGGGTCAGACTTTGGCCGTTTTGCTGTGACTGTAGAATCGTGGGATGTTCGTTCAAACACTTTTGCCTTCGTGACAAAAGAAAACTTTGGCTTAATTAGTGAGACTGAAGCTTGTTTTCCAGTCTGCAGGCTCAGAGTCCAGAGTTATGAAGTGAAACTCTCTCTCTCTGAGATGGAGGATGAAAAAACATTTCCTTTCATCTTTCCTTCACGGAGTCTTTGCTCCTTTTCTCTGCTTCATTTCTTAATAAAATAATCATCAAAATGCATTTTGATTTTGTTCTTGACTGCGTTTCATCATAGGTAGATTTAACAGCGTCAAAAGAAATGAAGATAAAGATATGAGGACAAACATCAGATTCTTTGTGTCCATTTGAACTGAGGCGTTTAATCAATAAACATTCAATTATCCAAATGGTTATTGATTTGTAATAATAAAACATAAACAATAAATGTTTTTCTTTGCATTGTGAAATAGTTTTTAGAACACACCAAGTTTGTTAATTAGTCTAAACTAAATTTAGAGCTAATCTGGCCAACATGCTGACCTTTGACCTGGACTGACTCGTCACTGTTGATCACTTTATTTTTATTTAATGCTTTATTCTTACATATTTCTGGTGCCGTCGTGACGTAGTTATGGGAATTTAGAGGTCGTGTTTATTACTGGGTGAAACCTTTTTATTGGCCGTCTCCCGTGACAACGCCCCTCCTCTACGTCAGCTTCTGATTGGTTGATCAGTTCTTCTTGATGGCTCCTTCTGCAGAAGCAGGATGTTGGTCCGATTCGCTCCAACCAGTCCTCAGGGTTTGGTCGGGTTAAAATTTCATCTGTTTATTATTCATGAAAACTTCCGGGTTTGATCAGCTCCGTGGGAATTTGCTCCTTAAGTTTCCCTTTGCATCCAAGCCCGATCCAGCATCGGCCTGACCTCATCACCAGAACCGGCTGGCAGGTTCAAAGGGACCGCCTGGATGTCTGACCCAGAGGTCTGTCCGTCCTGCAGACCCGCCGCATCTGTCCAGAACCCGCTTTACTGCCCTAGATTACACAGACAGGAATTTTAACTTTTATTTCACACGATAGAATAGAATAGAATAGAATTCAACTTTATTGTCATTGCACTGTCACAAGTACAAGCAACGAGATGTAGTAGCAACGATCACATAATGCAGACATTAAATCCACGTCTGGACCCTGACCGCTCTGGTAGCAACAATAAAAACAAACAATAAAAGGATTATTAACTAACTCGCTTAACTAACTTGTATATCTCTCAGAAACCAATTTCAGATTTCTGGAATGCGAGCGTGGTGAGGCCGATTTTATGTTAAAACGCCCTGCCATAATGTCTGACGTCGCTCCGGAGGAAACTCCTCCCACACCGGCTTGCCGTCACTAAACAAACGGACCCTCCCGGAACCAGGTTCCTGGTTCTGCTGCGACCGGAAGCTCAGAAAACCGGAGACACTGGGCAGGTAAGACCGACACCAGGTGGACACTTCCTGTCTCCGCTGGAGGACATAAAACAAATATCATTGTTTTATGATATTTTTAGCTTCCAACTTCCTTAAACACGCAGCATCGGTGAGATCAGGTTTTAAACGGCATATTTATGGTTTCATAAATATCTGTTATTTATTAACCAAGTGCTTTAAAGATGATCCAAGAAATAATCAGACCATTTTCCTTTCATTTGTTTAAAAATGTAAACAAAGTATTTTTTCCAAATGAAAGATTTGTGAACAAACCGTAAATCTAAGCTTGAGTCGGTGACGTCACTCAATTCTCTTCTTTAATAAAGTAAATTACACAAGTCAAATGTAGAAGTGCATAAATAAACAGTATGAAAGTTTGTCTGAATGTCGGAATCTGTCGGTATTCAATATTTTAATTATATAAAATATAGTTTCTAAAAAGTAAAAAGTAAACTTCAAGTTTCATTTAAATGAAACTTTAATCCTGAGCTTTCTGGAGGTGTATGTACACTTATGACCCTGAATGGATCCTGATTTAACTTCCTGTTTCCTGTGGTGGGTTGGAGGTTTAACTGCGTGTCCCCAGGTGTCCTCCAGAGTTCTGCCTGCAGGTCCAGACCAGCTGAGTGCTTTCAGTGGGTGTTTGTGTCCCCTCAGGGTGGAGACATGTCCTCAGACCAGGAGCAGCCGCTCACTGCACTGATCCCAGGTAAGACCGCTGTCTAGCTGCTCTGTGATTGGCTCCGACTCACCTGTAGGCCCCGCCCCCATCGTATTTTGCTCAAACTTGACGAACCCTCACAGTGCGTTACTGGTTGACCTTCCGCTAATGTGCTAACAGTGGAGCTAGCTTCTTGTTTAGCGCTTAGCTTCCCTGAATTAATTTATCCAGATAAATTCTGAATCGCTGATTTTCTTGGCTGTTTTGTAAACTTTCAGTTGGACAAAGTTCAACATCTGTGTTGAAGTTTTGGTTATGATCTATTAAAAAGAGTTTAGACGTTTATGCACATGCTCTTATTTTGAAGTGTATTTAAGCAGGAGTTCTATTTCCTCTAGTCATTTTTTCTAAAGAAACTTTATTGAGAGTTATTAACTAAACAAATACACATAAAAAACATATTAACTCTGATGTCTCATGTTCTAAAGCGGACCCGTTGGACTCGTCGGACCCGTTGGACCCGTCGGATCTCGTCCTGGACCCAGACACTACCAACAGCTGGCTCCTCGTGTCTCCGGACCTGCGCAGGGTGACGGTTTCGGATCGGTACCAGAACTACCCGCAGAACCCGCAGCGGTTCAACGCGGAGCTGCAGGTTCTGAGCCGGGCGGCGCTGACGGGTCGCCATGGCTTCGATGTGGAGTGGATGAGCGCCGACAACCGGGCCGCCGTCGGCGTCGCTCTGGCGTACGGAAGCGTTCCCAGGAAGGGGGCGGGCAGGGCCGCGTTCGGGCGGAACCGGGCGTCCTGGTTCTTCGCAGCAGAGGGAGATGTTCTGACTGCGTGGCACGGCGGGGAGAAGTGGACCTATGACGTTCCTGATGACGGCTATGAGCGGGTCCGGGTCCGTTTGGACCACGGTGGGGGGGTTCTGTCCTTTTTCCTGCTGACTGAAACAGGGCCGAGTCACGTTCACACCTTCAGAACCGAGTTCACCGAGGCGCTCTATCCGGGTTTCTGCGCTCGCTCCACCGCCAGCTACGCTGGGTTCTGCTGAGGCCCACCGGGCCAGAACCAGAACCTCCATGGGGTTCAGAGGAACCACCTCAAACTGGGCCAGAACCCCTGAGTGAGCAGAAACCAAGTCTTGTTCCAATTAGGACCGGACCGGTTCGGTTCTGAACAATGACCCGAGTTAAGGCGGATCCAGATAAGCCCTGAAACCGTCAACATCAGAACCCGGCCTTGTTGCTGTTTGTTTCCGGATGGGGGCGGGGCTTATTTTCATCTAAATTACCGGTTTATTTAATGATTGCCATAAGCAGTTATAATAATTCTGAATTATTACGGACCTCTGGTTCCCAGTGGGAAGATCCAGGACACTGAAGACAGAAGTGGACTCATCATCACTCACTAAACTTTAATGTTTTCAGGAGAAACTGCATTCAACAACCAATCACATGGCAGAATAAAGGCAGGGATCTCTGGTGACGTCACTCTGTGGCAGTGGGTTCAAAGTTCATGCAAGACTAAACATTGTGCACAACTAAAGGTGGAGGGAAGTCAGCAGGCGCCTGCAGACACAAGACGCATCCAGAGGCTTTCTGTCCAAACCGGGCCAGACGCTGGGCCATCGCCGGGCCGGACGTCGGGCCGGACGTTGGGCCGGATGTCGGGCCGGACGTTGGGCCAGAAGGTCTGAAAAGCTGCTCACATTCAGAGAAAACCCCTGAAGACGTTTGGACCTGACTGAACTTCAAAATACCTGAAAAAACTCACTTTAAATATAATCTGGAGGTATGAGATAACTTAGAGGAAAACATGCAGCATTCTGGGTCCAACAGAACATTTTAAAGATGGTTCTACCAAAACCAGAACCAAGACACTGAAAACCTGAACAACTGAACCTTAGAAAAATGTAACAGGAAGTCAGAGGAACCAGTAGGACTGACCCAAACATCTTGGTTAAACTAAATTCTGACTCTCTGATCAGAACCTGAAGGAACCCAAAACCCACCAGAACCTCTCGGGAACTCAGTCTTTACAGAAACACACGTTATAGGAGTCAGACGATCCGATGGACCGAAGAGAAACCGTCCGAATCGCAACTTCCGTTTGAAGCACATGGCCTAGAAGCCCTTGACGTGGCAGTACGCCTCCAGCGACGAGAAGATGATGTACATCAACCACAGGCTGAAGAACAGGCAGGAAGTCAGGATTTTAGGAACACGCGGGCCGCCCAGCTCCCCGCCGATGGCCGGCCGGCGCCGGTAGATCAGGACGGCGATGCAGATGAAAGCAAAGATGGTGAAGAGCGTGACGGAGAAGGCCAGCGTTCCCGGGTCCACCCTGAACTCCTGGCCCTTGCTGTAGTGGTAGACGGCGGCGATGGACCACGCCAAGCCAATGCCCAGGAAGACGTTGACGGCGTTACTTCCTGTGACGTTCCCGATGGAGGCGTCCGCGTATTGGTCCTGGATCGCTGCCACTTTACTGGCAAAGGTGTCTGACGAAGAAAACAAAAAGCTCTTTCAGTCGCTTTCCTCGGTCAGTGAAGCAGCCGTCAGATCCTGCTGGTCTAACGGCTGAGCTGCCATCTTGTTCAGCGTTTTGCTAACTTTGAAAAAGCTCAGTGCTCTTATCTTCCCCTAAATTAATTTCTCCACACAACTTCTAAAGTGATAATTTACTGGGCTGTATTGTAAACTTTCAGTTGAGTAAAGTTCACCATCTTGGTTTTCACCTGTTGTGAATTCTGCAGGTCGTTGGACATTTATGTTCATGCTAATATTTTGAAGTGGGATCTACAGGCTGTAGCTCTACAGTGGGATCTACAGGCTGTAGCTCTACAGTGGGATCTACAGGCTGTAGCTCTACAGTAAACTGGTTAATGCTTTCTGACTGAAGTCGGTCAATCCGGCTGATTCAGTTAGCAAAACTCAACAGCTATAAAACCGAAAGGTTCCACGGAATCACGTAGCGCCTGGTGGGAACCAGCTTAATCTGACCTCAGAACTGGGATTTCTCTGTTTCAATAGGAAACGTCCCGTCAAAGAGGTCAGAGGTCACAGCCAGTTCTACATCACCTGGCTCTACTGTCGTTCACTGGTCGTTTATATATATGAACGGATTAAAGATCTACTGCTGCTGGATTAACCTGCTGGTTGGAGAAGCAGCATTCAGCTTCTATGCAGCACAGATCTGGAACAAACTTCCAGAAAACTGGAAAACAGCCGAAACACTGAGTGTTTTTAAACCTGGTTAGAGCTGCTTTAGAAACATAATCAATAAACATTATGGAGTGAAAATAGTGTCAAAATGATTTGTGCGTGCGTAAAAAGATTTGTGCGTGCGTAAAAAGATTTGTGCGTGCGTAAAAAGATTTGTGCGTGCGTAACAGGATTTGTGCGTGCGTAAAAAGATTTGTGCGTGCGTAACAGGATTTGTGCGTGCGTAACAGGATTTGTGCGTGCGTAACAGGATTTGTGCGTGTGTAAAAAGATTTGTGCGTGCGTAACAGGATTTGTAAACCTTAAAAATAAAATACATGTTGAAAAAGTACACACAAATCACCTGGTACGCACACACAAAACTGCAGTTACACACAAATCCGGTTACGAGTGCACAACTATTTTTGAGACTCATTTCACGCCTCGGTGGAAGCTCCAAGATTTGTGTGTAGATGGTGCGTTTACATGCTAGTAAAAGCTGGGACATCTGAGTTTTCTTCGGAACTGTTTCTTTTTTCCACAGTTCAATACATATTTCTCTCTTTACTTGTCTCGTGGCTTAGACATATTTTTGTGAGAGAAAAATACATATGTCATTACACCCACGTCTACTTTTTAATACTATAAGATTGTTTATATATGAATCCGCATTTGGGACCTATTCAACTGTAATTACTTGGGTAAAAAATTCAACCACTAGGTGGCGGAAGTTTATTCCGCTCTGACTGGGAAAAGCCTTCATTCAAACTGAGAGAAGAAACAAGAGAATGGCGGGTCAGCCGAGTGATCGTGTTCGTGGTTTACCGTCCGAAGTTAGTGGATGTTAAAATTTACACGTTTTACTGACCGTTGTAATGCGTATTTTTTAGATTATTTCAGATTACGTTTTACGTTTCAAGTAGTTCGACCCAAAGTTCTCGCCCTTCTATAGCAATAGCTCATGTCTACGTTAGCTAAGCTACTATTAGCCCTCGATTAGCATCGGTCCAGTTTAAAACAGAATCTTCCTGGCCCATTACAGCCATGTCTACGTTTACCACCATGCTCAGCTATTTTTATGATGCCGACAATAATGTAGGCTTAGGTGACGTCTTTTATTATAATTTATTATAATTATATTTTATTAATTATCTGGCAGATAATTAATAAAATATTCCATATTTAATTTGTATATGTCCTTTTTCAACTATGCAATTTATAAAGTGAAAAATTGAACACTGACTGAAATGTGGAAAACACATACATTATTAGCACTTTTTGGGGACAATAGAAATATAATTTCACTAGATGGCTACAATTACAATTTAGTTAATGTGAAGCACAACTTAACATATTATCTGTCCAAAAATGTAAGTCATCACATGGAAGTAATGAGAAATGTGGTTTGCTCATAATGAAGTAACAGAAATATTAATATTTTAAAGATTCAGCCGAGTTACTACACTTATATTCAGCTGCTTACAAAGGCTTCAGTGTTGGATGAGGTTATATTTTCAAAATTTGAAATATTGATGATCTGCATGAATCTAATATAAAAAACGGTGCAGATGTATATGTATGGCATAGAATACATTTGTACATTTGTTAAGAGATGTTCTACGTATTTATTTCTGGTACGAAAGCAATGACCATCATATTCCAGGAAGAAATGTAGAGAAGAGTAAATCTTAAGTGATTACAGTAAGATATAAAATATACAGGTGATAGACGAAACATAAGTCTGTAGCAGAACTAAAAAAAAATTTAAATCAAAAACTACAATTAGTGAGGAGAACTGGGATGAATCCTTCAAATAATAAAAGACGTCACCTAAGCCTACATTATTGTCGGCATCATAAAAATAGCTGAGCATGGTGATAAACGTAGACATGGCTGTAATGGGCCAGGAAGATTCTGTTTTAAACTGGACCGATGCTAATCGAGGGCTAATAGTAGCTTAGCTAACGTAGACATGAGCTATTGCTATAGAAGGGCGAGAACTTTGGGTCGAACTACTTGAAACGTAAAACGTAATCTGAAATAATCTAAAAAATACGCATTACAACGGTCAGTAAAACGTGCAAATTTTAACATCCACTAACTTCGGACGGTAAACCACGAACACGATCACTCGGCTGACCCGCCATTCTCTTGTTTCTTCTCTCAGTTTGAATGAAGGCTTTTCCCAGTCAGAGCGGAATAAACTTCCGCCACCTAGTGGTTGAATTTTTTACCCAAGTAATTACAGTTGAATAGGTCCCAAATGCGGATTCATATATAAACAATCTTATAGTATTAAAAAGTAGACGTGGGTGTAATGACATATGTATTTTTCTCTCACAAAAATATGTCTAAGCCACGAGACAAGTAAAGAGAGAAATATGTATTGAACTGTGGAAAAAAGAAACAGTTCCGAAGAAAACTCAGATGTCCCAGCTTTTACTAGCATGTAAACGCACCATCTACACACAAATCTTGGAGCTTCCACCGAGGCGTGAAATGAGTCTCAAAAATAGTTGTGCACTCGTAACCGGATTTGTGTGTAACTGCAGTTTTGTGTGTGCGTACCAGGTGATTTGTGTGTACTTTTTCAACATGTATTTTATTTTTAAGGTTTACAAATCCTGTTACGCACGCACAAATCTTTTTACACACGCACAAATCCTGTTACGCACGCACAAATCCTGTTACGCACGCACAAATCTTTTTACACACGCACAAATCCTGTTACTCACGCACAAATCCTGTTACGCACGCACAAATCTTTTTACGCACGCACAAATCTTTTTACGCACGCACAAATCTTTTTACGCACGCACAAATCTTTTTACGCACGCACAAATCCTGTTACACACGCACAAATCCTGTTACGCACGCACAAATCCTGTTACGCACGCACAAATCTTTTTACACACGCACAAATCCTGTTACACACGCACAAATCCTGTTACGCACGCACAAATCCTGTTACGCACGCACAAATCGTTTTACACACGCACAAATCCTGTTACGCACACACAAATCTTTTTACACACGCACAAATCTTTTTACGCACGCACAAATCGTTTTACACACGCACAAATCCTGTTACGCACACACAAATCTTTTTGACACTATTTTCACTCCATAAAACATTGATCAAAAATCTGATGTGTGATGATGGCAGAATGTAACTTTGTGTTTTTATGATTAAAGCTCTTTGAAATGTGATATACAAATAAACTTTGATTCATTTTGATGGTTGAATGTAGCGCGTTAGCATTAGCTTTAGATCATAATGCTTCAGTGTTAGTGGTCAGGGTGCTGCTTTAGCTAACTCTTTTCTGATTGGTTCCCACTGCTGGTGAAAACATCTTGTGTTTAAAATTCGTCATGTTTTGGGTCTGGAACAAGAAGCTAACCGTCAGGTGAAGCCTCCATATTTGCCTTCCTGTTCCTCAGTAGCTACCTAGCTTAGCAGTAAAGTCTGGTGTTTGATGACTAACAGAAGAAACTTCCTGTGTTCTGCTTCCTCCCTTTTTATTTCCAGATCCAAACTGCAGAGTTAGCCTGAACATGAGTCAGGATCACAGCTTCCTGCTCTCCAGATCACCAGTCTCTGTTTGGTGCCTGGCCCGGTCCGTTCTGAAGAGACCGTTCATGTTCTCCGTCTGCTTGTTTGCGTTTCTCTGCTTTCCCACCAAGACTAAGACTATTAGCCCAGTAGATGTCAAACTGATACGGCTACCAGACCTCAACATAGACTAAGGGTGTTTTTCCCCAGCCTGTGGCTACTGCTCTCCAACTGAACCAGAATTTCTAGTCAAACGAACTGGAGTTTACTTAAAGCCAACTAAACAAGGCTGGTGTGAATGCACCCTAAATCTGTTTTATTGGCTGCGGTATCAACCTTAGCTTGTGTCACACCTGGTACTGAAGTACCCAACGCGACGAACACCACGGCGGTGACGGAGTCTTTGAGGCCGACCGTGCAGCCAAAATGCGAGGCCAGGTCTCCGATGATGGCGGTCAGCATGCCGATGACGGAGATGGAGACGACGAAGCAGGCCCAGCCGTTCCAGTAGTCCGTTGGAGGAACAAAGGCAAACAGAAGCTTCCAGAAGACAGTCAGGAAGTGCATGACGTAGTCAAAACAGGAAGGCATTTTTTCTTCACCGCAGTCATCATCATCATCATCACCTGAGGAGAGAGACAACATTCCCTGTTGCTTTGTGTGAAAAATTCAGAGAAGCAGGTTTTCTGTCTGCAGTTTGTACCTGAGCTGACAGTGATGGCCTCCACAAACTGCTCCCTCCAGCTGTTCGTCCCGATCACCAGAGCCAGGTTGGTCTTCTTAATCAGTTTATCCACCGTGTTCTGAAACCAGACCAACCAGGAACAGAAAGTCTACCTTTCTGGCCATAAACCAGTGGTTACTCTGAAGACAGACTGAATGCTGATGTAAGACCTGGAATACGTCGGACCAAACCGTTGGAGAACCAGTGATCTCACCAGAGCTCCGTCTCTGTACATCTAAAGCTGCAGCCTGGATCCAGTGCAAACCAGACCTCCCGACATTTGGGAGGAACCCAGAAGGCAGAGGCGTGATTTTAGGGATTTACTCTCACCTTGAACTCGTACGATTCCTCGATGATGACCTCCAGTCGGACGTGTTCGCCCAACGTCGGTCTGCCCATCTCTGCGATCCGCCGCTCCTCCTCCTCCTTCTTTGTCAAAACTTCCTCACACACCCCATCTGACAAAGGTCACATGGTTTGTTTAGCTGCAGGCCAACACAGGTAGTGAGTTTTGAAATAAATGCAGGGTTCTCTTCTCCGGATACTCGGAGCTTCTCTGAGTATCCAGACTCTGATCTCCTGATCTCTGTTTGTCTTCAAACTCAACACCAAGAATCTGCTCTGCCTACCAATGGATGGATGGATGGATTGGTGGATGGGTGGGTGGATAGATGGGTGGATGAGTGGGTGGATGGGTGGGTGGAGGGGTGGATGGATTGGTGGATGGAGGGGTGGATGGATTGGTGGATGGAGGGGTGGATGGGTGGATGGATGGGTGGATGGATGGGTGGGTGGAGGGGTGGATGGATTGGTGGATGGATGGGTGGGTGGATGGGTGGGTGGAGGGGTGGATGGATGGGTGGGTGGATGGGTGGGTGGAGGGGTGGATGGATGGATGGGTGGGTGGAGGGGTGGATGGATGGATGGGTGGATGGATGGGTGGGGGGGTGGATGGATTGGTGGATGGATGGATGGGTGGGTGGATGGGTGGATGGAGGGGTGGGTGGAGGGGCGGATGGATTGGTGGATGGATGGGTGGATGGATGGGTGAGTGGGTGGAGGGGTGGATGGATGGGTGGGTGGATGGATGGATGGGTGGATGGATGGGCGGGTGGAGGGGTGGATGGATTGGTGGATGGATGGGTGGGTGGATGGGTGGGTGGAGGGGTGGATGGATTGGTGGATGGATGGGTGGATGGATGGGTGGGTGGAGGGGTGGATGGATGGGTGGATGGATGGGTGGGTGGAGGGGTGGATGGATGGATGGGTGGATGGATGGGTGGGTGGAGGGGTGGATGGATTGGTGGATGGATGGGTGGGTGGAGGGGTGGATGGATGGATGGGTGGATGGATGGGTGGGTGGAGGGGTGGATGGATTGGTGGATGGATGGATGGATGGGTGGATGGATGGGTGGGTGGAGGTGTGGATGGATTGGTGGATGGATGGGTGGGTGGAGGGGTGGATGGATGGATGGGTGGATGGATGGGTGGGTGGAGGGGTGGATGGAGGGGTGGATGGATGGATGGGTGGATGGATGGGTGGGGGGGTGGATGGATTGGTGGATGGATGGATGGGTGGGTGGATGGGTGGATGGAGGGGCGGATGGATTGGTGGATGGATGGGTGGATGGATGGGTGAGTGGGTGGAGGGGTGGATGGATGGGTGGGTGGATGGATGGATGGATGGATGGGTGGGTGGAGGGGTGGATGGATTGGTGGATGGAGGGGTGGGTGGAGGGGTGGATGGATGGATGGGTGGGTGGAGGGGTGGATGGATGGATGAGTGGATGGGTGGATGGGTGGATGGAGGGGTGGGTGGAGGGGTGGGTGGATGGATGGGTGGATGGGTGAGTGGGTGGATGGATGGATGGATGGGTGGATGGATGGGTGGGTGGATGGATGGGTGGGTGGATGGGTGGATGGAGGGGTGGATGGATGGGTGGATGGGTGAGTGGGTGGATGGATGGGTGGGTGGAGGGGTGGATGGAGGGGTGGATGGAGGGGTGGGTGGATGGATCGGTGGATGGGTGAGTGGGTGGATGGATGGGTGGATGGATGGGTGGGTGGAGGGGTGGGTGGATGGAGGGGTGGGTGGATGGATGGATGGGTGGGTGGATGGGTGGATGGAGGGGTGGGTGGAGGGGTGGGTGGATGGATGGGTGGGTGGATGGATGGGTGGGTGGATTGGTGGATGGATGGATGGGTGGATGGATTGGTGGATGGATGGATGGGTGGATGGATGGGTGGGTGGAGGGGTGGATGGATTGGTGGATGGATGGATGGATGGGTGGGTGGATGGGTGGATGGATGGGTGGGTGGAGGGGTGGATGGATTGGTGGATGGATGGGTGGATGGATGGGTGGGTGGAGGGGTGGATGGATGGATGGATGGGTGGATGGATGGGTGGGTGGAGGGGTGGGTGGAGGGTGGATGGATTGGTGGATGGATGGGTGGATGGGTGGATGGAGGGGTGGATGGATGGGTGGGTGGAGGGGTGGATGGATTGGTGGATGGATGGGTGGAGGGGTGGATGGAGGGGTGGATGGATGGGTGGGTGGATGGGTGGGTGGAGGGGTGGATGGATGGGTGGGTGGAGGGGTGGATGGATTGGTGGATGGAGGGGTGGATGGATTGGTGGATGGATGGGTGGATGGATGGGTGGGTGGAGGGGTGGATGGATTGGTGGATGGATGGGTGGGTGGATGGGTGGGTGGAGGGGTGGATGGATGGGTGGATGGATGGGTGGGTGGATGGGTGGGTGGAGGGGTGGATGGATGGATGGGTGGATGGATGGGTGGGTGGAGGGGTGGGTGGATGGATGGGTGGGGGGGTGGATGGATTGGTGGATGGATGGATGGGTGGGTGGATGGAGGGGTGGGTGGAGGGGCGGATGGATGGGTGGATGGATGGGTGGATGGATGGGTGAGTGGGTGGAGGGGTGGATGGATGGGTGGATGGATGGATGGGTGGGTGGAGGGGTGGATGGATTGGTGGATGGATGGGTGGGTGGAGGGGTGGATGGATTGGTGGATGGATGGATGGATGGGTGGATGGATGGGTGGGTGGAGGGGTGGATGGATTGGTGGGTGGAGGGGTGGATGGATGGATGGGTGGATGGATGGGTGGGTGGAGGGGTGGATGGAGGGGTGGGTGGAGGGGCGGATGGATGGGTGGGTGGATGGATGGATGGATGGATGGGTGGATGGATTGGTGGATGGATGGATGGGTGGGTGGATGGGTGGATGGAGGGGTGGGTGGAGGGGCGGATGGATGGGTGGGTGGATGGATGGGTGGGTGGAGGGGTGGATGGATTGGTGGATGGATGGATGGATGGGTGGGTGGAGGGGCGGATGGATTCGTGGATGGATGGATGGGTGGGTGGATGGGTGGGTGGAGGGGTGGATGGATGGATGGGTGGGTGGAGGGGTGGATGGATGGATGAGTGGGTGGATGGAGGGGTGGGTGGAGGGGTGGATGGATTGGTGGGTGGATGGATGGGTGGATGGGTGAGTGGGTGGGTGGATGGATGGGTGGGTGGATGGATGGGTGGATTGATGGGTGGATGGAGGGGTGGATGGGTGAGTGGGTGGATGGATGGGTGGGTGGAGGGGTGGATGGATTGGTGGGTGGATGGGTGGGTGGATGGATGGATGGGTGGGTGGATGGGTGGATGGAGGGGTGGGTGGAGGGGTGGATGGATGGGTGGATGGATGGATGGGTGGATGGATGGGTGGGTGGATTGGTGGATGGATGGATGGGTGGATGGATTGGTGGATGGATGGATGGGTGGATGGATGGGTGGGTGGAGGGGTGGATGGATTGGTGGATGGATGGATGGGTGGGTGGATGGGTGGATGGATGGGTGGGTGGATGGAGGGGTGGATGGAGGGGTGGAGGGGTGGATGGATTGGTGGATGGGTGGATGGGTGGATGGAGGGGTGGGTGGAGGGGTGGATGGATTGGTGGATGGATGGATGGGTGGGTGGAGGGGTGGATGGATGGGTGGATGGGTGAGTGGGTGGAGGGGTGGGTGGATGCCAACCTGTGATGCTGACGATGTTGGACGGGGCGGGACGGTCTCGGCCCTGGACCTTCCTGTAGATTTCTCGACCTGAACAGGTGAACAGGAACTGAATGGACTGAATCCAGAACCGTCCTGCGATCAGAACCAGAACCAGAGGAGGTTCTGGTTCCAGCCGACACCCAGACACACGTTAGAGAACACTGCCTGAAACAAAAGCGCTCTGATTAAACTGGACCTGGTTTTATGGTCTCTCCGTCTGAACCAGTTAAACCAGAACCTGAACTGGGAACTGAGCATGCTCAGTGCGTCGGAACGTACTGAGCATGCTCAGTCAGGACTTCCTGGTTATGGTTTGCCATTCTGGACCGGGGTGTAGGCATGCAGTCAGAATGTGAGTTAGGTTGACCTCTGACCCTTCAGGCAGTTCTGAACTGGGTCAAACCCGATCAACCAGAGGAAGTGATTGGGTTCAGCAGTGGACCACCAGAACCTCACTGTAGGAAAACTGGCTGGTTCTGGTGTCAGGTGCAGCTGGTGGACCCGGTTCCCATCGGACCACGAGGAGAACCCGTCCAGCCCAGTGGACCTGCAGGAGAAGCTTCCAGGTCCCACAGACACACGAGTCCAGAACGTCTGACCAGTACCAGACCTCTGAGGCTCCCATTTAACAAGCTGGGTTCATTTCAACTCAAACCGAGCCAACAACAGAACCTGAGACGGGTTCTTCTGTAACCCGGGTAGAGACGTTTGTCCCAGATGACCAGAACCAGACCCAGCTGCTCAGACGCCTCAGAGCACGGTGGTGGAGGGATGATGGTGCGGCCAGACTGGGGAACTAAAGAATCGAGGTGTTCCTGGTTCCAATGGTCTAGTCAAACCCCGGAGCTGATTGAAATGCAGAGAACCTGGCAGAACTCCCTAGAACCAGAGCCTCCTAAAGGTCCAGTTCTGGTTCTGGTCTGGTTCTGAATCGGTTCTGGACAGGTTCTGGTTAAATCAGAGCCTCCTGGGCTTCAGAGGGTCAGACGGTCTGTAGAATTAGACACTCAAACATCCACCAGGGGGCGGTGTCTTACCAAACAGCTGCTTGTCTAATGAAACGTTAGAGAAAGGATCAGTTAATGTCGGCCCATCAGGTACTGGTACCGTCTACCTGGACTGAACCCAACGGCGGTCCTACCTGTCTGGACGAAGCCACCTGTGAGGCCAGAAGACAAGAACATTCAGTCAGGCGTTTGTTTCTGTCTGAAGGGGTCAAAGTTGAAGCAGGAAAGGAAACAGGAAGTCTGCTTACCGACTTCCTGCAGCAGCAGAGCTGCAGAGAAAATAAAGAGAAGCAGGAAGCGTCAGAACCAGTAGGAGGTTCGATCGCTAGATCAGGCATTTCAGAGTGAGACAGTTAGCCATTAGCATCCCCTGGCGTTTCATAGCGTGGGACAGTTAGCCGTTAGCATCCCCTGGCATTTCATAGCGTGGGACAGTTAGCCGTTAGCAGCCCCTAGCATGGGACAGTTAGCCGTTAGCATCCCCTGACGTTTCATAGTGTGGGACAGTTAGCCGTTAGCATCCCCTAGCATGGGACAGTTAGCCATTAGCATCCCCTTGCGTTTCATAGCATGGGACAGTTAGCCGTTAGCATCCCCTAGCATGGGACAGTTAGCCGTTAGCATCCCCTGGCATTTCATAGTGTGGGACAGTTAGCCGTTAGCATCCCCTGGCATTTCATAGTGTGGGACAGTTAGCCGTTAGCATCCCCTAGCATTTCATGGCATGGGACAGTTAGCCGTTAGCATCCCAGCTTTATTTCCTTCATTCCATGTTGATCCTCTCTGACTGTCTAAAAATCTGACTTCTTGTCTCCAGCTTGGCTAAACATTCAGTTTCTTTTCTTGTTGGATTTTTCCTTCCGATCCCCTGAAGTGCTCTGGCGCCCCCTGTGGGCCAAGCCCCACACGTTGAAACCCTGCTCTAGACCAGTGGTCCCCAACCCGCAGACCAGTACCGGTCCGTGGACCAATTGGTACCGGGCCGCACAAGAAATAATGAAATATTTCCATTTTCTGTATTATTATTATTTATAAAAAGGCTTCAGCAGGAAGCATTATCTGACGGTTCCTCTTCCTCTCCCCGGTCCGGGTCCACTGATCTAGACCATCTGGATTTCTACAGCAGCAGTCTAAACTAGGCCCAGTAGATCTAGCCTGGGACCAGTTTGGGTCCAGACTGGGACCAGTAGGTCCAGTCTGGAAGGTCTGACTGTCTGGATTGTTTCTGTTCCAGATAACCTGGACCAGTGTCTCTAAACCCCTCCCAGTTAAACCAGTTCAGCTGCAGCCAATCAGAGCTGAGCCCCTGACAGTCCTGGCCAATAGGAGGCAGCAGAGCGACAGCAGGAAGAAGAGAGGTCAGAGGTCACCAGGCAGGTACGACTCCCACCTGTCCGTCCCCTCCTGCCCCAGCAGGGCTCCTGCAGCTCCAGGTAGAAGCTGGCCTTCCTATCGTATTCCTCATGGTCCGTTATTCTAACCGACACCGTCTTCCTGTGGGGTCAGGGGTCATTAGTTTACAGGCACACAGGCGGGGGGGGGTTCAGAGAACCGCTGCAACCCTGAACCTAAAATCACGCAAAGGTTCACGGAAACCACAAACATCTGAGGGAGTCAAGGTTAGGAAAGGTTAATGGTCAGTGGGGCGGGGTCAGAGGTCATGGTGGCGACGCCCCCACCTTTCCGTTCACTCATCTCTAGCAGCTGAGGATCGCCGACCTCCAGGAAGAAGTTCTTGTTTTTCTCGTACTGTTCGTCATCGACAACGTTGATCCGAATCGATTTGCTGAAAGAGAAGAAAGCAGAGGAAGAGGAGCGAGACGTGATGAAGGACAGGAGGACGGAGGGACAGGTGGACGGAAGGATGGAGGGACAGGTGGAAGGAGGGATGGAGGGACAGGTGGACAGGAGGACCAGTCGGTTCTGCACAGACTCAGTGGAAATGTCTGGGGAAAGGTGGTCCACCCTGCAGCAGGTCGGGTTTTCTCATTGGGCGTTCCTTTACTGCTAGGGACCGACTGGACCACATCTCCCAGCATGCACTGCAACACCTCAGGGAATCCACAGGAGAAACTTTATTCATAAATTCGCCTGAACTTTTGGGTGACAAAAGATCGCCTCTCAACGCTCCTCTGACGTTATGAGAAAACACGTCCAGGTGTTTGCACACCTCCGTTTCCTAGGCAACGTCTAAAACCCAGAGGGCTGCTGTTTCCTGTAGCAACCTTTCAGTTTAAAACAGAACATAGAAATCTGGTTTCAAATGAGAGTCCGCTCCTGGATTAATTTCCACTCCAACTGATTGCTGAGACATGAGACAGTCTTCTGACTGGTTCTGACTGGTTCTGACTGTGAACCATGTTTTTATATCCTTGTGGGAACATTTCCTGGTCCCCATGAGGGGAAACTCTGGTTTTGGATTCGGGGTCCGGTCTGTGATGGTTTGGGGTCGGCTGTAGAAAATGAATGGAAGTCAATAGGAAGGCCCCACAAGTCATGAAAACACAACTGTGTGTGTATGTGTGTGTGTGTGTCGGGCCCAGCACCATGGAAACTCACCATGTTTATTTTATTTCAGCAGATTGAAGTTCTGTTTCCTACGGAAGAGGATTAGGGCCACTGGGAAAAAAAAGAAAGAATTCTGACTTTTAAACTTTTTCGGTGGCCCTGATCCTCTTCTGTAGTTTCCTGGGAACTCAACTGATATTTTTCTGTTTCTGCTGTTTGGATCAGAACCGGCCTGCGGTGCAAGAGTGATTTAGTGCCGTTATGTCGCAGTCTGTCTCCTGAATTTGATGTTTTTATTCAGATTTTATTAGGCACTTCCATCAATACATGAAGTTGAACCTTCGTTTCTCTATTTTTTAAGGAAGCTGAGATCCTTCAATGTGTGCAGCAAGATGTTGGAGACCTTTTATCACAGTGTTGTTGCCGGCGCCATCTTCTTTGCTGCTGTGTGTTGGGGAAGCAGCATCAGAGCCAGCGACTCTAATAGACTAGACAAAATCATCAGGAAAGCTGGCTCTGTACTGGGACTAAGGCTGGAGTCCCTGGAAACTGTGGTGGAGAGGAGGACACTGAAGAAGGTTCTGTCTATTATGGACAATAAACAGCAGCCTCTCCACCACATAGTGGACAGACAGCGGAGCACCTTCTCACATAGGCTGCTCCAGCTCCGCTGTCGTAGGGACAGATACAGGAAATCCTTCCTGCCACTGTACAATAAAAGCTAAATCATTGTTCTGCACTAATCAGTCCAATTTGCACAACTGCACTGTGGCACACTGCTGTACATATATTTACATATACATTCTGTTCTGCATTTTGAATCTTTGCAAGGACTGCTCTAAGCTGCTTTTATATTGACAGCATTTCATATTTTATTCTTATTTTATCTTGTCTACAACTGCTACTCAGTGGTGGTTGTTGTTGTGTCTTGTCTCTATGCTGCTGTAACTGCGAAATAATTTCCCTGCTGGGATGAATAAAGTAATTCTATTCTATTCTATTCTATTCTCCTCCAGGAGAATCTCATGTAGTTGCAGTTCCAGCAGCTGCCACTAGGCTGCCGACCTGTCTTGATGCTGATGCCAATTTTTGTAAACCGTGTTTGTTATATTGCCCGTTAGTAAATAATAATTGTTGAAATAATGAAGTTACTGTTTACTAAAAAGTGTAACATCTGTAATATTTTGACTTGTTATTTACTTGATGGAAAGTAATGGCAGCTGCCACTGGAAGTGACGCTACTAGTGTTGAACTGGGAGCAATGGGAACGATGGGTCCACAGAACTCTGCAGTCTGATCTGCGTCTCGTCTCCGTGGCGATGTGTGCCGGCGCCGTGGCCGCGGGCCAGGCCTGACCTCTCCCAGCGCTCTGACAGGGACCAGCTGCTTTATGGGCCAAGCCGCACGCCGAGCCGCTGCTGCGGCCGACGGCCTAATAAGGAGAAAGCTCCAGGCTGTTTATCTGCTCCTTACACAGGAGCTGCTGAGGTTTGGACTAGCTGCTAAATAAAACACCATCCTCTCAGCGAGGACATCTGGAGGACACGGAGGACAGACAGAAACCAGGAGCTGTCAGCAGCTCCCAGTCAGGAAGAGGAGGGTCCACCCGCAGCTCTGTCTCTGCACTGTTGGACACCTGAAGACATGTCTGTAGGACAAATGGGACAAAACAACAGCTGGACTCGCTGTCAGTGGGCAGCGTCCTGGCTGACAGAACATTAAGTCTCCCTGCAGAAACTTCTCAGCTTCTAACAACGACCAGTGGCCTGCAGAGAGCAACTGCAGTTTCTCCTTAAACCCGATGCTGACTGAAACTCCAGCAACATCAGGCCTGGTGGAGCAGACAGGTCTGAGGACGCTAACCTCAGGCTAACCTCAGGCTAACCTCGGGCTAACCTCAGGCTAACCTCAGGCTAACCTCGGGCTAACCTCAGGCTAACCTCGGGCTAACCTCAGGCTAACCTCTGAGGTTAAACTCAGACTAACCTCAGGCTAACCTTGGGCTAACCTCAGGTTCAAGGTCAGCTAAAACAACCTGCTCAGCCAGAAGCAGTTCCTGCTGCCTCACAGAGCAGAGGCGGAGCTGCTTCACCTGTCAGAGGAAACACAATCAGAACAGGAAGTGATGAAGATCAAAAGCAGCTGACCTGCTTCAAACTTCATGAGTTATAAAAATATCAGCTACTGTAAATATAGAAAAATAATTACTGAAGCTTTCTCTGATCCAACTAGTTCAGAACAAAGATCCAGATGGTTCAGATACAGCCATTACAGAACATCGTCATCATCGCCACCGCTTGTACAGCTCCATACCGAGACACCTAACGGTACCAGCAACAGAATAAAATCCTTTCTAAACAAGTTCTGCAGAACCATCTGGACCAGAGCACCCAGGAACCATTTCTGTCACTGAAACCTGAACAATCCTGTCAGGATCCCGGACAAGCCCCCAATTATTCTATGAGCGGATGTTTGATCTGCAGCATTAAACATGTTAACCTTGAATTGGCCCATGTCTGCTGCCAAATGAGACCCAGTGGTTCTGAATGACCTCCACTTCCTTTGCACCTGTGGACTGGGTCGGGCTGGGCCCGGATTGGCTAATTAGGAGGTTCTGGACGAGTCCCAGTGCGTTTTATCTGTCGTTTTAATCTGAAACTGCTGTCAATTGGCCCATGTCCGCCTAAATGATGGTGTATTGTGATGAAAACTACAACGTGTTGTAATGACTGTGACCACTAGGTGGCCCTACTATTGCTTCAACACTGTCCAGTGAGTTAGAAATGCTGCTGGACCCAAACTGCATCATCTTAGTCTGCTGGCGATACATCAACATAAAGAAATGATGCTACATGCTAGCATAAAGTCACAACATGCCTCCGTTGAAAGCTTTTCTTTTTCCCCGGAGACGCGCCGTAACAAACTGTCCCGATCTGAACTCAACTGAGATCAAATATTCGGTTGGCTCTGACATGTTCGAGACCTGCTGGGATTTTATTCCCGCTGTTTGCAGAAAGACGCCAGGTCACATGACAGGATGGGGGCGGAGCTAGCAGATAATCTAACAGGATAAAAATTCAAACATTTCTAAATCGCAGCTGGTGAACAAGTTTTCATCCATACATCAACATCAGGGACAAAACTGAAACCCAGAAAAATTGGTTGCTGGAAAAGACCGTTGTGTTGTCAGAAGCTATGCTAGCCTAAAAAACCATCTCAATGCTAAACATGTAGCAGCTAACGCTAATGTCAACGTCCACAGTCCACGTTTCTAAAGAAGCTTCCTGGTTTTGAGCTCATATTTCTATTTATTCAATGATTAGCAGCAAAAATGGTTTTTGAATTGAAAGTGTTGCTGATTTTGTTGATATGTCGTTTGATTAAATTTAATTAATTAATTACAGACCCTGAAATTAACATTTTTAAGTGAGTGCCACTACTAGTACTTACACAATCTCATCGTTGTCAAACTCCAGGACTCCGTGCGTGTCTTCGAAGTCTTCTCCGCCACCCTTAGCCGTCCCCTGGATGGTTTTGTATGGCACCGCCACGACGCCGCGGGCCCCTGAGTTCCTGGTCACCTTCACCTCCATCACGCCCACGCTCTCGCTCACCGTCACCACCGGCTCCTCAAAGCTGAAGATCCCGGCGTGGTCGTCGTCGAAGATGGTGACGATGGCCGTGCATGGCAGGCCCAGCCCTGCCAGGCCGTCGGCGTGGTTCGCCTGATGGTCGTTTGCTCCGTCTGGTGTGACCCGCACGTTGGTGAGGTGAACCAGGAAGTGCTCATCTTCCTCAAAAATATCGTCGTCAATGATATTGATGTGGATTTCCTTGTCGGTCTCGCCGGGTTTGAACACAATGGTTCCTTCGGTGAGCTGGTAGTCGGAGCCGGCGTTGGCGGTGCCGTCTTCAGTCCGGTAATCCACGTAGACCGTAGAGGTCAAGTCTCCTCCTCGGCGGACGACATTGAGCGCCACGCTGCCGCAGTTCTCCAGACACTGGTAGTTCCCAGGGTCGAAGAAGACCTTGGTGGAGAAGTTGTTGACGGATATCTCAGAGCAGATGTCATGCTGAGCGGCCCTCTTGACCTGGTCAGCGGCATGTTTCTTCAGGATGTTGCCGGCTCCTGTCATGATTCTGGTTGCCTGGCAGCGGTAAAAGGCCCGACTCTTCTGCTGCTGGGTCAGAACCTGGTAGTTAGCGAGCTCCATCAGCTGCTCCGTCTCCTTCTCTGGATGTTTCTGCTTCAGCTCCTTCAGGATCCTGGCCAGCTGTCTGCGCGCCTCCTCCTCGTCCAGCTCCTTCGCCTCTCCGTCCAGAAGTTCATCTCTATGGGAGTTGAGCATTTTACCGTCCATTTCGACGTCCACCTTCGACGGGAGATCTGGCTCGCCCTCGGTCTCGATAATCATTCCCTTCTGCTTCCCGGTTCGGTATCGCTTGTACACGTATTTGTAGAAAAGAAGCCTGCGGTCAGCCACATAAGCAAACCCAACACAGAAAGGGAAGAAGAAGAGTGTGAGAAGCCCCTCCCATATTTCAACTACACCCGGAGAGAAAACGGCCAGGATCAGGTACAGCCAGGTGTAAGCAAACACGCTCCAGGTGGCGGTGACGAAAAACACCCGCAGGTGCTTCACCTTCCTGGTCTCCCCGTCGGGGATGACGGACACACAGAGGCCGATGATGACGAACATGTTGAAGGCGGCGCTGCCTACGATGGTGTTGGGACCCAACTCACCGGCGTCAAAGTTGTGACCGCAAACCTCCACCACGGACAGGAGGATCTCCGGCGCGGACGAGCCGAGCGCCATCAGGGTCAGGTTGGACACTGTCTCGTTCCAGACGCGAACCGTGGTGGTGATCTTCTCCCCGTTGGGCTTCTTTATGGTGATCTTCCTTTCCTGAGAGGTGATGACTTCGATGGACGCCATGAAGCGATCGGCGATGATGGAGACGCCCAGGAACATGTAGAACAGTCCCACGAAGTAGATGGTGGCCCTGGCCAGGCGGTCGGGGAAGGCCGGGTTCTTCGGCTTCCACACCGGCAGGATGACGCCCTCGATGCAGTCGGTGCCACCGCCGCATTTAGTCTGGTTTCTGGCTGTGCTGTTGGACTTTGGGGTCAAACCGGCGCCCCCTGCTGCGGAGCACGGGAACCCGGCTGAGATGGCGGCGAACAGGAGCAGCAGGAACGACGGGCGTCCAGCGGGACTCATGGTGAAGCTTCAGGCCTCCTCAACCTGAACAGACAGAAACGGGCTTCAGTCTGGATCTGGGTTTATGAATGTGGCGAGGCGGTCAAAGCCAAAATCACGACCTTCCTCCCGCTAATCTCCAGCAGACCAACTTTGACCAACCAATCTGAGAAATATCAACAATCTGGACCTTTAACCCGGCAAACAGGAGCCAACGCTCCAATCCACACTGCAAAACACAAAACCTTACCAAGGATTTCTGTCCAGTTTCCAGCCCTTATGCTTGAGATAATACAAAAGTAACTTTTTAGCAAGAAATAAGTCAATAATTCCTGAATATTGTTAAAAAGCTGGCAGATTATTTAACCTGCAAAGAAAAAGACTCCTTAGAGGTAAAAAATCTGGACAGGAACACCTGGTCGGTTTGGAGCTTCTTTTTGGTCCAACTCAGTGCAGAGGCTGTGGGCAGCGAGGTCACCGGGTCACCAGCCTGCAGGTTGCCATGGATACCCGCTGGTTAAGGTGCATCACAACCACATGAGGACTGGCAGTGAGGTTCTGGTCAGATCTGGTTTCACAGTTACTGAGAAACATTAAGGCTGATATCATGACCTCTGACCTCCAGCAGGTCTGACCTCTGCAGTGACTGAGGCACAAGCAGTCGGTAATCAGGCTGCCGGAGGAGGAAGAGGAGGAACCTACCGTCAGACGAAGAGCAAAACGCTTTAAATCAGAATCTCCACAAAGTTCCAGGAAGTTTTCATCTTCGAAGGAGGAAAAACTCTCCAGCCCCACAGAACCAGCAGAACCAGCAGAACCAGCAGAACCAGAAGGCGACGCGAAGACGAGAATCAGAACCTCGACCCGGTTAGAGCCCAGAAACAAGACGCTGCCTCCTCCTCTTTCTCCTCTTCCTCCTCCTCCTCTTCCTCGCTGGAGATGAGAAATGGTCCAAAACAAGCAGCTGTAAACAGCCAGAACCTCTCCTGGACCTGGACTGGTTCTGGTTCTGGGAAGGTTTTACTGAATAAATCTGGTAGAAATGAAACCCAGAAGAATCTGAATCGTTTTGTTTTGTTTCTGTTGCTGTGGATACATCAGTAAACATCAACATGTTTTTCATTTTTCCCATCAGACACTTGAATTTCAGGATGACGGCCATTTTTCAAGATGGCTGCCATTTTTGAGCCTTTTTAACCAATTATTGCAATAAAATGTTCCCAGTTTTCATGACTAGAATGAACTTTATGTCTCATTTTATTTTTTCGGCTCATCCAGTTTATAAATCTTTAAGTAATAAAATGTATCAGGACTTTGCTCCATTCGTCAACTGGAAGGAGACAGTTAGCTTGATGTTAGCATTAGCCTCTGCTAATTGTTTATGTTTAGAAATTCAGACTTAGCTTTTGCTATTTTTATATGCTTTGGAGTTTAACATTACCTTCCACTAAATTTTTGACACATTTAGCAGCTTAGCATTAGCTTCTGCTCATTATGTTTAGCATTATAATTAGCACTAGTAGGTAGTGACCATAACGTTTGGTTAACTGTTCGCCTTTAGCAATAACTGCTGCTAACTTTAGTGAAAATATATTCTCCAGAACAACACGGCAGCCATCTTGGAAAATCTAAAGATTATCAGTAAATATTTTTATGGGTCCATGTATAATTTGGCACCAAGAATATTCATCTGTGATAAATGTTGGCAAATTTAGCAAATTAAATGACTGATCTGCAGAGGTCGGGTTCTACCAGCAGGGGTCAACGTGGAGAAATCAAGACGTTCCATCAGTTTTTATCTAACAGGAAGATCTGAAGAAACGTCCAACCTGAGAAACCGAGACCTGAAACTCCATGTGAGCCGCAGACGGAGTCTGATCAGAAAACCACGGCGTCTGAGACTCTAAAAACCGCCTCCAACGGCCTCCAACTACCTCCAACCGCCTCCAACAGCCACCTACCGCCTCCAATGGCCTGCAGCCACCTCCAGCTGACGGTGTCTCGGCGTCTCCTGCTGCAGGTTGAGCACAGTGAATGAGAGGTTTTGTCCCCTGTGGGTTGAGGTTGGGGTTGGGGTTGAGGTTGGGGTTGGGTGAGCCGGTACTTGCCTCGGTCCTGATGCAGCCGCTGCAGAAGAGCAGAGTGTGTCCAGGAGGGAGAGCTGCGTCTGATAGCTGCTCTAAATTTAACAGCAACGCCCGCTGCTGGTCACACGGCCTCCTTATCGCCGTCTCCCTGCAGCCATGGCCATACAAGGCCGGGCCGGGCCGTCCGGCGGCCCCGGACCCGGCACACACGTGGCCAGATAACCGCCGGCAGCTACAGGCAGCCTGGTGATGCCTCCGTCAGGCGACACCTAGAGATCACGTTGACCTCTGACCTCTCCTAGAGGTCTGCTGCTGGAACAGAGGAGGTCCGGTCAGAGGAAGCCGGCAGGAAGCAACCAGGATCGGTTCTGTTCAGCTTCAGTGTTAAATGTTGAAGCCGAACATTTGAACTGAAACGTTCAGGTCAGAAATGAGTTTCAGATGTTTTGATGACGGACGAGTTTAAAACGTTTGTAATTCACCAAACGGATCCAGATTCTGATTACGGCTCATCGACCCGCCTTCATCAGCCTGTATCCAGTACAGTCTGCTAGAACCCGATCAGAACCTGTTTCTAACTATACATCAGCCCGATCACCGGGGGCAACCGGAGCCGTGTGCCGGGCCCACTCAGGTACCGACTCTGGAACCAGGCCCGACCCAGAGGAACCGGAACCAGGCCCGACCCAGAGGAACACCAGCTGCTTCCTGTTTCACATTCTGACCTGAACGAAGAGGGAAAGAAAACGACCGGACAGGAACCATCGGAACCACCCAGATCAGCCGTCCAGTTTCATCCTCTAAGGCAGAACCAACAGAACCAACAGAACCAGCAGAACCAGCAGAACAGCTTCAGTCTCTGTGGGAGTCTGTCCTGGTCTAGATCCGCTCAGATTTTATACCACAAATAAATATTTAAATCTGAATAAACTTTATTTCACAGTAAGAGTCAGAACCAGAACCTTCTCCGGACCCAGTAAACAGTTGGATGCTGCAGGGCGGCTCTGGATATTTTCTCATGTTTCCTGGTATTTCTTGTCATTTCTAAGTGAATAATCCTCCTGCCTGCAGTCTTTATGTTTTAGTTTTACAGCACTGAGTCACATTAATATGAAATCTTTCCCAATAACTTCAGATTTTAATACTAATGAACAGGGAAATAATCTGAGGATGGAAAAATCACAGAATCATGAAAAACAAACATTATTTTCTTCCAGGACTTTTATTTTCCATAAAGTGATTCACTCTGGTTAAACATCTGCATCATTATTCTGATCAAACTAACGGACCGAAGCTTCCGGAGGCTGGCTGTCCTGCAGAGGACACAGAGCGACTGAAGACCCAAAGCCACTGCCGAACCAGAACCCGAACCCGGCGTAGAGCGGCTCGGTGAAGGTGGTGCTGAAGGTGTGAAGGTGGAGCAGGGAGTCGGAGGAGACGCAGTAGAAGGACAGGACGCCGGCGGGAACGTCCACGTACACCGCCACCCTGTGGGAGGCGCAGGAGGCGGACAGGACGGCGTCCCGCTGCCGGTGGCTCACCGAGTATCCGGCCGCCGAGCAGCAGAGGCTCCAGGACTGGTGGTTCCTCCCGAACAGGCACTGGTCTCTGGTTCCCCTCCGCGGGATGCCCCCGTAGCTCACCGCGACGTGCACCGCGCCCCGCCACTCCGCCTCCCAGTAGCAGCGGCCCGCCAGCGCCTCGCTGCACAGCAGCTGGCAGAAGTGGAACCGCTGCGGGTGATCCGGATACGGCTGCTGCTGGCTGACCCGCGCCGCCCGCCGCCCGCCGGCGGACAGCTGCAGCCGCCGGTGCGCCGTGTTCCCGTCCAGAAGCAGCTCACAGAAATCTAGGAGACAAGCGGCCTGTTGGCTTCATGTGCTGACAGCCCGACTGGTTCGTGAACTGACACTCACATTTCTGCAGCCCGGGCTTCAGGCGCCGCTCTCCGCCCTGATCCAGCCTGCAGGAGACAATCTGGAGGTTTAAACAGCAGAAACTACAAATAAAGGCAATTCTGCTTAAAATGGAAACTCTGTTCTCTAATAATATGTAACAATGGAGGCATAAAAACATCACAAACATCTGGCAGGAAGACTGAGGAGAAGGAGACGATCAAAACCACAGAATCCTCAAAGTCTGCAGAACTGTTCAACATTAAGCTAAATAATTATTTTAGACCAGCAGATGGCGCTGCAGGTCAGAGAAACAGGACGAGCATGCCACCATCTGCTGTTGTAGTTTCATCAGCAGGTCATTGTTGCTTCACCAGAGAAAAAATGTTTCTGTCTACAACAGTAAGATAATGTCATGTTCCCTCCCAACCCACAGGGGGCGCTCACAGCTAGGACAGAGAGGGGCAAGAGACATGAGCTGAAGCAGAGGGTGGAGCTGAAGCAGAGGGTGGAGCTGAAGCAGGAACGGCAGGAAAAGAATCTGAAAGCGACAAACGGTGGAGGAAACGATGAATTCAGTGAAACTAAAGAAATGATCCAAACTGAATCATTTCAACTGAACAGGAACGGAACCAAAGCTCAGACGCCTCGGGACCATAAACCCAACTCTTTCAGAGTAAAAGCATCAACTGCCTGAATCTGACCGCAGAGTTTGCAGCTTGCAGAGCGGATCCTCCAGTCGAGCAGAAAGCAGACGTTTCCCTGCGTCTCCTGGGTGATTGTAGCTCAGGTCCAGTTCTCTGAGGCCGGACGGGTTGGACCTCAGCGCCGACTCCAGGAACACACAGCCATCCTCAGAGATCATGCAACCCGACAACCTGCGGACACTCATGGGTCTCACTGCTGTGTTTCTGTTCAAAGGACTCGGTGGACTTCACCGCAGGCAGAAAGCGTTTTAAACCGTTTGTTTCTCTGACTCCATGCAGGTGAGGCAGCAGGACTCGCTGCTTCAGGACGTCTTTCCACCACAACACATCTGGTTTGGTTGCAGCTGGATTGTTACCTGAGGGTTTCCACGGAGCAGTAGGAGCTCTGAAGTCCAGCAGAAAGACATTTCGTCCCCGAGTCTCCAAGGTCGTTGTTGTTCAGGTCCACTTCTCTGAGTCTGGAGGACTGGGCGCAGAAAACTGCAGAGATTTCCTCACAGCACGCCTCTGTGAGAGACGTCTGACTTAACCTGCAGAAAGCAGCAGTCAGTGTTGCCTGTGAACATCCTGTCTAAAGGAACCGCCTCACTTTTTCCTGAACACGTTTTCACAGCAGTCCAGGAGTCTGTCAGGTCTGGAGGTTCACAGCTGAGCAACTTGGAGAAGGGAGTTGCTGATTTTTAGGCCATATTTACACGGATCTGGTTTTCAATGAAACCGTAACGTTGTTGGGATGCAGCCATTGGTTTAGCCGTCTCCACTGATCAGAATCTGTGGCACTATCAGGTCTCAGAGTGAAACGGTTCAGAACGTGTCAACGCTCCGCCACCATGTGAGGAATGCTGCAGGACGACGTGGAGGTTAAAGGTCTGAAATTACAGCCTGCTATGACAACTGCCGCCGGTCTCGTGTTTACAGTGACGCAGAGCTTTCCCCCAATCAACGTCCAAAACACCGGCAGTTTCCAGACGATGGAATCAGACGCTCATCGTTCTCACCTGGATGGTTTGGGTCTCTTGTTTGACGCTGATTCATCCCAAGGACAAAACACCCAACGCCAGCTGAGTGGTTTTGTTCATGCCGTCCAGAGCGACGAGGTCGGCACCGACTTCTACGCCGATGAACCGGAACGGCGACAACACGACCCCGAGAGGCAGCAGCTCGGGGAAAGATTCAGCCATACGTTTGCTCCTTTGACAGCACCAACATCCAGGACCCAGAGCAGACAGACGGTTTGAAACGGGTGAAGTAAAACGGGACAAACCAACACTGAACTCAGGGCAGAGAGTCAAGCCTTCAACCGTTTACAACCCTGATCTGAAACTCAATAAGCAAAACCGAGCAACTGTCGTAAATGAAGACAACAAGCAGCATGTTGCTCCAGAGGACGGGTCTGCAAACCTCCAGAACCAACCGATACTCCTGAACCGGTGTCAGAACATCTTCAGGAAGAACTGAACAAACTGCCTGCTGCAGAGAACTGCAGGAAGCAAAGAAAAAAAACTTTTTCTCTTTGCACCATTTTAACAATTTCCATCATTTTTTTACTGGAAGGTTTTTGATTTTTCAGTCACGTCAATATTTCATGTTATACTGAAGCTGGTCTCCCTTTACAAGTTGCTTTGTACTGAAAGCTGGTGGAATATCTAGACATAATATTTAACATTCACTGTCATTTCACACACAGATAGCATGAAGCGTTGGTCAGCAGTAGATAAAGAACTCGGTCGACCTGCTGACAGGTTCCTGCTCTGACCTGACAGTTTGCAGACAGCAGTGCGGACGCAGCAGCGCCGCACAGAGCAGCTTCACCCCCGAGTCCTGCAGCTCGTTGCTGCTCAGGTCCAGAACCGCCAGACGACAGAACGCTGAGCTGATCACCGATGACAACTCCTGGCAGCTTTTCCCTGTGAGACCCGTCTGGGATAACCTGTTGGACTCTCTAGTTTAGGATCTTTATCTGGGAAATTAATATTTCTTTTTTATCCAGCCAGAACTTAAAGCAGGTTTATTCTACAAAAAGATTGTAATGTGACCAAATACAGAGAAGTTCAAGGTGTGTGAGTACTTTGGGAAGCCGCTGTTGGACTGAATCTTACCTGAGCACCTGGAGTTTACACAAAGGACTCTGCATGCCAGCCAGCAGCAGCTTCACTCCTGAATCCTGCAGGATATTTTTGCTCAAGTCCAAATCTTTCAGACCAGATGAGTCAGAAATGAGCAAAACGCCGAGAGCCTCACAGCTTCTCTCTGTCAGATTACATTCACTCAGCCTGAAGGAAGAAAAACAGCAACTCTGTGATTAACTACCGGTCAGTATCCTGATAGAAGTCTACATTTGTAAAATGATGTATAATGAAGCTCCCTGTGAACCTACAGCGCTCTGCTGGAAGCCTTGACCACCGGCAGCAGCTTCAGGAAAGCCTCCTCTGACGCCGAGTACTTCTTCAACTCAAACACGTCCAGATCTTTAGTGGACAGCAGGATAAAGACCAGAGCCGACCACTGACCTGGAGACAGCTGGTCTGCAGACAGACTTCCTGAGCTCAGGAACCGCTGGATGTCCTCCACCAGAGAACGATCGTTCAGTTCGTTCAGGCAGTGGAACAGGTTGAGGCTTTTCTCTACAGACACATTCTCATTGATCTTCTCCTTGATGTACTGAACAGTTTTCTGTTTGGTTTCCAAGCTGCAGTTTGTCAGGTTCAGCAGCTCCTTCAGTTTATCCTGGTTGCTGCTTAGAGAAAGACCTAGAAAGAAGCGGAGGAACAAGTCCAAGTGTCCGTTTGGAGACTGCAAGGCCTTGCTGATGTAAATCCTGTGAATCTTCTTTGAAGATGTTTGGTTTAATACGAGTTGAAGGTTTTTCATTGATCGTTGTGTGAAAAATGAGATTTTGCTGCTGTTGCTAGGAGACATCCTGGCATAAACAGCAGCCAGAAACTCCTGAACGCTCAGGTGGACGAAGCTAAACATCTGGTCTTTGCCTTTCCTGCCACGCACCTCTTTGAAGATCTCTGTGAATATGCCAGAGAAAACTGAGGCTTCTGTGAAGTCCACATTGCTCTCTACCAGATCCTTCTTGTAGAAGATCAGGTTGCCCTTCTCCAGCTGCTGGTACGCTAGTTTAGCTAAGGATTTGATGTAGCGAAGAGACGTCTGGGAGCCGTATTTCTGTTTAGTGTGGTGGATCTGGAACACCAGGAACTCTGTGTACATGTCAGTGAGGCTGTTGGGCAGCTCTGCGGTTCCTCGGGTCTTCAGCACGTCCTCCAGAACCGTAGCTGCGATCCAGCAGAAGACGGGGATGTGGCACATGATGTGGAGGCTCTGGGACGCCTGGATGTGGGCGATGATCTGCTCGGCCTGCTCTTCTCCTCCGAATCTTTTCCTGAAGTACGTCTCCTTCTGCAGGTCGGTGAACCCTCTGACCTCGTTCACGCTGCTGACAAACCGCCGAGGGATCTGATTGGCTGCTGCCGGCCGGGATGTTATCCAGATCCGAGCAGAGCGTAGCAGTTTCCCGCCGATGAGGTTCCTCAGCAGAACGTCGGTTGTGCTCGTCTTTGTCACGTCGACAGATCGGACGTCGTCGACGTGAAGATCCAGAGGAAGCCGGCTCTCGTCCAGCCCATCAAACACAAACAGAAGTTTAAATCTACTTTTGTCAAAGTTGCTGTTTCCAGAAGACTGCAGCGATGTAAAGATGTAATTCAGAGCCTCCTCTCTGATGTCTACAGTTTCTGGGATGCATTCGTGGATAAGCTGAGCTAAACTGAGTCTTTCTGCTCTCAGTGGGTTCAGCTGGCGGAAGGTGAAGGGGAAAATCAGATCCACGTCTTGATTGGCTCGTCGTTCAGCCCAGTCCAACACAAACTTCTGCACAAGGAAGGTTTTTCCAATCCCTGCTATCCCATTGGTCAGAACCGTTTTTATGGGCTGGTACTCTCCTGAAGGATGACTGAACATGTCTCTGGGTTTCACTGCCGTTTCTCTGGCCGGCTTCAACACATTCTCAATCTGCCTGACCTCGTGTTGCGTGTTGATGTGGACTTCTCGCCCAGCAGCGACGTAGACCTCAGTGTAGACGTCAACCAGACGCTGCCTGTCCTCTGCCCAGCCCTCCTCAGCACACATGAACTTGTCCTGGAAGTTCGACTGAAGCATCTGCTGGTAGAAAGCGATGGGATGCGGCTCAGGAGCTCGAACCACCACATCTGTGCAGCAGGAAAACGGCGTTAGGCTAAAATCTGTGAAAATCAATCAGGAATGGCTGAAGAATGTGGCTGTTGTGTTGGGAGCATTGTGGCAAATTACAGCCTGTTCTCTACAGGCCACAAGTTTCCCTTTTATTAATGAAACCTGTTTGGTTCTGGTTAAATCTAAGACTGGCCCGTCAGTGAGAAGAGCCATCTTGGATCCAAACATCCAGTAAACTCATCATGCGACCCAAAAGCTGCCACCCACCTTGTGGCGCATCATTTGTATTTAACTCCAAATAAACACCAAAGCTAAGCGTTTAGCTCTTATGCTAACTGTCACTCGGTCTCATCCACTAGGAAAGTGGTGACAAGTTTGACTTGAGCCATAAATTAGAGGAAGATTAGTTTATATAAACTATAAGTGTTGCCATGGAGACTGTCCAGCTTTGCTATTGGTCCCAGTTTCACCCTCCACTTCCTCCAATCCGTCCGTCTTCGTTGATCCAGTTTTTGTTGAAATTTTATGAACTCCAGTGACAAATATCAACAATTTCAGCGACCCAATGAAGAAAGAGAGTAAAACATGATCAACTCCAGCATTACGGTTTCTTTACACACCAATGAACCCAGGAGCTTTGCTCTGAGCCAGAGGAAGAGGAGCCGAGCGTCCCGTATCGTCCACCGTTCCTCCAGCATCGTCACCGTTCCCTGAAAGACAGACAGTTATGGATCACGTTCAGCTGGGCTGCTTTATCAGTCCCACTGCAGGAAGATGTTCCTGTCTGGACTGACCTCCTGGGCCAGAGGCGCTGCCACACAGCGCCTGCAGCAGGTCTTTCCTGTCGATCTTCAGCAACACCTTGCTGACCAGGGCTGCGGGTCCAGAACGGCCGGCGCTCTGGACCAGCAGGTCCACCGTGTCCTGCCTGGTCGCTGTCTGCAGGCGGCTCTTCCTCATGGCTGGGGAAAGATGGCTGCTCTGCTGTAGGAGCCACTTGAACTTAATGAACTCTTCCTCTCCCAAGTCCTCCAGAATGTTCAGCAAGTCCTCAGGTGTCATCCTGGACGCTCCAGCGAGTCTGACGCTTCCTCTAACGATGAAACGTTAGAGGAAACGTCAGGAAACTTTCTCCATCGTTCACCCTGACTCGGAGTTATAGTCAGTGTTGTGCACACTGCGCTAATCCGCTAGTAGCAGAGCTAATTTTTAGCTTAGCGCTTTTACTAACTTTGAAACATTTAGCACACGTAGCTTCCCCTAAATTTATATTTCCAGTTAATTCAAAAGAGCCAATTAACTTGAATGTTTTGTTAAGTTTAAGTTGAAAAACGTTCAACATCTGTGTTGAAATTTTACTTATCGAATTATTTTGACATCGATATTCATGCTCTTATTTTGAAGTGGCTGGAGACACTCCAGACCTCTCAGGTCTTCTGGTTCTGGTTCCGCTCTGCATTCAGAACCAGAACCAAAGGCGGAGAAACAACATTCAGCTTCTATGCACCACAGATCTGGAACAAACTACTACCAAAACTGCAAAGCTGAATTTAGACAACAACATCAGTAGCCTACAGGCTATTTGTTAGCAAGTTTAAGGTGCTGTATTGGTATTAGCTAGTCATCTTTTAGTTAGCATTAGCTAGTCATCTTTTAGCTAGCATTAGCTAGTCATCTTTTAGCTAACATTAACTAATCATCTTTTAGCTAACATTAACTAATCATCTTTTAGCTAGCATTAGCTAGTCATCTTTTAGCTAACATTAACTAATCATCTTTTAGCTAGCATTAGCTAGTCATCTTTTAGCTAACATTAACTAATCATCTTTTAGCTAACATTAACTAATCATCTTTTAGCTAGCATTAGCTAGTCATCTTTTAGCTAACATTAACTAATCATCTTTTAGCTAGCATTAGCTAGTCATCTTTTAGCTAGCATTAGCTAGTCATCTTTTAGCTAGCATTAGCTAGTCATCTTTTAGCTAACATTAACTAGTCATCTTTTAGCTAGCATTAGCTAGTCATCTTTTAGCTAACATTAGCTAGTCATCTTTTAGCTAACATTAGCTAGTCATCTTTTAGCTAACATTAACTAATCATCTTTTAGCTAGCTTTAGCTAGTCATCCTTTAGCTAGCATTAGCTAGTCATCTTTTAGCTAACATTAACTAATCATCTTTTAGCTAGCATTAGCTAGTCATATTTTAGCTAACATTAGCCAGTCATCTTTTAGCTAGCATTAGCTAGTCATCTTTTAGATAAAATTAGCTAGCCATCTTTTAGCTAGCATTAACTAGCCATCTTTTTCTTTTTTTTTTCAATATTTTTCTCCGAAGAGTTTTTGCGGCGCTAGCGGCTCGTATTTTTTCTACAGTAGGCAGACAGGAAGGAGGGTGAAGAGAGGGGGGAGGACATGCGGTAAAGGTCGCCGGGACCGGGAGTCGAACCTGCGACGTCCGCGTCGAGGACTAAGGCCTCCAAACGTGGGGCGTGCTAACCCCCTGCGCCACCACAGCATCTTTTAGCTAACATTAAAGCTGCTGGATGCAGGTAATGTTAGCTAAAAGATGACTAGCTATTACTCAACTCTGTCATTTAGTTTGGGGGAAAAACTGTCCAAAGTCCTTTGCGTTTTGCTGCCATGATTCTAACACACCTGAGCAGCTCTGCACAGCAGCCGCACAGGTGTAAACCCAGCGCGAGCGTCTTGTTGCGTTTATAGGCGGCTGGGAAAAACAATCCGCGTCAACAAGGGATTAAACAGATTTAGCTGCTGAAAACAGTGACAGAGGACACAGATATGGGAAGTGCGGAAACCCCTACTGTATCAAATCCATACAGGAATAACAGACAGGTAAAAACAACAAACAGCTTCTAGTTGATTGTATGTTCTATAACTTTAGATTTGTTTGTGTTTTTATGATGTGAAGCACTTTGAACTGCTGTTATATGCCCTATAAATACATTTGATTGATTGATTGTTTATGCAGCAGTTCTGCTTTCTCTCCTCATGATCTTTTTTCTTTCTTTAATAACTATTTAAAACAAGAAACATACTAATAGAACATATAAGTTATGATGTCAAAATTAAATTGGTGCTCAAGGTTGCAGTCTTTCAAATGAAGATATAATTTGATTTGAAGTTAGCACTTAAGCATTAGCTACAGCTAAATACTGTAATGATAAAGAACTTTAGCGTTAGCGGGACTAATGGTTATGAGTAGTGCTTTAGTGTTAGCGCAGCTAGCTATCTGGCTAGCGGTGCCCACCACTGACTGATAGTTGCTACTTTTTTCAAACCAACAACCTTTCAGATGTAAGATGGCTGCTATTCTGTGTTCAGGATTCACCGAGGAGCCGCGGTTCCCCCAGAGCGGCCGATGGCGTTCAGTGAGTTCATCCAGGAACTCTGAGGTCAGCAGGATGCTAACAGCAGAAAGAGACGTTGAAGCGCTGAGTTCCTGTTATGACAGCAGAAAGACGCTGTGAGGCAATCAGGCCAACAGAAGGAAGTTTGAAGAAACAAGTTTAAAAAGTCCACAGATCATTTATTCACTTCCTTCCTGACCGAAGCCTGAATCTCCCGCTAACAGACCAGCCGCAGTATCAGTAAATCCTGCGTTGCCAAACGTTTTTACAGACTGCTAACAGGAACTGGGCTTCTTGACTTTAGTGTGTTCAACATTTTTCAACAAAGAAGCGACAAAAGAAGAAATAAATTATCTTGATTGCATGGATGAAGCTGAAGTTGGTTTCCGATTCCAACTTCCGATTTGGGAACTGGCTAAAGGGCGATTCCACCTAATTCATCCACCGCATTTTTAATCTACTCTAGTTAAAAAACTACAACACCTAGACACTACAAACCTTAACTAGATTATTCTCAACTAATAGCAGAATATTTTAATCCATGTTTGGGATTTGTGAAACCTTTTTCTGATTTGTGAAACTTCACTTAAGATCGCTGCAGAAGATCTTTCCTTCCAACAGCCATCACCATCTACAATAACTCTGAAGAATTAATGAGTTACACCAACATTTAATTTCTCTTTGGGATTAATAAAGTGGTTTTGAATTAGAATTGAGTTTGAATTTGAAAGAAAAAAACTGCATGGAACAAGTGTGAATACTAATCTGAACTTTATTGAAGTTTCACAAATCAGATAAGGGTTTCACAAATCCCAAACACGGTTTTAAATATTCTGCTATTAAGCAGAATAATCCGGTCCAAGTTTGAAGAGTCTATGTGTTGTAGTTTTTTAATTACAGTAGATTAAAGATGTGGAAGGTAGTGAATAATTAGGTGGAATCAGCTTCGTTCTGCATGGTTCATCTGACATGTTGTTTATTTCTGCTTCAGGTTTTTATTGAACTAAAGTCTGAAGTTATAAAAGTTATTATTAGAAGTCAGGAAGTTTCTAATTCAGTGCCTGTAAAAAGTATTTTCACCGTCAGGATCAACAAAGTTTGGCTTTTTTGACAAAAACCCCAAAACAAAACAAATCTGATTACTAGAATAAAAATGTATTTCTATAAAATAATGACAAACATAAATATGTAACTCTCCTTTAACACGTAGAAAGGCGCAGCAGAACCGGAACCGGAACCAGAACACGGTTCCGGAGCGGCCATCTTCTCGACCAGCTCTGGGTTTGAGCAGCCAGAACCGCTGAACCAGGAGAACCTTCTACTCCGTCTGGGTTCCCTGGACCTCTGAGTTACTGTTCTCACCCAAAACGTGATTTTCATAAACTCTCCCAATTAGGACACTGTAATTCACTTTTACATTCAGTTTAATATTTTTAACAGGGTTCCAAATGATTTTGTTTGAGCAGTAAAGAAATTTAGTTATATTTCTTTATTTTTTTATTAAACCATCTCACTAATTGTTGGCTAATCATCTAAAAGTTGTTCTAAATTCAGTTTTTGTCTCACAACCAAAAAGCAATCTCATATGTTTGTTATGGATAAAATGATTCTGTCTTTCCTCTGTCTCTGATCTGCTTACAGGCACACTGCTGCTGCTTACATAACCATATCACATAAGACTGGCGACAGTCACAAATAAACAAATGAAACTGATTAACTTCCCTTCATGGAGGGAACAGAATGCGAAGAAGAAGAAAAGCTGAACTCACTCTTCAATCTTTGCCTGTCTTGGTGTCAGCCGGGGTCAGCTGGGGTCAGCCGGGGTCACTGAACGTCTCTGTTTCTGTTCCATTTGATTTGTTTGTAACATTTCTTCATTTTCGGCATTAAAGTCTGTTTTATACTTAACCAAATCTCTTTATTTCTCAAGGTAATGACACTGAGGGGTTCTGGCCGGGAAACAGCGCACAGAGGGGGAAGTGGCTGAACCACAACATGTTGCTCAAAAAATAAACAGGATCATTTTATTTTTAACCCGACACTGCCCCCTGGGGGATCCCACAGGAAGTGCCCCAACAATGGAACTGATTTTCGCAGATTCTTATGTTTTTTTGCAGCTTTTCTCTCTAATTTGTGAAACTGTTGGGATCGATTGTGTCAAATAGTCGAAGACGTTCCCGCTGCCAACTTCAGATCAGATCTAGATGTTTTGACTTCACTTAACGCCACAGCTTTTGCTCTAGTTTCTGTCATATTTCTGAGAACTGAAGGTGGACAGCACGGAGAGCCATTTCAAAATCAAATAAATATTCCATGTCCACACGAGTATTTATTAAATGAGTGTTGAATCATAAAATGAAATTGTGAACTAAATAAATAAATAATGAAATACGTCCATAAAAACATCCTGATATAAATATATAAAATTGTTGTTTACTAAATAAGCTCCCCATTAAAAATATATTTTAAAAAATGTTGTTTTTATTTCATTATTTCATTTTATTTCAGATTAGGTTATTTGATTGAGTATTTATTCATTAGTGATCGATAACAGCGTTTATTTATCTGTAGAGTGAACACAGCTCTGTAGAAATGCTTGTCGGGGAAACTGAAGGTTTGACTCCACTGGGGCTCCGTAGCCGCTCTAGAAGGGATTTTTCTAACTTTCCAGATAAAATCCAGTAAAGATTTGGAGCCTCCAGTGAACAGAGGGTGGTTCCGCCCAGATGTCGGAGCTGTAACTGGTTTCCAGGTCAGATCCAGTCCGCTGGAACTACCTGTTCCACCTGGAAACTTTGGATCCGCAGGCAGCCCGGGAGCGCTGCATGCTGGGAGGAACTCAGCAGCTGACTGACTCCACCTTCACCTCCAGCCGTCACACACCGCCCGGCTGGCCGCTCCGACCGCCGCTGGACCCCTCTGTCTTCACACCGAGTCATGGACCTGAGGGACCGGCGTCTCACGGTGAGCTGCTCCGCTGTCCGGGTCACACGGTGCCGCTGGAGGAGCTAACACTTTGGCTAGCTGCGGGAAACAGGATTGTTGTGCTTGGAGTTCGGCTCGGTTCTGTATGGATCTGCTGCTTCGGACGGAGCCAGACTGGGGCGAATTTACGGGTTTGATTTCTTTCTAACTCCCTGACCGGGTCGGTACCGGAGATTTGAAACGTTATTCGGTTAAATCTGTCCTCAGTCCACAGGTTAGCTAAGCTAAGCTAGCTGCAGTGAAGCAGGTGTTCGGCCTCTTAGTTTTTGTTCTTCTACTGACTGGACTGGACTGGGTCTGGGTTCAAAGTGTCCAAACATCCACCTCCATGAGCACCGAACCGCCGACCACCATCCAACCTCCTCCGGTTCCCGACGGGCCCATGTTAGCTCCGTTAGCCTCCTAGCTGTTGCTGCTAGCGGCTACATAAACTGTCAGACACCGAGGGGTTCCGCGGAGCAGCCGGGAAAAGGTTCGGGAGGTTCGGAAAAAGCTGCTGTCATGGAAACCTTCACCGAGCCTGTGAGCAGGTCTCAGGTCAGATTCTGACTTTAATACTCCTGGTTCTGGTTCTGATACTGGTTTCCATAGCAGCACAGGTCTTTGACACGTCACTGTGACGTGACGTTTCCTCCAGGTGAACTGATTTTTCTGGTCCTACTGGTTTGTAGTCAGCTCAGCTGCTGGGTCACGCACCTGCCCACAGGTATGTTGGCCCCGCCCACAGGTATGTAGGCTCCGTGTGACCGGTTGACTTCTGCGTTGTGTGTTTATAGGACAAACCATAAAAACACCGAGTCTGGGTTTGGAGGCGGACTCCGTTTATTCAATCTGTCAATCGGGAGATATTAGCATTAGCACGTAGCATGTGCTCCAGTTCTCCAACCCGATCTATACAAAATCATAATGTTAGCATGCATCAAATCTTATAAATGCATTATAGCAACTCGAATGAAAATATTAACCTAACATTAATACAGAAGAAAAAAAATAAACATTTGGACAATATAAATGAAAGGATTACAATAGATTATAAAACTTGCCTCTTCCCAGTGGAACGAGTAACAAAAGGGAAGAGGAAATGAACAACTTAACATTTATAATGGTGCTGGAGGACCCTGAACAAAAGAAGAAGAAAGTAGGGCGGAGCTGGAGGACCAAACCCCTCATAGCAGACACAGAGGAACACAAAGACAGACAAGTATAAGAGGGCAAATAAATTAAAGAAAACATTTTGTGAAAATATACAACAATATAGACCCAGTTACATCCGCCCACTGCCACAGTTTCTTCTTTCAGGCAGAAGTGGAAGCTGTTCACAGGTGAATTAGTGAAGAATATGAACTGATGGCTGCACAGTGGTGCAGTGGGTAGAGCTGTTGCCTTGCAGCAAGAAGGTCCTGGGTTCGATTCTGTCTGCATGGAGTCTGCATGTTCTCCCTGTGCCTGGTCGGTTCTCTCCGGTTCTCCCTGGTTCTCTCTGGTTCTCCAGTTCCTCCCACAGTCCAGAAACATGACTGTCAGGTTGGTCGGTCTCTCTAAATTCTCCCTAGGTGTGTGTGTGTGCATGGTTGTTTGTCCTGTCTGTTTCTGTGTTGCCCTGCGACAGATTGGCAACCTGTCCAGGTGACCCCGCCTCTCACCTGAAACGTTTGCCAGAGAGGCAGCAGCTCCTCCTGAACCCGCTAGGGACCAGGTGTTAGAAAATGGATGGATGAATATGAACTGATTCTCTGCTGACATGAGGATGAGTTGGTGGTGGACGTGTCCCTGAGGACAGGTCAGATTTTAATAGCTTTTAAACAGGAAGTGATGCCATATTTGGAGGAGAGGTTGGTCAGTCAGGTTTCCTGGTCTGATACAAAATTTATGTTCAGGTTCTGCTGGGACTCGAACCATCTCTGTCTCCTGCTGACTTCCTGTCTGTCCCTGTCCCAGGTGTAGCCGCGGCGAGTCCCGTGGGACCGGGGTGTGATGGAGCCAGACGTGATCCGGATGTACTCTTCATCGCCGCCACCGATGGAGGACGGCGCAGAGGAAGAGGACGATGAGTTTGGGGACTTTGGGACGTTCTCCGGCGTCCCCAGCAGCGTCAGCTTCTCCGAGTTGGACACGCCGACGTCCTTTGACCAGAATCAGGCGCTGACCGCCACCTCGCCGCCCGACCTTCACAACGGCAGCGGGGTGCTGGGCTTTTTCCACCCCCCCTTTGGCGAGCCGAACAAGGCCAACGGCCGCCTGGCGGTCCGTCCCTCAGAGCGGACGGACGCCAGGAAGACGGCGTCCTTCTCGCAGGATGTCTCTGTTGATTGCAACGGTGAAGATGCAGAGGTCCTGACCAACGGGTTTGTGACCTTTGACCTTCAGGGAAGCCCCTCCTCACAAGACTCTGTCTCGTCTCATGCCAGAGGACCATCCACGGAGGGCGGGGACGGCGTCCCGGTCCAAGAGGACGGCGTCCAAAAGGACGGGTTTGCAGACTTTGCTGCTTTTTCTGACTCTGAAGAGACGCAGAGTCAGAGGGACAGGGAGGGCCCACCGGGGACATCCATCTGTCCCCAGGACAGGGAGGGCCCACCGGGGACATCCGTCTGTTCCCAGGACAGGGAGGGCCCACCAGGGACATCCGTCCAACCCAGAGACCTGGACAGTCCAGCGGAGACATCCGTCTGTCCCCAAAACGGTGAGCGGGGAGCAGAGGACGCAGTGAGGGACATCCACCGGGCCGAGGCCCCCCCCGGCTCCTGTAACATGGACCGGGGCCCGGACTGTCCCCTGGGGGACGCGTGTCTCTCTGTTTGCACTACGGGGCGTCTGTCCCCGAACGGGACCGAGGACGAGGACGAGTCCCGGGAGGCAGGGGATGAGCGTAGCTCGGAGACGTCTCTGGGCCGGCTGCTGTCCACGGACGGCCTGGAGGACCTGGGGGACATCAGCACCACGGGGTCGTCCCCGCCGCCGCCAGGGGACGCCGCCACGCCCGCCGGGGACGACTTTGGAGACTTTGGGGACGCCACGTCCTTCGGCGCTCAGGGCTTTTCTGACTTTGAGCAGAACCGACCGGACGGTCCGGAACCTCCAGAACCTGTTGGGTCCGAGTCAGAGGACGACTTCGGGGACTTCAACTCCCCTAAGGTCCTCGGCGGACAGCGGGACGGAGACGGGGACGGGGACGGGGGGACGTTTGCCGACTTTCCCAGCAGTGAGAGTTTCGGGAACTTTAGCTCAGTGAAAGACGGTGAGGACGACTCGGGCTGGAGCGCCTTCAGCGAGCAGAACCAGAACCAGAACCAGGAGGATGGAGAATCCTGGGCGGCGTTCAGCTCAGAGCCGAGCGGCAAGGAGGACCGGGACGAAGAAAGAGAGGACGCCGGGAGGACGGTGCCGCTGCCGGTAAGAGACAGACGGGTCGGGTTCTGATTGATGCACACAGGTCGGGTTCCAGCCGGTTCTGATTGATCCCACAGAGAAAACAATTATCTGGCTAGTAGAAACATTTCTACTGATTGTTAGTTTCCTCCATTTGCGCAGCTTTAGCTCCGATGCTAATTGGAGACACCAGGATTTTGAGGAATGATGCAGCTCTGTCTCAGTATGTTGATTATTAAATTGATGCAGTTTTTGCTCAAATTGAGTCAAACTAAATGTTTTGAACAACTATTAGTTTTTCATCCTTACAGTATTTTATTTTAATGCAGCAAATTTCCATTTCTGCTCCATATCTGTCCTTAGAGCTTTTATCTCCTGTTTCATGATTAAAATAATATTACATTAGGTTATATACTTATGAAAATAATTTAGTCATCAGTTGTTACTTATCTTTAGATGAAAAGTTGCATAGTCAAAATTCATGCTCAGTTTATTGTTCATGTTTTGCTTCCAGACAGAATCTGTCGTTTCTGTTCCTCAGCCTGTTGTTGCTGAAAAGCTTCAAACCCAAATCAGAAATGACTTTGAAATGTATTTTAGTGTAGAATAATTATTCAGCCTGAATCTTATTGAACAACCAGGACTAAGATATTAACCAGACGTAGTTCACACCCCGACCACTAGATGGCATCTCCTACAACAGCCTGAGAGGAAGAGAAACTCCTCAGGCCGTTCTGTTCTGGTCCCCCTGCAGGGGGCGCTGTCCGGCCGTCTGGAGAAGCTGTTCCTCAGCAGCTTCCCTGTTAGCTCCGCCCACAGCCAGCAGCAGGTGGGGGAGGGGCAGCTGGTGGAGACCCTGAAGGTCCTGCTGGAGCCGCGAGGCGAGGAAGAGGAGAGGCTGAGCAGCAGGTGAGTTGATGATGATGATGACTGATCTTCATCATCGACCTGCTTCCTGTTTCGCTTCCTCCTGCTGCTCTCTGATTGGCTGCAGGTCGGCGCGCGGCGGCGGCGTCTGGACGCAGCTTCAGGACGTCCATGAGGCTCTGGGCCTGCGGTACCAGTGGGGGGGTTCCCATGGCAACAAGGTTCTGCTCTGCTGCCTCGGCATCGACACCAGGAACATCGTAAGTTTGATGAAGGTTCTGATGGTTCTGAAGGTTCTGCTGGTTCCCAGCTGATCCCAGAGTCATTTTACTTTGCAGCATCTCAGAAACCTAAAGACAGGAGCAAACACACCTGCAGTCGGTTCTGTCGTGGTCCGGTACTGATCGTGTGGCTCTTTTCCCTCCAGCTGTTCACGGGTCAGAAGAAGCAGCCGGTCATCGTGCCGATGTACGCGGCTGGCCTGGTGAGTTCCTCTGCCTCCAGAATGTCCGGAACCTCCTGCCGGTTCTGGTTCTGACTCGGTTTGGTTTCAGGGGATGCTGGAGCCGACCAAGGAGCCGCTGAAGCCCGTCTCTGCTGCCGAGATGATCGCCTCCATCGCCCTGATGCCGCCCGCCGTCGCAGAGAAGAGCTCCATCCAGCCCGACACGGTGCAGGTACCCACCAGTGCCCGGTCCGGTCTGGCCCGGCCCGCTCGCCGTCCTCATGTCCTGATGTCAGTCTGATTGTTTCCCCATCCCTCCAGCAGGAGGCGCTCCCCCCGGTCCAGTTCGACTGGAGCAGCAGCGGCCTCACCAACCCTCTGGACGGTAGGTGGTCCAACCGGGCCGTCCAGAACAACCCAGCAGAACCTCAGCAGAACCAGCGACCAAACGCTGAGTCCAGCTGGTTCTGTAGAACCACCAGCTGAAGCTGTCGGTCCAGTCCGGTCTGATCCAGTCCAGTTCGGTCGGATCTGGTGTGGTCCGGTTTGATCCGATCCGGTCCGGTCGGATCCGGTCCATATCAGAACCAACCAGTTCTGCTCCGGTCCCACAGTGAAGCTCGGTAGCAGCAGCATCATGCTGTGGGATCTCTCACTTGGTTTGGTGTTCTGGTTCTGCTGTGGCTGAACTTTGACCCCTCGCTGAGGTCAGCCTGCAGTCCCACATGAAGCGACTCTGCTGCATGACCCTCTCTCTCTCTTTCTCTCTGACCTCTGACCTCTGACCCGGCTGTCCAGCCAGCGGAGGCTCGGCTCTGTTGAACCTGGATTTCTTTGGTCCGGTGGAGGATTCAGGCTCCAGCAGCTCAGCCTCCATCCCAGGTCAGAACCAGAACCACCCGACCCGACCGCCAGAACCACCCGACCCGACTACCAGAACCGCCAGAACCACTCGACCCGACCACCAGAACCACTCGACCCGACCGCCAGAACCACCCGACCTGACTACCAGAACCGCCAGAACCACCTGACTCGACCACCAGACCCACCAGAACCACCCGACCCGACTACCAGAACCGCAAGAGCCACCCGACCCGACCACCAGAACCGCAAGAGCCACCCGACCCGACCGCCAGACCCACCAGAACCACCCGACCCGACCACCAGAACCGCAAGAGCCACCCGACCCGACCGCCAGAACCACCCGATCCGACCACCAGAACCACCCGACCCGACTACCAGAACCGCCAGAACCACCCGACCCGACTACCAGAACCGCAAGAGCCACCCGACCCGACCGCCAGAACCACCCGACCCGACTACCAGAACCGCCAGAACCACCCGACCCGACTACCAGAACCACCCGACCCGACCGCCATAACCACCCGACCTGACCACCAGAACCACCCGACCCGACTACCAGAACCGCCAGAACCACTCGACCTGACCACCAGAACCACCCGACCCGACTACCAGAACCGCAAGAGCCACCCGACCCGACCACCAGAACCGACCGACTACCAGAACCACCCGACCCGACCGCCAGAACCATTTTGCATGTCTGCCGTAGAAACTGGTCCAGTATTCCTCCTGGACCGGGTCCAGGTTCTGCTCTTCCTCCTTTGAGCTTCTAGAAACTAACATGGTGTCGCTCAGTGAACGGGCAGCAGATCCGCTTTCCTGGACCGGACTGGGTTCTGCAGTTTTCATTGTTGCATCAATAATCGCAGTAATAATTGATTATTGATTAACTATTGTTTTGATTTGGAAACTTTGAGATGCTGGTAGAAGAAAAATTCAAGATGGCCGTAAAGAAAATAGATTTCTGCACTAAATTTGCCGATATTTTCACAAATGAAAACTTTTTGTGTCAAATGTTACAGAATTGGACCCAAAGACATTTACTGATCATCTGTTGACTTGTCAAGATGGCTGCCATGGAAAATAAAACTTTCTGTAAAATCCCCATTGGATGAATCACAGAAATCACACATATTTCTTGGTCTTGTATTTTTACAGTGAAAAGTTGCACTAGTTCAGTGAACAGTTCGGAGTTTCTTGGAGAAAAGATCGGAATCTGCCACGATAAATTGATGTGGATCACGTTCTGCTGTGGTGAACGTAGCCAGAGCGACTGCAGGTAGAACTGGAGTGGGCGGAGCCTCGTGGAAGCCCCGCCTTCTCCAAACCCAACCAGTGGGTGGAGCCATGAAAACCAGGCCAGCTGCCTGTCTGACCAGAAGGGGGTGGTGTTAAGTAATCTCAGGTTGGTGCCACTGAAACTGGACTAACCACACATTTCCCCCGAGTCAACCTGGCCGTCGTCGCCCCCTGCTGGCCGTCGTCGCCCCCTGCTGGCCGTCGTCGCCCCCTGCTGGCCGTCGTCGCCCCCTGCTGGCCGTCCCCAGGCGTTAGCGGCTCCTCCTCACCTCTCAGATCAAACACCCGATTTGTTTCCGATGGTTGAAAACTGTTCAGAGGAATGAAGTCTAAAAGTCGCAGCTGTTGAGTCAGAACCCTGGAGCGGGTCCGGTTTTATCCAGTGGCTTTCTGGTAAAGGTCCTGCTGACCTCTGACCTGTCTGGCCTGTTCTGTCCCTCAGGTGTGGACCCGGAGCTGTTCGAGCTCACCACCGCCAAGCTGGACCCGAGCGGCGCCAGCAGCCGCGTTGCCGACGCCTTCGCTCGCCTCATGTCCACCATGGAGAAGACCAGCACGTCCACTCGGTGAGTGTGCGGCCCGGTCCTGGCCCGGTTCCGGTCGGAGTCGACCTGAGGTCCGTTTGTGTCTGCGCCCCGACAGGAAGCCCAGGAGGGAGGAGAACCTGAGCGACGAGGCGTCCAAGGTGATCGCGGCGCTGCCGGACCTGTCCTTCATGCAGGCCAAGGTTCTGATGTTCCCCGCCACGCTGACGCCGCTCTGCTCACACGCCACGCCCGACTGAAGCCCCGCCCACACGCATCACTTCCTCATCTACATCTTTGTTTTTTTCATCTTTCAGTTTCTCGGTGGGGGTGTACATAATCAGGGATTTAATGTTTTATTTTAATGATTCTGCTTTTATTCTGGCGGGACTATGAAGGAAACACTGGCTGAAGCTCTTAAGCTGAACAGAGATCTGTAAAGTATGAATACATTTATATCAACATATAGAGTCTTTATAAGAATATTTATGGACTGAAACCACACTGCCTGCAGAATCCAGCTGAATGTTCGTCCTCGTTCGTTTCCGAGGCCTTAGTTCGTCCCGCCGCTTCCTGTCCTCCCCGTCCGTCTCGTCTGGGACGCGTGGCTGGAACCGGAAGGTTCTGGAGCTGTGAAGGAGTTAAGGGACCAACCCGTCTGTCGTTTTGTTTTTGCTCTAACTGCTGTGGCCGTCTCCCTGGAGGGTTTTGCACATTGTGAAGATGATTGGATGTAATTGTAGTTCACTGTGGCTTCAGACTGTAAACCGAGGAAGTTCCTATGGAAAACCGCTGAATCACTGGAAGAGCCTGCGAGGAGTCGCCGTGCATGCCGGGTCTTCCCAGACTGGAAATGTGTAAATTTTAGTGTACACAAGATATTAAAATAATTTAAGAGGAAGCTCTGTGTCTCTGGTTCTGTGGGTCTAGATTGGGATCAAGATGCTCGTTTCAGAATAAATTTCCAGTTTGAATCAGCACTGGGACGCAAAAATGTTGAATATGTCAGTCTGTAATTGTATTTTAATCTAAATTATTTAAAAATCAGCAAATTTTCAAATCCAAAACTGCTGTTGCTAAATTACTGAACAGACCTGATTTTAATAAACATTAATATTTTTAATTTGTTCTTCAACATCAGATTGGAGTAAAGTTTGATCATTCACGGAGCTCGTTTAGAAAGCTGGACCCTAACATTAGCTGCTACATCTGTAGCATTGAGATGCTAATTTAGGCTAGCATAGATTTCTTTTAGCACAACCTGAACACAGTATGTTTTCCAGCATCAGATCTGTTTGAAGCTGAATTTTTATTGACTTTTTAAAAGGTTTTATTGGCTCTAGTGGCCTTTATTTGATAAGTTAACTGACAGGAAAGTGGGTAAGGAGAGAAAGGGAAGACATGTGGCAAAGGTCGCCAGGCCGGGAATCGAACCTGCGACAGCTGCGCCGAGGACTAAGGCCTCCACATGTGGGTTGTGCTTAACCCACATCCTGTTTGAAGCAGAAATTAACAGAAGCCGCTCCATCGCTGCTGTTAGCGACTGAGACAGAAGCTACAGTTAGCAGAGTGTGCTGGTGCGTCAGATTTACGGTTGTACCAGAAACACAATACAAAGGTTCCGGGCACTTCAGACTTTTGTGTGAAATTGTTTAAGATGTTAATGTAATTAACCTAAATTAATGTGTTAGTCACTTCCCTGAAAAACAAACAACAAAAAACGGCGGTAATTGTATTAGTTTTTTCCAAAGAGCTGCAGACTGCTGATCTGTTCAGGAAACAGGAAGTAGTCACCAGAGGAAACAGGAAGTGGACAGAGCAACCAGTATGGCAGTGATGGAGCCTCCATGTTTAAATCTGTAAAGTCATGTGCCTCCATGTCTTCTGATTGGTCATTCTGATACTCAGCAAACGCTGATTTAGAATCAACCTTAACCCTAAACTGGGACAAACTTCCAGAAAACTGCAAAGATGCTGAAACCCTGAGTTCATTTAAATCAAAGCTAACAGCCTGGTTAGCGTTCATCTGTTGGGGCAGAGACATCAGAACCAGACGGAACTAGGTCTGTGACCTCTGACTCAACATGACCTCATCTACACACGCTGAGGCGCCCCCTGGAGGCCATGTGGGGGAACTGCTGGAGGATTCACCTTCCTGCAGAAGAAGAGACCAGACAGGCGATCTGTTATGAAACATCTCCTTCATTGTTTAATAGACTCTGAGCCGCGGCGTCCGCAGCCAATCAGCTGCTCAGTTTTCTTCTTCTACAGCTTCTGCAAACATTTATGTATAAATATATACAGTTTGTGGGAGCGCCGCTCCGACCGGGCCGGCAGCGCGCGCGCCGCCTGACGGGAATGTTGTCTGGGCGACGCAGGTTCTTCTTCTGCCCTGAAGGCATGTGGCTGAGGGGGCGGAGCCTGCTGAGGGGGCGAGGCGTGGAGGCGCGTGCGCTGCCGGTCTGAGCGCGCTCTGTCCGGACCCAGGAGACTTAAAAACGGTTCCGAGTGATGAGGAGACGGCGGGGGGCTTTGGGGGAGGGGCTTATCGTCCTACTGCTGGCCGGGGGGAGGTGCGGCGGCGGCTCTCAGCAGCAGCCGCCGGACGAAGTGTTGACCGGCTTGCTCTGGATCTTCACGTTGGACCTGTCGGCGGCGCCGGCCGTGGCCCCGGGGCCCATCCGCTTCTTGATCTCAGCCGCCATGGTCATGAAGGCCTGCTCCACGTTGGTGGCGCTCTTAGCGCTCGTCTCCAGGAACGGGATGCCCAGGTGTTCCGCGAACTCCTGCAGGGTTCAAAGGTCAGAATGCTACTCGGCCTGCTTCAGACCTGAGGTCAGGGTTCAAGGGTCATACCTTGGCTGTAGTGTAGTCCACCACCTTCTTGGTGGTCAGGTCGCTCTTGTTGCCGACCAGCAGCTTGTTGACGTTCTCGCTGGCGTAGCGGTCGATCTCCTGCAGCCACTGCTTCACGTTGTTGAACGACTCCTGAGGAGCAGCAGAACGCAGCGTCACTCAGGGGGCGGGGCTACAGGCAGCGTGGGGACTCCATATGAAAAGGGGCGGGGCAACATAATTTGCATAATCAAAATACATGCTCAGATTTTTCATCAATTATACTAAAATTTTACATATTGCTTCTTCATACAAATTAGAAATCTCTTCTTAAATCTTGGTCACATGTTTATTTACCACTACAGGCCATCAAAGCATTTCTAACAAACCTTCGTAGCAGAGGAAGAGGCATCAGCCAACGTTTGTAGCATTCAATTAATCGCACCTCATTTTAATTATTGGCTTTATCGTTTCTTCCTGCCTTTTTCTTTCTACTGATGACACTGGAAGAAAAAAGGCTCTACTCCGGCGCTCTCCACTGACCCTGCCCTCATTTCTGTAGCCTAATGCCCAGTTCACACTGCGGGATTTTCGAATTGTCGGCTGGCCCATTTTCAAAACCTGAGAAACATAGTAACCGACAAACAAATCGTAGGCATAACGGGTTCGATAGTGCAGAGCAAGAGCAACACACCACACAAACCGATTTCTCTCACCAACATTCAGATTTTACACAAAAAATCCCATAAAAGCCACTAAATCACAGTGAATTTAGAGCAAACAAACACGGCTGATGATGTAGAAGTAATAGCGATAGCTTGTGAGCTTAATTTTAATTACATTGAGAACAATTTGCACAAAATAATGGCTACAAGTCCAGTTAAGTAATTTTAAAACCAGGCATTAATCAATGTTTTACTACAATCTACCTGCAATGCATGTGGCTGAATAAAATCATTAGAACCTATTTATGTCACGTTAACAAAGAACAGGTCAAAAGTTACCGGGTTTATCAACTGCGGTACCAGTTTCACTCCAACTCCTCACCTTGTCATTTCTATATTCTTTGCACGAAATGTTGAATTAACATTAATGTTGTTTCCACATATCATCTCCAATGTCTGCTTGCGCCATATCAGCTGTTTGGGTTTCCTTTCCATAATTTCCCCTCAGAAAGTACGGAGGGGAATCCGAGCTTTCTGATTGGCTACCTGTCACATTCAACAGGTTCTCCCAGTCGGGGAAAACCAAACGCTGCAGTGATAAACTGGCCAAGACAATATAACATGTTGAATATGTGTAATTTAGATCGGAGCCGCTCTTCTGTCAGATCGTCATACAATTAGCACGAACTGACGGCTATATCTGCCAGACAAGTAAACGCTGTCATCACCATATGATTTTATTTAATAGATCATCACACACTTTGCTATTAACAGCTGTGTGACATCCTGACTTAGCGGTTAAATAGGTTAATGAGTTTTACACGGAGTGTTGTAGCTGACTGCAGCTGCAGCTAGACTCTGCTTTAAATAGACTTTGAAACCACAACAATGCATATATATCTATCTAATTATCATTGAAAACAATTTAATGACTCATTTTCGTCACAACTTGTCGCGTATGCTGAACTGACAGCTCCTCTGACGGTCAGCCATGCGTCCTCACTGCATGTAGGCTTTTCTGACGGCGGATGACGATCTGATAGAACGCCGACACGATGTTCTACCGACTGGACCCGATCAGCTGTATCACACCTCACACTACAGGATGATCGGTTACGATTATCGCAAGAGACAATCTTAGAACGTTGGAAGATCTAAGACGTTCTAAGGGAAAATCAGGGCAAAAATCGTGTAGTGTGAACTGGGCTTAAGGGAGGAGTGAACTGTTGCATCAGGTAGTCGGATATGAACGTCTTCTCTATCTGCATCTAGTCCAGCCACCAGGACAACAGACTTCATAATCCTAACTCTTTTGGTTGAATAATAATTTAATAATTTTTACTTTATTCATCCCAGCAGGGAAATTATTTCGCAGTTACAGCAAGAATTTTTTATACACAGATTAACACACGACAGGAGCTACGTCTGCAGGCAGCCAGCGCCATTTTTTGAAGGAGGACATGCGGCAAAGGTCGCCGGGACCGGGAGTCGAACCCGCGACGTCCGCGGGTCTAAGGCCTCCAAACGTAGCCGTGCGCCACCACAGCACGCCCCAAAGAATGTAGTTTTTATTTAAACTTTAGTTTTATATTGTGTTTAGTTTTTACTCAAGTGTATTTTGTTGATGTCTCCATTATTTTTGGTTTATTTTGTCGACCAGTTTCATTGTTAAGAGTTCTTTTGAAAATAAAGTGTTTTTTGGCAGGATGTGCTTGCTACCATTACATCAATATAAAAATATTATCATTTACTGAAATAATATTTTGAGACAATTAATCGCTCGGCAAAATTTGTTATCATGACAGGCCTACTGCTGCAGTAGTTTGCTCCTAACCTGAACATTAAGCAGAAAATAAAGGAGGGTCAAGAAAAGGTCAGTGACCTCCCGCTGTTGGAAGTGGTTCTCTATCTATAAGTACACACAACATAACAGCATCAGGAAAATAAAACCAGATATCGACATTTCCTGATGACTGAAGCTAACATCAGCTAAGCTAATGCTGCTGACTAAAGGTCAGAGGTCACTGACCTGATCCGTCACGTCATACACCACTATGATGCCATGAGCTCCTCTGTAGTAACTGGATGTGATGGTTCTGAACCTTTCCTGGCCCGCTGTGTCCCACTGCAGAGAAGCAGGTCAAAGGTCAGCGGTCAGCTCACATTACAGCGGCGTCCTGCTACGATCGGCGGCTCCTTACGATCTGCAGCTTGATGGTCTTCCCGTCCAGTTCGATGGTCCGGATCTTAAAGTCCACCCCGATGGTGCTGATGTAGCTCTCTGTGTACGTGTCGTCCTGCAGCCAATCACAGACGGGTCAGACAGCGCTGCAGCCAATCATAGACGGGTCAGACAGTGCTGCAGCCAATCACAGACGGGTCAGACTTACTGCAAACCGCAGCAGGAGACAGGACTTCCCGACACCGGAGTCACCGATCAGCAGCAGCTTGAATAAGTAGTCACTGCGAGCACACACACACACACACACACACACACACACACACACACACATAGGTCATGGTTGTCGGCTCTGACATGATTCAGGCCCAACCAGTTGACACAAACTGGACCTGAGATGTTCTGGTCGGTTTAATCTCATGAATAAATAAAGAATCCTCTGCAACACAACTGGTTTCTCTAAACTGGTTTCAGTTACAGAAATCTGAAATCCATGTTTGTAGTGTGAAAAAAGAACCAGATTTTTTCCTGCCTTTTTTCTTTGTTTTTTTTCTTCTTTTTTGTGTTTGTTTTAAATCATTGTCCTATAATAAATCTGTCAGATTATTAATTTCAGATGTCATAATGGTTTTATGGCTTGTTTCTATCACCAGGAGCAGCTGATTAGCTTCTTAAAAGCTTAAATAAACCTGAACTTTGACCCCTCGCCCCAGAGGAGCTGGAGGAAGTCCAAACCGTTTCCTCCATCAGAGCAAAAATCCCATCCACGACTCCAGGACTCTGCTCAGCTGTCTGACCAACAACTGATGATGTCATCCAGGACGTTACTGTGGAATATCATGTCTGCATTCTGAGCTGTTAGCATGTTAGCATGTGATGAGACTGTCACAGCAATGGGCTTCAGTCAGAGGCCTCTCCATATTCACTACAAGACTGACTGCTACTGGACAACCAAAGAGTTATAGCATTTAAATTCCCTTTGAGAACAATAAAGGACTTCGTTTACTGAATTAAAACAAAAAAAGATTTCATAATCATTTAATTATTTAAGTTTAGAGTCATAATTAGTGACTGAATGTGTACACAACAAATGGACTTAAATACGCCTGTTGGCTAAATCATGTTAGGCCCAGCAAATTTTCATTGTTTTGGACAAAAACAAAAACTAAAATTAGAAATATTAAACACCTTCCAGTTTCCATGGAAACGGGTCATCAACGACTTTGGTTAGAAAATAACTAACCCATCCCTGAGGCAAGTAATAAACCCTCAGAAAGTAACTAAGCCGTCAGAAAACAACTAATCAGTCAGGAAGTAACTAAACCATCAGAAAGTAAGTAATTAGTCAGAAAGTAAGTGACCCGTCAGACAGTCCCTACCCCTTGGTCACACAGTAACTCATTAGAGTAAACACAGTTAGCCGTTAGCCGCTAACAACTAGGTGTGATAGGACCGGTCACTCCCGTCATTTCTCGGCCTTCTCCCGGCTCAGTCTCGCTGTCAGGAGCCGGTTCTGACTTCGACTAAACGGCTGTCGGTATGTGTCCGGTCGGACGGTCATGTTAACGACTGAACACCGAGAAGAAAAGCAGCTAAGGCGACGCTGCGCCCGGCTAGCTAGGCGTCAGCCTCCCCGGTGAAGTGACAGCTCAGACCGGACCTGGACGTGTCAGTCCGGACCAGAACCAGACTTACTATTCCGGATTCATGGTTGTCTGCTGGTTGTGAAGTGTGTCGTCTGTGGAAGCAGCTGAAGGTGATTCGGAGAGATTCTGGACTGGTTCTGTCGTTACTTTGAAGCGAGTAGTTGTCAGAGGAGTGTAACCGAATCAAATATGGCCGTCTGAGTACCACCAACCCGGAAATACTGGCCTAAAGGAATCATGGGTACTGTAGTTTTCAAATTAAATTAAATTCAAAACTGCTTTATTGATCCCAAAGTGAAATTAAATGCTATTGTAACGCATTAATTCAAAGTCTTCAAAGACATATTGTAGACAGAGATGGCTGCTGGCAGGAAAGCCGTCTGGATTACAGCAAATCTCTTTAGTGGTTTTGGGCGTTAGCTCCCTAAAAAACATGGAATATAAAAATGTGTTTATCTGAATCCAACAGGCAGCCTTCTGCTCCTGGTTTTATTGTTAAAAAAGAAATTCAACACATTTACACAATTTAAAATATGAACAAAATTACAGATTTCACAGATTAAATATATTATAATATATATTTTAATATATATATTATTTAAAACCACACTGCTCTTCCTGAATCCGAGGTTCGACTATGGGCCTCCTCCATGGGCTGCCACCTTATCGTGGTGGAGGGGTTTGAGTGCCCCAATGATCCTAGGAGCTATGCTGTCTGGGGCTTCATGCCCCTGGTAGGGTCACCCAAGGCAGACAGGTCCTAGGTGAGGGACCAGACAAAGTGCAGCCCGAAGACCCCAGTGATGAAGGAAAACCTTGGACTTGGTGTTCCCTCGCCCGGACGCGGGTCACCGGGGCCCCACTCTGGAGCCAGGCCTGGAGGGGGGGCACGATGGCGAGCGTCTGGTGGCCGGGCTTTTACCCATGGAGCCCGGCCGGGCTCAGCCCGAAGAGGAAACATGGGCCCCCCCTCCCATGGGCCCACCACCCGTGAGAGGGGCCAAAGGGGTCGGGTGCACTGTGTGATGGGTGGCGGCCAAGGGAGGGGACCCTGGCGGTCCGATCCTCGGTTGCAGAAACTGGCTCTTGGGACGTGGAATGTCACCTCTCTGGTGGGGAAGGAGCCGGAGCTAGTGCGTGAGGTCGAGAGGTTCCGGCTAGAAATAGTCGGTCTCACCTCGACGCATGGCTCTGGTTCTGGAACCAGTCTCCTTGAGAGGGGCTGGACATACTTCCACTCTGGAGTTGCCCAGGGAGAGAGACGTCGGGCAGGAGTGGGCATACTTGTTGCTCCCCATCTCGGCGCCTGTACGTTGGGGTTTACCCCGGTGAACGAGAGGGTAGGATCCCTCCGCCTACGGGTGGGGGGACGGGTTCTGACTGTCGTTTGTGCTTACGGGCCGAACGACAGTTCAGATTACCCACCCTTTTTGGAGTCCTTAGAGGGGGTACTGGAGAGTGCTCCTCCTGGGGACTCCCTTGTTCTACTGGGGGACTTCAACGCTCACGTGGGCAACGACAGTGAGACCTGGAGGGGCGTGGTTGGGAGGAACGGCCCACCCGACCTGAACTCGAGCGGTGTTCTGTTGCTGGACTTCTGTGCTCGCCATGGATTGTCCATAACGAACACCATGTTCAAGCATAAGGGTGTCCATATGTGCACTTGGCACCAGGACACCCTAGGCCGCAGTTCGATGATAGACTTTGTCGTCGTTTCATCGGATCTGCGGCCGTATGTCTTGGACACTCGGGTGAAGAGAGGTGCGGAGCTGTCCACTGACCACTACCTGGTGGTGAGTTGGCTCCGGTGGCGGGGGCGAAAGCCGGTCAGACCTGGCAGGCCCAAACGTGTTGTGAGGGTCTGCTGGGAACGTCTGGCGGAATCCCCTGTGAGACGGAGCTTTAACTCCCATCTCCGGCAAAACTTCGAACACGTCCCGGGGGAGGTGGGGGACATGGAGTCTGAGTGGACCGTGTTCCGTGCCTCCATTGTCGAGGCGGCCGATCGGAGCTGTGGCCGCAAGGTTGTCGGTGCCTGTCGCGGCGGCAACCCTCGAACCCGTTGGTGGACACCTTCGGTGAGGGATGCCGTCAGGCTGAAGAAGGAGTCCTATCGAGCCTTTTTGGCCTGTGGGACTCCGGAAGCAGCTGATGGGTACCGGCGGGCGAAGCGGCATGCGGCTCGGGCGGTTGCTGAGGCAAAAACTCGGGTGTGGGAGGAGTTTGGAGAGGCCATGGAGAAAGACTTCCGCACGGCTTCGAGGCGATTCTGGTCCACCATCCGGCGTCTCAGGGGGGGGAAGCGGTGCAGCACCAACACTGTTTATAGTGGGGATGGTGTGCTGCTGACCTCTACTCGGGACGTTGTGGGCCGGTGGGCAGAGTACTTCGAAGACCTCCTCAATCCCACCAACATGCCTTCCACTGAGGAAGCGGAGCCTGGGGACTCTGGGTTGGGCTCTCCAATCTCTGGGGGCGAGGTCGCCGAGGTGGTTAAAAAGCTCCTCGGTGGCAAGGCCCCGGGGGTGGATGAGATCCGCCCGGAGTTCCTTAAGGCTCTGGATGTTGTAGGGTTGTGTTGGTTGACGCGACTCTGCAATATCGCATGGACATCGGGGGCAGTTCCCCTGGATTGGCAGACTGGGGTGGTGGTCCCCCTGTTCAAAAAGGGGGACCGGAGGGTGTGCTCCAATTATAGAGGGGTCACACTCTTAAGCCTCCCTGGCAAGGTCTATTCAGGGGTCCTGGAGAGGAGGGTCCGTCGGATAGTCGAACCTCGGATTCAGGAAGAGCAGTGTGGTTTTCGTCCTGGTCGTGGAACACTGGGCCAGCTCTACACCCTCAGCAGGGTCCTGGAGGGTGCATGGGAGTTCGCCCAACCAGTCTACATGTGTTTTGTGGACTTGGAGAAGGCGTTCGACCGTGTCCCTCGGGGAGCCCTGTGGGGGGTTCTCCGGGAGTATGGGGTACCGGGCCCTTTGATACGGGCTGTCAGGTCCCTGTATGACCGGTGTCAGAGTCTGGTCCGCATTGCCGGCAGTAAGTCGGGCTCGTTTCCGGTGAGAGTTGGACTCCGCCAGGGCTGCCCTTTGTCACCGATTCTGTTCATCACTTTCATGGACAGAATTTCTAGACCAGCCAAGGTGTTGAGGGGATCCGATTTGGTGGCCTTAGGATCTCATCTCTGCTTTTTGCAGACGATGTGGTCCTTCTGGCTTCATCGGGTCGTGATCTGCAGCTCTCGCTGGATCGGTTCGCAGCCGAGTGTGAAGCGGCCGTGATGGGGATCAGTGCCTCCAAATCCGAGGCCATGGTCTTGAGCCGGAAAAGGGTAGAGTGCCTTCTCCGGGTCAGGGGGGGTGTCCTGCCCCAAGTGGAGGAGTTTAAGTATCTCGGGATCTTGTTCACGAATGGGGGAAGAAGGGAGCGGGAGATCGACAGGCGGATTGGCGCAGCGTCTGCTGTCAAGCGGGCGCTGTACCGGTCCGTCGTGGTGAAGAGAGAGCTGAGCCAAAAAGCGAAGCTCTCGATTTACCGGTCGATCTACGTTCCCACCCTCATCTATGGTCATGAGCTTTGGGTCATGACCGAAAGAACGAGATCGCGGATACAAGCGGCCGAAATGGGTTTTCTCCGTAGGGTGGCTGGGCTCTCCCTTAGAGATAGGGTGAGAAGCTCAGTCATCCGGGAGGGACTCAGAGTAGAGCCGCTGCTCCTTCACATCGAGAGGAGCCAGTTGAGGTGGCTCGGGCATCTGGTCAGGATGCCTCCTGGACGCCTCCCTGGTGAGGTGTTCCGGGCACGTCCCACTGGGAGGAGGCCCCGGGGAAGACCCAGGACACGCTGGAGGGACTATGTCTCTCGGCTGGCCTGGGAACGCCTCGGGATTCCCCCGGAGGAGCTGGAAGAAGTGGCTGGGGAGAGGGAAGTCTGGGCCTCCCTTCTGAAGCTGCTACCCCCGCGACCCGACCTCGGATAAGCGGAAGAAGATGGATGGATGGATGGATGGATATTATTTAATATATTATAATATTAAATATTCAAAATAACTCTTCTCTACGGAGCCCCTAAGGGGACATGGAGAGGAAAAAAAAAAGGAAAGAAATCCCGACTTATTATCTCGAGATCCCGCGACATTTCTGAAAAATCGCGAGTTACTTTTTTTGGGGGGAAAGGCATGTTTTTATGCGGTAAACGTGGGGGAGTGTGTCTACATTGATTATGGAGGACGACTTATATCATTTTCTGCGGTCCAGAGATGTCCCAGAGGAGGATATCATGCACATGCAATTTAGCGTACATCCATCCGTAACCGTGAAGCTGTCCAGAGGACTGTAGCTGGTTATTAATGAATTCTACCAAAACTGCCAAGTCGGAAAAGGACTTGCGCCGAATGAGTCCCCGCGCTCTGAAAACTCTCTTCAGATGTCTCTCACTAATACTAAATCCATGTCTGCTGTCAAGCACTGATTTAATGTGTTTATACTCAAGCCCAAGCTCGAAATAAAAATCTATATATCTACCCCATGGGTGGGTGTCCTCCATCACTGTGATTAGGTCGTTATGTACTGATGTCGGGATCTCGAGATAATAAGTCGGGATTTCTTTCCTTTTTTTTTCTCTCCATGTCCCCTTAGGGGCTCCGTACTTCTCCTTCACTCTGTCTGTCTTTATATTTTAAAATTTGGAGTCACTAGGACACGTATGGAGGTTGAAAAGTCCCAAAATGTTGACTGGAGTCCTGCTAACCTGGGAAGAAGTTGTTTTGACTTATTGTTTGAAGCAGCCAATCAGACGGCTGCTTCAATTAGGACCAAGAACGTCCTGGGTTCGATTCCCGGCCCGGGTCTTTCTGCATGTTGTTCCTGTGCATGTGTGGGAACCAGACTGGGAACCTGACCTCCTTCACCTGGAAACTCTGTGCTGGTGAACATTTTTAACTCGGACTTGTTGCATAACGAGTCGCTGTCAGTAAAATCAAAACAAACTCAGTAAATTTGAGCTTTTATTTTATTTTTCAGATTTTAGTCTTTTTCTTTGTATCTTTGACATCCATCATTTTAGAAACAATAAAAAAATAGAACTGAAAAATGTACATTGCTGACCTGATACATATACATATACAGTATATATTCATATATTCAGTTTTTACACTGGTATAAATGTAATTATGTATAAAAAGACAAACTGGTGGACTGCACCTTCGTTTTTTTCATCATAGTTATTAGACTGATGAAGACACGATGAAGAGGCTTCAGGCACTTTCCCTGGAGAGAGCCACCGCCGGCCGACACATGGACAGGAAGTGGCTTCTCAAGACGCTGGACACACTTCCTGTTGGACGCTTAATTTTTTATTGGGGACTCATCTCTGACGGCGGACATGACGGTCCAGACTGCTGCTTCTCTCTGGAGGGAACCAGCTGCTGCATTCTGACCAGACTGGGAACCAGACTGGGAACCAGACTGGGAACCAGCTGCTGCGCTCTGACCAGACTGGGAACCAGACTGGGAACCAGACTGGGAACCAGCTGCTGCATTCTGACCAGACTGGGAACCAGACTGGGAACCAGACTGGGAACCAGACTGGGAACCAGCTGCTGCGCTCTGACCAGACTGGGAACCAGACTGGGAACCAGACTGGGAACCAGCTGCTGCATTCTGACCAGACTGGGAACCAGACTGGGAACCAGACTGGGAACCAGACTGCGAACCAGCTGCTGCGCTCTGACCAGACTGTTTACTGCAAGGCCATCGCCGACAGTTTTCACAGATGTTTTCCTTCCACCAACTTTACAGTCTGTACCAGGAAACGTCTGGAAAAGCAGATGGAACTGACCTCATCTTGTCCTGACTTCCTGTTTGCCACCGAGCTTCAGCAGAACATTTCAGCTGCAGCACCATGTGGCCTATGTTAGCACAATGCTAACTGCTAGCATCGCTAATAATTTTACAGGAACTGGATCACTTTGCACAAGAACATCAAGGACAACCAGGAAGCTAAGCGCTAGCAGGCGCTGCTAAGCTAGGCCACACGGACTGGACCGGACCGGACCGGACCGGACCGTAACTCATCGTCCGTTAAACTTAAAAAACACAAATGAATTTCCCAAACACCATTTGTCCCGATGTCAAGCTATACTTAAAAACACATTCAGCCCAGAAACATCAATAAATTTATATCTGAACAAACATCTGGATCGTTTCCCCACTGGGTTCTCACCCAATGTCGGGTGTAAAACTTGAGTCGACTGCTTCCTGCTGCTGCCATTAAGGCCCAGTTTCTGTAGCTGTAGCAAAAATATCTGTATTAATATACGTTATAACCTGTATTAATATACGTTATAACCTGTATTAATATACGTTATAACCTGTATTAATATACGTTATAACCTGTAACGTATACAGGTTATAATACGTTATAACCTGTATTAATATATGTTATAACCTGTATTAATATACGTTATAACCTGTATTAATATACGTTATAACCTGTATTAATATACGTTATAACCTGTATTAATATACGTTATAACCTGTATTAATATATGTTATAACCTGTATTAATATACGTTATAACCTGTATTAATATACGTTATAACCTGTATTAATATACGTTATAACCTGTATTAATATACGTTATAACCTGTATTAATATATGTTATAACCTGTATTAATATACGTTATAACCTGTATTAATATACGTTATAACCTGTATTAATATACGTTATAACCTGTATTAATATACGTTATAACCTTGCTCTGAAATGCTGGGCGGGAGCTGGGGAAACTGTCATTACACCAATAAAAAAATAGATTTCAAACTTCAGCTCTGATTTCTGTTAGCTGTTCTTTGACCCGGATTGTGATCATCCGCATGTGTTCCTGTTATCTGCTGCAGCGCCTCTGCTGGGCTCCAGACAGCAGAGCAGCAACGCTCCTCCAGACTTTACGCCACTTGGGTCAAAATCATCAATTCTCAGGAATCTGGGCCCAAAAATCCTCGTGGTGTTTGGACAGCCTGCTCCAGAACCAAGCAGCTGAGCTGAGGACTCACCGGCTGGTTTTCACCACAGCGCCTCTGCTGACACACTTTACATACCGCCATGGTGTGTGCATATGTGTGTGTATATATATGTGTGTGTGTGTTGGTGATAAACCAGGAGATTCTCCATTACAATAAGCAGTTAAATGCATCATTTTACTGTAAAAAAATTCCAGTGTGGATACAAGCATAAAAATTCAGGTCTTAGGTTTTTCATTTTTCCCACCAGCTACTTGAATTTCAGGGTGACGACTATTTTTCAAGATGGCGTCATCATTTTTGAGCCTTTTAAACCAGTTATTGTTACCATTTTCATGACTTGGATGAATTTTATGTCATCCAAGTCCAATTGTTTTTAAATTTGGTCATCCTGTTCATACAAGTTAGCAACTTAATGGTTAGCGTCTGCTAATTTTTTGTGTTTAGCAGGTTAGCATTAGCTCTGCTAATGTTTTTATGTCTTTAGTGTAGCTGAGCTAAGGTTTTTGTTTAACGAATACATCATTAGTAAATGGAAGTTTGTGGTTAGCTGTGGCCACTGCTGATTATAGTGCAAACATATTTTCTCCTTCACCACCATGGCGGCCATCTTGGACTTTTCAGTGACTAATGTTTACTTTATTTTTCCAAAATGCCAAGTTAAGTTCTAGAAAGATGAAATATTAAATTTCAATCAGGTCTCATATTTATGCCACACAGAGGGATAAACGTCCAGTTCCAGATGTTTTGTTCAGATTCTGAAAAACCCGAACCACCAGACCAATAAAACGATCCAGTTGTGTCATGAGGAAGACTGCTGCCATGACAACAAGGAGGGAAAGCTGCAAAAGCTTAGGAGGCGGTGGCTAACACACACCACTGTACAAGATTACTAAGGAAAAATTGGGTGGAAGGAGAAAGTGTGTAGAAAAGGTGAACAAGCAACAACACTGAGAGAGTAGTGAAGAGCTCATCTGAAGGTTTGGGGGATTTTTTTTTCTTTCTTTTTTTGGAAATGAAATTTTCTAATTTTCTGAATAACATTTTGAATCTTATTAGCTGTAAGCCAGAAATATCAGAAATATCCCTCTGTGTAGAATAAATGTCTGAGTTGCTGTGATATTCTGTCTGAACAAGAGAATGAAGCAGCTTCTTCCAGATGAACAGCAGCTCCACCTTCACTGACCTGCAGGAATCCTGCTGGACGTTCTCCAGGTGAACCTGGTGCCTCCAAATATCCAAACTTTCATGGAGACATTTTCTTCATTTGGTCCTCAGAGTGACAGAAAAAGCACAACGGTTGACACGAAGTTTCACTTCCTTCTACAGATGAACCACATGAACAACAGAAAGAACAGCGGTGACGGTCTCTGTGGAGTGGGCGGGGCCTGCGCGGCTCAGCCCACGGCCCTGTGCTTGCCGCCGCAGCAGCGGCAGGCCACGCCGCAGCGGTGGCACGCCCTCAGGGGGGCGTAGCAACACATGCAGGGCGCCAGCAGCGACAGGCCGACCAGCGCCGTCCAGCGCAGGCAGAAGCGCTCGTCGCTGGTGTCGCAGGAGCAGGGGTCCGAGTAGTCGCCCTCCGGGTCGGACATGCAGTGGTACAGCAGGCTGTCGGCGCACCACATGAAGCTGACCCGGCGGATGCAGGTCTGGATGGGGTCCGGCGCCTCCTGGCACTGGCCCCGCCCGTTGTCCTCGTGGTTGAACATGTCCTGACAGTAGACGCAGCGGAGCCGCTCCCCGTCCTCCATGTGACACTTCCCTTTGGACGCCGGAGGCCGCGGCTGCAGCGTCACCACCGCCCTGCGGCCGCCGCCCGCCTCGAGGCGGCCCGGCTTGCTGTCGAAGCCCCGCTGCACGCCGCAGCTCAGCGGGTACGGGTACGTGTAGTCGCGTTTCGGCGCGTCGCTCTTGGTGAAATGCACGCAGGTGTCCGGGTTGCGCGGCTGCGGGAGCTTGTCTCGCGTGGCGTTGGCGTGACGGTAGTCCTCGTAGCCGGTGAGCCAGCTGCGCTCACGGGGGCTGAAGCGAACGATGTCCTCCTCCTCCAGAGGGAAGCTGGCGTGACGAGGAAAGATGTGGACCGCCTGCCGGAGCCGAGCGGAGAGCATGAGTCGCAGAAACAAACCTTGATGTTTCTACAAGTTGATGCAAGTAGAGCTGCACGATGCTGGAAAACCTTCCAATGGCGATAATATTGGCAAATAACGATATCAGGAGCAAAATATGCCCGTTTTTTTATGCTATTTGTGTCTAATTTGAGTTTTTACTGCCATGATTTTCTGTCCTGCTGGCTAAAGAACTCGTACAATAAATCAGCCAGCAGACTTTGCTCTCCACGCTGATATTATATTTGCAATATATTGTGCAGCCCTGACGCAGAAGCATCAGAACAAAGGCGCTGCGGACTCACCGGGTCCAGGAAGTAGTGGTCCGAGGGCCGGTGGTGCTCATAGAAATGTCCCAGGATGCAGTGGTGCCGGCGCGGCTCGCAGAAGTGAGCCGGCGCCGCGTGCATGGCGGGCTCTCTCCTCTGAGACGAGTTGGACGAGCTGTCGGTGGCCGTCTGCAGGACAAACGGAGGAGATGGAAGAAGTGAAAACCCACAGATACTTCAGGTTGTGATGCCCAGAGCGTCCACTAGAGGGCAGGTCCTACGGGCTCCAGGGCTAACAGGGTTTAGCTTGGTGAACAGAGGTGGCCTCTTGTACAGAAATAGCTTGTGGGAACTAGCTCACTTAGCTTACTGCTAACGTAAAGCTAACCTACACAGCTAGTAGCTACCAGATACTGAAAAACCTCTACAAATAAAAACATCTGCAGTTTGCTGGACTTTGTCATAATGTTCCAAATACATTTTACATCAATGTAGTGCTATTGTTGTAGAAATGCTAAGGCTGCTAATGATGCTAATGTTACAGGTCTGTATCCTTTGACTAGGCCAGAACTAGCTGAGAGAGAAGGTGCTTTTGTAATTTTATTTTGTTCAGTGAAAACAGCTACAGTTCAGAACTGAGTCATCTTCAAACTACTACAAAATACTACAAGTACTTAAGAGTACTACTCTTCAGTAGGGTCTTAGGGAGTGGGTAGAGGTATGAACGTATTAAAAGCCAACCTTCTCCAAAAACATCTCAAAATGATCTCATCCTCTATGAATATTGTTCATTCAATATTTATTAAATAACTATTCATTCAGATTCTTGCTTAATGCAATACATTCAGTAATATGCTAATGTTGGCGCTAACAGTACTAACAACAGTAATGATAATATTAACATGAACAATGCTGTGTAACAAAATAATATATCAAGATGTATTTATTGTAAACTATTTCCTGATACAAAAGTTTGAATTGTTTAATGAAATAATTTAATTTATAAATAAATTACTTGTTATTGGAAGCATTTGAAAAGTCACATTTTTAAAAGGCCTGATGTGTAAATTTATTCTAGCTGTGATTTTTATTCATTTCCAGGTTATGGAAGAATTACTGGGTTAGTTTTCCAGGTATTTTTGTTTTAGCAGAAATATATTCCTGATTTAATCTCCTGGGCGCCGAGGAAACGGCAGAGAGAAGAAGATCAGTTCAGATCCTGGTGGATCAGTAAATGTCTGAAGCCTCTAAGCTGGAAAAGCAAAGCCAGCGGCTCTAACAGGATCTATGATAGATCTATAACAGACGTATAACAGATGTATGACAGATCTATGTAGAAATCCTCTAGACTCAAACAGGAAGCAGCAGATTTGAAATCTTCTTTTTCCAAGTTGATTTTTTTCTCCCTGTTTCTACTTTAAATCCTGTAAGTGGATGAAGATCGCTGCCCCAAACGCTTTGTCTGCTTCCTGCAGTAATCTGGACTCTAACAGAACCGGTTCTGGACGGTTTCCTGATGGAACGTGGTCAGACCTTACATATTCACGCGGCTCACCGTGAAGACGTCGTCGTCCCCGAGCTCGGCTTCATTCTGTAGCGTCGATGAAGACGTGGTGGAACCTGCGGAGCAGAGAGCAGATCAGGGATCAGCGATTCAGGGCTTTCCTCCTGCTGGACCGCTACAGGAACCGCCGTGGGCCCGGTTCAGGACGGAGCAGGAAGGTTGGCCTCACTTCGGGCTTCTGCTCTCTTCTGACCCGGATCCTTCTCCAGTTCAGTCTTCGGTCGTTGCCTTGGAGGCCTCAGAGATGAACCTCCATCCGTCCCTCCATTGTCTGCTGCTTATCAGAGATCAGGTTGCCATGGTAACAGGAGGGAAATCCAACATGGCTCCCCTCTGAGGGATCCTTGGGCGTTCCCAGCCAAAAGGGACATATCCTCCTTCCTGCAGGTTCTGGTTCTGCCAAGACCTCCTCCCGTCCCGACTAGGGGCCCAAACCACCGACTTCCAGTGGGATCAGGATCAAGGCGCCCCCTGCTGGTGGCAGGACACAACTCTCGCTTTAAAGGCTCCCCGAAAAGCTAAAACATGTTGTGGTCAGAAAGCCTGTCTCACCGAGGGACACTAAGAGACTCTGGAAGGACAACGTCCTTTAACAGAGGGACCACAGATGAGGATGTCCCCCCTAATGCCCTCAGGATGTCCCCCCTAATGTCCTCAGGATGTCCCCCCTATTGTCCTCAGGATGTCCCCCCTAATGCCCTCAGGATGTCCCCCCTAATGTCCTCAGGATGTCCCCCCTATTGTCCTCAGGATGTCCCCCCTAATGTCCTCAGGATGTCCCCCCTATTGTCCTCAGGATGTCCCCCCTAATGTCCTCAGGATGTCCCCTCTAATGTCCTCAGGATGTCCCCCCTATTGTCCTCAGGATGTCCCCTCTAATGTCCTCAGGATGTCCCCTCTATTGTCCTCAGGATGTCCCCTCTATTGTCCTCAGGATGCCCCCCCCTAATGTCCTCAGGATGTCCCCCCCTAATGTCCTCAGGATGTCCCCCCTAATGTCCTCAGGATGTCCCCCCTATTGTCCTCAGGATGTCCCCCCTTAATGTCCTCAGGATGTCCCCTCTAATGTCCTCAGGATGTCCCCTCTATTGTCCTCAGGATGTCCCCTCTATTGTCCTCAGGATGTCCCCCCTTAATGTCCTCAGGATGTCCCCTCTAATGTCCTCAGGATGTCCCCTCTATTGTCCTCAGGATGTCCCCTCTATTGTCCTCAGGATGCCCCCCCCTAATGTCCTCAGGATGTCCCCTCTATTATATGCCCGCTTTGAGGTGAAGCCAACAGAGGCAGCCACACTACACCAAGCGACCCACAACACCACACCCCTCGTTGTAGAGGAGCACGAGGTGAGGCGCACACTGCGGGCTGTCAACCCGAGGAAGGCTGCTGGACCTGATGGCGTCCCTGGACGTGTCCTGAAAGACTGCGTCGATCAGCTGGCTGGAGTCTTCACCAGGATCTTCAACCAGTCCCTAGCCCTGTCTACAGTCCCATCCTGCCTGAAATCTTCCACCATAGTCCCCATACCCAAGAAACCTCACATCTCCTGCCTCAACGACTACCGGCCAGTGGCACTAACCCCTGTGGTGACGAAGGGTTTTGAAAAACTGGTCCGGGGTCACATCACAGCACTTCTCCCTCCTGGCTTTGACCACCACCAGTTCGCCTACAGAGCCAACAGATCCACAGAGGACGCCGTGATCACGGCCCTCCATGCTGCTCTGTCACATCTGGAGCAGCAGGGGAGCTATGTGCAGATGCTCTTTGTAGACTACAGTTCTGCTTTTAATACCATCCTCCCTCACAGACTGGTGGACAAACTGGGGGACCTGGGCCTCCCTCACTCCACCTGCATGTGGATCCTGAGCTTCCTGACCAACCGACAGCAGAGAGTTAGGGTGGGAAAACATACATCCACTGCCCTCAGCCTTAGTACTGGCTCTCCACACGGCTGTGTGCTGAGCCCCCTGCTCTATTGTCTGTACACATACGACTGCACCTCTGCCCACCACAGCAACACCATCATCAAGTTTGCTGATGACACCACAGTGGTGGGGCTCATCTCAGGAGGCGACGAGTCCGCCTACAGGGGGGAGGTGGAGCGGCTGTTGCAGTGGTGCAGGGAGAACAATCTGCTCCTCAACAACTCAAAGACAAAAGAACTCATAATAGATTACAGGAGGAATAAAACGGACATTACACCACTAACCATTGGGGGAAAATGTGTGGAGAGGGTAGCTGATTTCCGTTTCCTGGGGGTCCACATTGAGCAGGGCCTCACATGGAACATGAACACCTTGGAGCTGATAAAAAAGGCCCAGCAAAGACTGAACTTCCTGAGGGTTCTCAGGAGGAACAGCATCAAGGAGAAGCTGCTGGTGTCCTTCTACAAGTGCTCCATAGAGAGCATACTGACCTACTGTATCTGCGTCTGGTATAACAGCAGCACTACGGCTCAAAGGAAAGCTCTCCAAAGGGTTGTGAATACAGCCCAAAAAATCATTGGCTGCCCTCTCCCCTCACTGGAGGACCTGCACAGCGACCGCTGTCTAAGAAAAGCACAACACATCACAAAGGACACTTCTCACCCCGGACCTTCTCTGTTCACACTGCTGCCTTCAGGCAGAAGATACAGAGCAACCAGAACCAGAACCAACCGTCTCAGAGACAGTTTCTACCCGAAAGCAATGACAAAACTAAATGCAATCAAAAACAACCATTAATCATCATAAATGATGGATGTGAGAATGTGGCTGGTCTGATTTATTTTTTCCAGTTGTTTGTTGATTCTTGCGTTGTGTGTGAATTGTGAGACAGTTATTTTTTGTTTTTAAGCATATGCACCGACTGATGGCACCTTTTGAATTTCGTTGTTCTTGTGACAATGACAATAAAGATTTATCTTATCTTATCTTATCTTATCTTATCTTAGGTCCCCTCTAACGTCCCCCTGTAGGAAGGTTGTGGTCTAGTTAAAGTAATTTCCTGTCCTACCTTCTGCCAGGTCCTCCAGCGCTCGCCTCACGCCGCGGTCGAAGGCGCGGGCGTCGGACGAACACTGGAAGGTCAGGCCGCACTTCTTATTGTCCACCTGCCAGTGGTGGAAGGTGGGCGTGGCCTTTGTGTAGGCCAGGTCTTTCTTTAAGAAACAATCCAGAATCACCTGTGAATCAAGACAGAAAGTTGGGCCAGAAAACAGAATCAGAACCAAACAACAGAATTAAACTCTAACATTGTTTCTATTTGTTTGCTAACTTCACTTAGCGCTTCAACTGGCTGAGAAACAGAAACTGGGTCAGGACGGTTCTGACCGACTGGACCTTCTGCTCCTTGCTGACGGAACATTTTTAATTTGTTGCAGATTTATGGGACAAAGTTCTGATCTCAAAACGCTACTGATTGTTTTTAAGCCTGGTGTTCTGGACCGGTACCAGCCCAGCAGAACCGGTACCGACCGAGCCCACCTGCCGGTCCTTGAGGCGCTCCCCGTGGATCAGGAAGCTGTTCCGGCCCTGCAGCCCGTCGGGCCGCAGCCGGCAGACCCCGACCCGGCTCAGGCAGCCGTCCAGCGCCAGCCAGCCGCCGCTGGACTCGTCCCGGGTCATCACCACCGCCGTGACCCGCACGATGTAGCTGTCACTGCAACACAGGTCAAAGGTCATCAGAACACAACCCACAGAGGAAACAGCCTTTACCACAACAGAACCAACAGAACCAGAAGATCAGGACGGGTTCGCCTTGTTGGATCGACCCAACAGGATGTTCCTGAGATCCAGCTGAGAGAGGAGGAGCCAACCGGAACCGGAACCGGATCATATGTCCAACTCCATCTGAACCTCCATCCGTCCGGATCTCTCACGCAGGCTGGTTCTACAGAACCTAGTACTGGACCTGGAAATGTCCTGGGTTTTAATTCTGTCAGGTTCCAGAAACAGAACCGGGCCCACCTTGGTCCATATTTAATAAACAAACCAGGTCTGTGAGAACCTCTACGCTGAGAACAGAACCACGTCTCAGAACCCACTCTGATCAGAACCTCTCCAGGCTTTCTGCTGCTGGTTCTGTGGACCGACTGGCCCGGCTGACCAGAACCTGCAGGGTTCTGAAAGCTCCGGTTTTCCTGCTGGGTTACCTCCTGGAGCAGCTGAGGTCCACATGGAACCTGAACCGGCTCTGTCTGGACCAGAACCAGCAGCTGAACTCTGACGATGACTCACAACATGCAGCATTTCAGGAAGCTGAGCTTCAGAACCGAACCGGGTCACCCTCATCCCCCCCGAATCTCCTGTCTCGGCGATGAAGAAGAGGCCCTCCTCACCCTCCTCTTCATCAGTGGAGCTCAGAGACGCCTCCTGTCGCTGATACCGCACCAGAACCACGAACAGAACCGGTACTCACTCGTCGGGCCGCGGCTCCTCGTTCATCTTCTCCGGTTCAGCTCCGCTTGGGTCGAGCTGCCGCGGCCGCCGCGCGGTGCGGCGTCTTCATGGTTCCGCAGCGAGCGGCGGATGCGGTTCTGCCTCCTCTTCCTCCTCCTCCTCCTCCCATCGGATCGTCCTCCTCCTTCAGCCCCGCCGCCTCCTCCGAACCGGGCCGGGAACGCTGAGACCGAGCAGGAGGTTCTGATGTCGGGGAGGAAGGCACCGCACGATCCCCATCTCCTCCTCCTCCTCACTCCATGATGGACTCAGAGGGGGGGTGACGTCAGACCCGAAGGACCGCAAGGATCACGTGTCTTCACCACAACATCATCATCATCATAATATTAATGGGCCGGTCTGTCTCAGTAGTTCTGGTTCTGGTTCTGAGCTGGACCCAGTTCTGGTATAACAGGATGGTACCAGAACTGGGTTCTGATGGAAGCTCATTTCCTCCATGAAAAATAAATAAATAAAAGCACAACAGGAAGTTATAATTTAGAGTTTTAAATTTATTTTAAAAATGTTTTTATATATTTAACATCATGTAATGACGGTTTAAACATCAGTCAGAAACAACCAATCACAGTCAGGAGGCGGGTCTTAGTGCTGTAAATCAACCACTGCAGCTAGCATAGCCTGCCATGACTGCTAATGCTAATTAGCATTGCCACCAACGACGGCAGATAAACTGTAGCAGTAAGTTGTTTGTCCATCATTAGCACATTTAGCAGGGGGTTCATGAGGATTATTGACAGCGCTAAGCTCCTCCTCTGGGTTGGGCTTTAATTTTTTTATTCGTGGCAGAAATGGACAAGAATGAAACTAAATACCAGAAATAGGAAGAAAAAAAAAGTATAAATTAAATGAACTAAATTTAAAACAAAATGCCAGAATATTATGATGCTGAAATCAGGATGTTTGGTCAGAATGTAATTACTCTTTTTGTCAACATTTCGCCCAGATTTAATTATTTTACTACAAATGTTGATCACATTATATCAACATCAGATGACAGAACAGACTGGCGTTGTTCACCTGCTGGAGACAAATATTTTTCTGATGTCCTTAAATTACCCAGCATGCAGCCTGGCGTTACCTGACTCAGGTATGAAGACGAAACTGAACCAGCCTGAGTCCAACTAGAAAGCGAAATATTACAGGAAAGTCTTTCCGCCTGACATGTTCAAGGAGGCCTTCAGCTGCCTACGTCACTAAATATTGCTGTTGATTGTTTAAAGTTAGTGTTTTATAATTGTCCCGTTAAAAGGTTCGATATAAACATAAAATCAACCAAAATTCAAATTTAGTTTCAGTGACTCCGAATTAAAAACTCGGAATATCCATTTCCCGTTTAGTTCGATGCTCTTGAACACAGACGGATAAAGAACAGGCGCTTCATGGCCGCTCCTGCCTATTGCTGACGAGATTCAGGGCGGCCATCTTGGAGAGGTCGACCGCTCCACTCAGTGTTTAATGTTTGACAGGAGCAATGAAGTATCAGCGCATTTAATCGATCATAACTCGCTAAATACTAAACAGATTTTCACGATGTTTTGCTGTAAACCTTATTCAAACAGCTTTTATAGATACATTTACAAGGACATTATTTTTAAAGTGTTTTTGAATTGACTGATGCATGGTTCAGCATATTTAAATATTCTTAGTGGGGAAAACAGAATAGATTCGGAATAGAATATTTTGATATTGATGTATGATGAGCATTTTACAAAACATAGACATTTTATTACAGACTCAGAGTCCAGATTACATACAAAAGAAAGCAAAGACAATAAAAGAAAAAGAACAATAAAAATAAAAAGCGACTCCTAGCTATTCAGAAGGGAATCATACCAATGTCTCCAGAGAACAGATGAGTATTTTACTGCACTATATTTGATATTAGTCAACAGTATTATAATTCTATTATTAGACTCGTTTAAACGACAAATAAATTTATACATAAGCTTTCTTAAAACAGCCATCAAAGTGCTGATGCGAGCCGATACAAACAGTTCACTGGCACAGGTCCATCTGGGTTTATTTAACAAAAGTGTTAATGCATCATTATAAGCCACCTTCAATCTTTGAAGACTGGCTTTTTTAAAATTGCACCACAAATGTGCAGTATACAGTGATGTACAATATGATCTAAACAAGTTCAGTTTCACTTCATCAGAACAGAATCCAAACTTACGGACAAGGATATTTGCCTGAGTGTATAACATCCGAACCTGACGGTAAATGTCCTCATCATCAGACAGATGGTCTGTCAACACATGGCCAAGATATTTTACTTCACTTGAGACATTCAATAAAATCCCAGACAATTTGAAATTTGGAAATACTCTATTTTTGTCCTCCTTAGTGCGACAGATCAAGATGATACTTTTTGATGGATTGAATTTGACATCAAGTAATTCACCATATGCTGAACAGACATTAAGCAGTTCCTGACATACAACCAGTCATAATTTTTTAATATATTATTTAGTAATATCAATACATGTAAATAAACAATACAATAATAGAAAAACAAATATGATTAAAACTGTATAATATGCATTAAACTACACATATTTACATGCGTATATACATAATGTCTATGTAGGTTTTATTCATGTTTTCCAGCCACGCAGTTGTAGCTTCAGAGATTCAGCAGCAGTGGATCCGGTTCTCCTTAAACACATTTCTCTCTTCTTCCTCACATCGTGTCTTTATGAAACCTTCAAAACCAAAACAACAGCCACCTTACTTTAGACAGAGTTAAAGAATTACACACCAATAACAGTCTTTGCCTCCTTCTGTCACATAATCTAAATCAATGTTAGGGAATAATTACAACTTTTAAAGATTTACAAAGTCTCAGTTAGCCTTCATAGCTGAACCCGGTGTTACACCGTTACTTGGGTGTACTTGAGTAGGAGGGACGACCGTTCCAAGATGGCCGCCGTGTTTCCTGCAGCCAACGCTGGGTCTACTCTTTATATTATGTCTACGCTCTTGAACGCACTGCCGAAAGGAACTCTGGGAAAGAGGCAACATGGCGCGATGTTCAAATTCTCCAAATAATTTTGAACTGATGTCAGTTTGAGTTTTATCCGCAGTCCGCCATGAACGGAGGCGGAAGGCGGCTGGAGCCGCTGGCGGCGGCCGGAGCTCCGAGGAGGAACCGCCTGAGCCGCAGCCTCAGACAGAGCCAGACTGGAGCGGCGGCGGTCCTGGAGTCCACCCGGACCGGGGGAGAACCAGGTCTGAACGGACAGGTTCTGTTCGGGTCCCGGCGGCTCAGGCTGTCCGCCTGATTCCATTCAGAATTCTGTTGTTTTAGGTTTTCTCCAGATTTATCCGCTGGTGAGCCGGTTCCGATCCAGAAATAATGGTTTACAAAGAGTTCTATACAGACTTTTATTCGGCACAGAACAGATTTCTGATTTGTCAAATCCGATTTAAATATCTCGAAATGTTTCAGTTTAGTTGTCTGTCAGAGCCCAGACAGTCAAGGTTCGGTTCGGTTCGGTTTCATGAAAACATGAAAATCTGATGACTGTAATCGGGATGTTTGATCCACTATCAGAGTTCTGCTCACTTCTGGTTCTGTTCGTGGAAATGTTCTGGATCGGATCAGATTCTAACAGTTTCATCTTCCGTAGAGTTCAAGACTCCCACCAGAATCTCCAGAACCAAACCCAGTTCGGTTCCGGTTCCGGGCCCGAACTCCCCGCACAACGACCCGGATCTCCAGCAGGACATCGTCTGGGACGCCGCGTCCCCGTCGCCCCGCCGATCCGGTAAAGTTCTGGCAGAACCTCCTGGTTCTCCGCTTCCTGCTCCGGTTCCCTGACGTTGCGTTGTGTTGCGTTCAGGAACAAGAGGGGAAAAGGCCGCCGCCGGAGGCGCCGTGAACATCTCAGAGATCGTCAGCAGGATCGCTCCAGAGGTCAGCAGCGTCTGGTCGGGTCCGGTGGAACCGGGCCGGACCAGAACCCCGGCTAATGTTCTGATTATGTCTGCAGCACGGCAGGCCGCGGGTCACAGAACCGGCGCTGCAGCAGTGGATCGGAGACAGCGCCGCCATTCCCTGCACCCCGGACCCACAGGGCCCGCGGGCCAAGAGGCGCTCTCCCAGGTGGGTTCTGGAGGCCCGGTTCTGAGCAGAGGAGAAGCTGAGATCCAGAACCAAGATACCCTGTTCTGGTCGGCGTGGCAGGATGGAACCGCTCCAGAACCAGAATTTAATTTTGGTTCCGTTTCCTGCAGAGCGACCGGAGTGGAGAACCTGCTGCGGCTCGCCAGGCAGCTGGACCAGAACCTGTTCCAGAACCAGGACCTAGAGGAGGTTCTGACCGAGGAAGGTCAGGGCCCCAGGTCTTTTGGATCGGAACCACGGCCTGACCGAGGCTTCCTGCAGGATGACCTGGACTTCCTGCTTGACGGTCCGACCCAGACGCGGAGCAGAACCCCGGGTCAAGGTCAGACTCAGAACCGACCAGGTTCAGCGTCCCTGTGTGGTTCTAGTCCAGCCGGCTCCGGGACGTGCAGCGGACCCGGGTCGGTTCAGAACCAGTTAGAGGACGACTGGGAGAACGACGACCTGCTAAACGACTCGCTGGTTCTGGAGATGACCCAGAACCCGGACCGTTTCCTGGTTCCAAAGCTCTGCTCCACCCAGAACCCGGCTGGTTCTGGTCAGGGTTGGGTCGCTCCGTCTGTCGGAACCAGAACTGAGAAAGAGAACCAGGACCCAACCTGGAACCCAGACTGGAGTTCTGGTTCTGGGAAGTGGGTCCAAACGAGAACAGAACAGAACCGGTTCTCCTCTGTCTTCAGAGCTCCAGAACCGGGTCAGATGTGCAGCTTGGAACCAGAATCCCAGTGGTTCTGGAGCGACCCAATGAACCGGCCCGGTTCCGATGGGCCGGAAGTCCTGGGCCATCTGGACTCTGTGTTTCGGTCGGAACCGGTCTGGGACGGCCCGTCTGACGACCTGTTGTGTGAGATGTGTGAAGACCTGGAGAACCGGATCCAGGTCCAAACGAACCGGACCGGGTCCGATCAGAGGGCGGCGCTGCAGCCGACCCACCGAAACTCTGGGAACCGGATCCGACCGGACCCGGCCGGACAGGCTGGCTGCTCATTTGCCGCCGCTCCGGTGAAGCAGCCAATCGGCCGCGCCGTCTTCAGGAACAGAACCGGGTCAGAACCGTTGGCGGCGCTGCGACCCAAAGACGCCCGGTGCTTCACCTTCAGGAGGCCCTGCGACCGGGTAACCATGGCAACCGAGAAAGGTGAGGCCCCCCCCCAGCCCAACCTGCTGTTACCATGGAAACAGCCAATCGGGTTCTGCCATTTCATCAGCGTGATGTCATAGCTGGAGTTGATGATGTCATTTCCTGTCGCTGCAGGGAAATGCTCGGCCGCTGAAATCGAGCTGAAGAAGCAGCAGGCGCTGGAGAGGCGGCGGCGGCGGCTGGCTCCGACCGGAACCGGCTGACCCGGACCGACCCAGAACCATTTTTTTATGTTGTGGGTTTAAAATGGCGATGATGCGTTCAGGGACCGCAGGACAAGCCGCAGTAGGACTTTAGACTCTTTTTCTGTCGGTTCTGAAATGGAAGTTATGGAAATTCCTTAAAAATGTTTTTCAAGTTTCAGAAACTTCAACAGTTTATTTCATCCTCAGCGTTTATGTTTTATCCATAAAGCTGAAGATTTCTGGGGACTGGAATCAATCTACGTTCTGTGACGTCATCAGGAGCTGCGGGGCTCACCGAGCAGCAGATGCTAATTGTACTGTCCCTTTAAGGCCTCAGCAGCCTCCTCACTGATTTGCACCTTGTTGAATCTGATGTTAATAAAAGGACTTTACCTGAACTGCACTGACCTGATGAATCATCTCCAGGTGAGAGGAAGTGATGCGTTCCTGCAGCTTCCTGTCTCCAAACTGAAGACAAAGTCAAGAGCTAACAGCCATGTTAGCAGGTTATTTAGCAGCTATAGAGACAATGAAATGCTAAATCATTTTCAGCATGCAGTTCATTTATAAATGTCACAATTTCAAACTGACCGAAATTGTGACAAAACTGATGGATGCACACTTTGCTCCTTACACAGAACTAATCCTAAATAAAACAAAAGAATAAAGGTAGCAAAAAAAAAAAAAAAAGAAAAATTAATTTGTTACATGTTGGTAAAAAAAAAAAAAAGAAAAAAAGAGAGAGATCTCGGAATAGCATGATTTCATTTTGAATGGTGCTGTCAGGTCCCTGTATGACCGGTGTCAGAGTCTGGTCTGCATTGCCGGCAGTAAGTCGGGCTCGTTTCCGGTGAGAGTTGGACTCCGCCAGGGCTGCCCTTTGTCACCGATTCTGTTCATCACTTTCATGGACAGAATTTCTAGGCGCAGCCAAGGTGTTGAGGGGATCCGATTTGGTGGCCTTAGGATCTCATCTCTGCTTTTCGCAGACGATGTGGTCCTTTTGGCTTCATCAGATCGTGATCTGCAGCTCTCGCTGGAGCGGTTCGCAGCCGAGTGTGAAGCGGCCGGGATGGGGATCAGTGCCTCCAAATCCGAGGCCATGGTCTTGAGCCGGAAAAGGGTAGAGTGCCTTCTCCGGGTCAGGGGGGGTGTCCTGCCCCAAGTGGAGGAGTTTAAGTATCTCGGGATCTTGTTCACGAATGGGGGAAGAAGGGAGCGGGAGATCGACAGGCGGATTGGCGCAGCGTCTGCTGTCAAGCGGGCGTTGTACCGGTCCGTCGTGGTGAAGAGAGAGCTGAGCCAAAAAGCGAAGCTCTCAATTTACCGGTCGATCTACGTTCCCACCCTCATCTATGGTCATGAGCTTTGGGTCATGACCGAAAGAACGAGATCGCGGATACAAGCGGCCGAAATGGGTTTTCTCCGTAGGGTGGCTGGGCTCTCCCTTAGAGATAGGGTGAGAAGCTCAGTCATCCGGGAGGGACTCAGAGTAGAGCCGCTGCTCCTTCACATCGAGAGGAGCCAGTTGAGGGGCATCTGGTCAGGATGCCTCCTGGACGCCTCCCTGGTGAGGTGTTCCGGGCACGTCCCACCGGGAGGAGGCCCCGGGGAAGACCCAGGACACGCTGGAGGGACTATGTCTCTCGGCTGGCCTGGGAACGCCTCGGGATTCCCCCGGAGGAGCTGGAAGAAGTGGCTGGGGAGAGGAAAGTCTGGGCCTCCCTTCTGAAGCTGCTACCCCCGCGACCCGACCTCGGATAAGCGGAAGAAGATGGATGGATGGATGGATGGACAATTTCAAACTACTTAGGAAGGCAAGTCGCTAAATATTTCATTAACCAATTATTAAAATTGCATATTTAGTTAGTGTTATAACTCCGTCAAGCCCAAGGGCAATAAACAACCAGAATAAAGTTAATTAACAATATTTATTGTTACATAAATAAGAGAGTTTCCCGTTAACTTTATCCATTTGTAGTCAATCCAATAAAGTTCAACCAAATTTAAAAACCACTGAAAACTGAAGATCCACTGGATTCACTGCAGAATGATCACATGCAATCCAAACTGAGGATCACTCCAACAGGATCGGCTCTCAGATATTTAAGATCAACAGCCATTGAAACCTGAGTATTCAGGAAAATAATAACTAAACAATAATAAACAATGTTAGGTTGTCAGTCTGACGTCACAAACAACCCAAACTGGACGCACTAACAAGAAAACCAAACTCTAGAAGGAAGCAGTGATAAAACAAAAAGACAAAAATTACTTAATGCTTATTAAATCATTTTAATCAAGTCGATCTAAAACATTCAAACACTGAATACCTGCATCGCATAAACCAGACCTCTGAAGTTAAACTAGATGTAATAAATCTGGTGCAGCCCTACCAAAAAAAAAACACTATATAAAACCAAAACCATCCAATTCATTCTGATTAATAGAGACTAATGTATCAACCTACCTGCGGCGTCACGCCCAGGTGACGCTGCGCTGCGTCATTAATAAAGCAGCTTTGAATAAAAACACACATCAGCACAAAGTCATTAAGAGAATCGATTTAAAACAGTTTTCCTCCAAACACACAGCCAGCAAACAGCGTGAGCCCGACACACACCTGGTCTCACACACAGGAAATGAACACCTGGCCTCCAGCTTCCAGCTTTCGTTTTATGGAGGCTCAGGCTGTGGAGAGAGCGCCACCTGGTGGAGCCTCCTGTTATTAGAAAACCCAGAGCCCAGCTAAGGAAGATAGCAGGCTAAACGGCTAACTGTGTGTAGCTTTGTTACTGAAATAAATTTATAAAATGGTGAAAATATTTTCAACGTTTCTATTACAAATTTGAAATTTGTGTTTTTCCATTAAATAAATGAGTTTAAAATCACAAGAGAAAAAGTTTCTTCACGCGATTAATATTCAGATATAAACATTAGTTATATTAATAATTCAGCCGTGGCGCCCATCAGCCAATCACAGGAGGCCGTCATCCATCAATAAACATCTCAAGTCTAGTCAAAGTAAGAACATCTACAAGCTTCACTTCAGGTTTGATGGGTTTCATTGAGGACCAGAACCTTCTGGACCAGAACCTTCTGGACCAGCTGGGTGTGTCCATGCTCATGAGACACCACCAGGTCCAGATCCAGAACCTCCCATCTGACCCGGTTCTGCTGACGGTTCTGGTCCAATTACACGTCCACAACCATCTTCTTGGTGAAGTTCAGCCCGCCCACAATCTGCAGAGGAACAGGAAGTGAGGTCAGAGGACAGTCGGTTCTGCAAAAGTGGTCAGTTCTGGAGCGGACCCGCTCACTGTGCAAAACTCGGTCGCCTTCAGGACGGTTTTATCGATGGCGTCCTGCAGCACCTGGAACAGCTCGCCGTTCTTATCCACGTCGTTGACCCGGAAGACGACTGGACCTGGACACAAGTAGAGAGGGTCAGACAGAACCGGACCGGACCGGAGCAGAGATGGATCTGGACTCACAGTGGAGCTTCTGCTGCTGGTTCCCTCCAACTGAGACGCTCCTTTGATGAACTCTGAGGGGCGGAGGACAGCAGGGTCAAACCGGGGTCAAACCGGGGTCAAACACGCTCCTGATGATCAATTATCAATCTGCTGTGACCGATGGGCCGGGACCAGAACCGGACATGGTCACCGGAGCACAGCAGGTTCAGCCACAGATAAATGATCAATAATCAGTCAGTCCAAATCTCTAAAGTCTAAACATTTCCTCCTCAGATCCAGAACCGCCGGATGACCTTTGACCCCCCATCTGAAAGTCAGGAACCTGAACTGGACCAGAACTCAACATTTATTAAGTTATCAGAAAATGATCAGAATATTTTCCCCATTAGAAACAATGATTTATTAAATAATGATTTATTAAAAGCTGTCCATGTTGACGTTCAGACTGACTCCGTTTCTTCACTGAACTAAATCTGATCCTCGTCACTCTGAACTGGACAAGTTTTAATAATGTTGGAAATTATTTTCTAAATACAAATTTAAAACCTCTCATCTGTTCAAAGCAGTAAAGAAATTCAGATTTAAATCATAACATCATGATGGAGACAAAGTTCATACGTAACTGAACTGTTCATACGTAACTGAACTGTTCATACGTGCCGATGAAGTCGATCTCCCCGTTCCCGTCCGTGTCGAAGATCCCAATGACGCTCCAGACCAGCCGCCAGGAATCTTGGGCCCCAGGACCAAAACTTAAATTGGCCCCCCACGCAGCTGCTGTTACAATTTCTTGAGTCCATCTGACCCATCATAGCGTCACAATTTTAAAGCTTTGCTTTCTGTGGTTCAATGCTGATACTAGCACAATATTTGCTGCTCATGAATTTTACATCCAACAGTCCTCACACAGTTTGCAGGTTGATCACATTTTTCTATCAGTTTTAGATACTGAAATGTTTCCCCACCAGCAAGTCAGAGGCAACATGCAAAATGTACATAAAGCATCCAGACTTCTCAAAAAATTTTATGTAGTTGCATTTTATTCAAGCTGCAGTTTATAACTTTCATTTAAAAATGTTTTCTCCATATTTGTTAAAGCTGCCATCATGTCGTCACAGTTTGTTATGAGACAGATAATCTGTGAAAAAATCAATCTCCTCCACCTGAACTATTACTGGTTAAAGTAAAGCACCGTTCCAGCCAAAAACCACCAATCAGAACCAGGAGGAGGGGCTTAGCGCTGTCAATCAACTGATCATAACAGGAAAAATGTGTATCTGCTATCGCTGGTAGCTATGCTAACTAGACTGAGCATTTACAACAGGCTGCGCTAGCTACAGCATAGGGATGAGCAGCCACATGAGATTGTGATTGACAGCGCTAAAACCCGCCTCCTGCCTCTGATTGGTTGTTTCTAGATGGGAGAAAGCAGAGGAAATATATTTTTAACAGATTATCTGTCATCCTAAACTGTCACAATATAATGACAGTTTTAACAAACATGTGAAAACATTTTTCTAAAAGTTACAAACTGCAGCTTTAATTTCACTCAGGAGGTTTAGAGCTGCTGCTGACTGACTCATCTGTTAAGCAGTAAAAGGTACAGAGACACTTTAAATATATGAATATCTTGGTAATTTCTTTCCTTAATTCATTAAATGCTAGTGGAAAGGAAGCAAACAGTCTGTAGCTAAGCTAACTATGCTACTCACCTCTCAGAGAAAAACTGGGTTATAAATTGACTCAATTCTCCCTCTCTCTATTTTTTATTTTTTTATATTTTTCTTAGCAGCATAGTAACACTCACAGTGGTTCTTGTTTTCTACTGGATGCTGCTGAACATCGTCACCAGGAACCATTTCCTGCAGATCCAGGAGGTTCAGGGCAAATATGGATGTGTTTGGTTTTTACTGCTAAAAACTATTTTAGAAAACACAATATGATTAATTTTGTAATTGACAGGGCTACAATTTTTTTTTGTATTTCTATGAAAAACTAAATAAATAAATAAATTGCAGAGGGCCCCCTGTCGGTCAGGGGGCCTTGGAATTGGCATAACTTTCCCTCCTTGGAGCCAGCAGTTCCCCTCCAGAACAGTTGGTGGCAGCAGTGAATGCATATATTTATAAATACAGCTGTACATTTATTCACTTCAAGAAAAAATTATCAGCCTTTAGTGAATTATTTTTGAAAATATGTATGTTGTGCTCCGAAGTGGCTCCAACGCTGAACAACGCTGGCCCCACCCGCGGGAACATTTTCCTGGCCCCGCCCCCGTGGGGAACCAAGGTTCGCTCTCCTCCGCCACCTGGTGGAGCTTCCTGTTAAGGTCTGACCGCGCCATGACTCAACATGTTCCTTTAAATCGGACGAAGAAGCGAGGTAAGAACTTTGTGTCCAGAACAGATTCCACAGCGAACCTCTAAATAGTGACGCTGCTGCTTGGTGTGTATGGAAGGCCATCCAGGCCAAAAATACGAGACTTTTAACAGGTAAACAACAGGATGTTTACACATTGCTAGCGTGTTAACAACATATCAACAACATGTTAACACGTTCAGAGTATGAAAATGTTCATGTTCTGTTTGGTTTTTAAACTAAATAATCCTTAAAATAAAGGGGTGTGGTCACAGTTGGGTCTGGTTCTGGTACTGAGCCGTTCCAATGAATTGAGCTTAGACTCTAAAGTAAATCAGTTTTTATTAACATAAAGAGGACCGGTCAGGCTTCTGGTTCTGACTTCCTGTCCACTCCGTCAGCTCCGACCTGGACTGGACCGGACCAGATCCGGTTCGGTCAGTGATGAGGCCCACAGGAACTCCAGAACACGGCTTTATTCCCAGCTACCCTACATCTGAATACAAAACAAGAAGCAACACATCAGATTTGGCAAAATGAATCTTTGAAATCGGCGGCTGCAGCAGAGAGAAGCACCGTATGAGGAGAAAACCACAGAAGAAGAAGAAGTCCTCCTCACAGCAGAAGACAGATGACGGACTCATCCGCTGCTGAAAGTAGTCCCAGACAAGTCCGAGTGTCAGCGTGAAAGCTGGTTGGTTTCATCGTTCTGTGACTGAACTCAAAGTTTCTCAATGAAACAAAAATAGACAGAAAACAATCAGAACACTCAAACGGATCCGGTTCTGATCCAAAGTTCTGATCCGGCCCGGGTTTTCCTTCCAAGCAGCCAGAAGATTCCAACATGAGCCCAATCCGGCTCAGACGTCCCGGTGGTTCTGGTGGGACTGGGATGGACCGGACCTGGAGAACTGAACCAGTTTGACCAGTTTAATTTGGCTGCATTGAAGTAGACCACGAAGAACCGGATCAGAACCTTTAAACAGAACCGTTCTTCATTCTGGTCTTTAGTGAACAGATGCGGACCGGTTCTGCTCCGGTTCAGACCGGGTCAGAACCGGTTGTGTTCAGCTGAAGACCAGCCTGGTTCTGGTGGGGCAGAGGAACGGGGAGCGGTTCTGGCCCGGCTCAGTTGAAGGCCTCTTTGTTGATCCACATCAGGGTCCGGGTCTCGTTGGGTTTGCACTCGTACTCGATGTTGCTGAAGTTGTTGCCGAACTGGCAGTGCTCCCGCTTGTAGTAGTTGTAGAACTTGACCTGCCAGACCGTCTCGAACGACCCGGCCTTGTTGAACTGCAGAGACAGAACCAGAACCAGCATCAGAACCAGAACCAGCATCAGAACTGTTCATGTTCAGGTTCATCTGCTGAACTGAACCTGTTAGTTTTGGATTTAAAAACAGGCATGTTTTTGGGCTCCTGGCCCGGTCCGGTCCGGTCCGGTCCGGTCCGCCGGCAGGTAGCTGTTCAGAACCTGAGGCTGGCCTTGCTGCAGACATTTCTATCTATGTGTAATTTCTATAGTCGAGCTGAAATGAAAAGCATTGAGGAATCTCTGAAATAGTCGCTGAGTTTCATGGCAGGAAATGAACTTTGACCCTTCATGGCGTCGGTCAGACTGCTGAGCAGAAGCTCAGGTTTTATAAATCTTTATTATTTTACATTATAATAAATATCGATACGGGAGGCAGAGCGGGAAATGCGGTAGTTTCACGACCAAAACGGGAAACTTGGCGGGTCTGATGTAAACGGACTCCTGAGGATAAATCGAGGCTCCAGTTCCTCTGAGGTTAAAGGTCAGCAGAGCCCCCATGTTCCTCTGAACTCCCTCAGGTCTCAGTACCTCCTTGGGGTCACGACCTCACCTCTATGCTGACTTGGACGGGCTGGCGGTCTCCGCTCTTAGTGTGTGGGACGCCCTCGGTGTCGTAGCGCCCGTGGTAAACCACCGACTCCTCGTCTCTGGACTGCTGCTCCAGAGGGAACACGATTCCTCCGATGTTCATGTTGCTGCGAGGAAGAGGAGGAAGAGGAAGGGCTCGTCACATGACCTCAGGGGTCGGACTCACGGTCCAACCTGGACTCTGAACCAGAACCTGGAATCCAGAGCCGGAGGAACGTGAGCCAGAAGTTTTCCAGAATTCTTCCTGTTGAATTATGGAATCAGTTTTTCAGACACGCTTCTGGAATATTCTGAGGGGGGTTCGGGGGTCCGTGGCCCCACCTGGAATATACCCCCCATACAAAGACTGTCTTAACAATCAAGACAAAAACCTAATTAATAAAGAAATTCCATATAATGACATACATATAACTCCTATTTTCTTCTCTGTGTTCTTCATCCCTTTCTTAGTTGCAACATCCTAAAAAATGTTTTTTTTTAGTTTTCACACCTAAGAAATTATTGATCATTTCTTTTTTTCTGAAGTTGCACCAAGAAATAAAGAAGAAAAAATAAATTAGACCTTTTTTCTTTACTTTTTGTGCCACTCTAAGAAAAAAAGGGATTTATATATAATTTCTTTTTCTTTTGTGCTTTTATGCTGAAGAGATGAAAAAAGAGGACATTATATATAATTTTCTTTTTTTGTTATAACGCCATCATAAAAAATGAAGAAGAAAAAAAGGGATGATTGAAATGGATGTTTTTGGGGCGTCTGCTCCTGGGGGACATTCTCTGGGACCGCCCCTGCTGTGACGCAGCATTATGACGACATTATGACGTTCATAAACACAATTCTCCTCATTTCATTAAATTGAGAGCTTCTGTTGTTGTAAGGAGTCACGTGTCTCCAGGTTTTACGGTCCAGTTATTACCAATAATTATCGGGAATATTGGCTGATTTCTCTGAAGGAGCTTCAACCTGAACCCGCATCATTTATTCAGGGGGTGTCGGATGCTGCGGCCTGCAGGAGGAAGAGGAGGACGAAGAGGAGGCCGCTCTCTTCTCTTCGTCCTCCTCTTCCTCTCCTCTCCTGATGACCTCTGACCTCCCACCCCCGCCGTGCAGCGCGCAGGGATCTTACGTGGCCTCCAGGGCTCCGGGCTTCACCGCCACCTCGACCCGGTACTTGGAGCCGGTCAGCAGCTTGATGGTTCGGCTCTGGCCGAAGCGGGTTCCGTCCACCTTGAAGAAGACGGGTCCGTCGTTCGGCTGGATCCGGAGCGCGACCTGGATGGTGATGATCGGCGGGACGTCGTCCATGTTCCCGGGATGCGGCTCCGGCTGCTGGAGGAGAGGATGCTGAGAGGGACCAGCGGCTTCCGGTCGCACCTTTCACAATAAGAGCTGAGCCAGCCCTGGCTCAACACTGATGACGTCATTTCCGAACTTTTTAGTTTAGGGTTGTTTATTTTTTAGTTTTCCGTTTTTTCCATTTGATCGTGTTTGGAGCTTCATGTCGTTTTAGTCACTTAAGCAAATAAAGTGACACGTTTCAGTTTTTAAATGTTTGGATCAAGTTGTCATCATAACTCCGATTATTTCTCTTCTTGTGTTTTTTATTTCCTTTAAACTTTATTTACGGTGATCGATTATCAGTGTTCAATAATTCAGATCAAAATGTTCAGCTTCTTCTTTGACTTGTGGTCATTTCAACTATTATACTGTACATTTTGAAATATTTCAAATTCTATTGACTTTTCAACCACATAGAAAAACATCTCAGAAATTCAGAAACGTTTTGCTCTCTGGCAGTTCAAGCTAAAAACCATCAAACCTTTAATCAGTCGTTCAGCTGTTGTCAAATTACTCAGATTTTTGACATGTTTTATGTTTTTAAATCATGATTGAGGTTTTATGCAGGTTTTCAGTTTTACAGTGTAATCCAGAGGCTGAATGCTCTGCAGAAACAGTTGATGCATGAAAACGTCTGTCTGCTCCAGGGAACATGAGCGAACATGAAATTTATGTTTTATCATGAAGTGAGGAACCGCTCCACTGGGCCCAACCAGGTTTTCACTGTAACCAGTTCTGACTCTCAGCTCAGTATATTTTATACCAGTTGCTGTTTTAAATGAAGAGTCTGTGTGAAGTGATGCGCTTCAAGCTGAGGATCAGTTTCGTCCCTCCAGAACCTTCTGGTCGGTTCGTTCAGCAGAATTTAAACGATTTAGTTACAAGTTTACATTTAATTCATTTTACTAGATGAACATGAGACCGCTATGATCAAGAACATGGAGGGAACCAGATGACATCATCAGGGTCACAGGTCACAGGTGTATTAATTGTTGACAGAAAACACAGCGACAATGAGGAGTTATTACTTAATCCAAGTTTTTATTGCACTAAGTAGTTGTATTATCATATTATGAAGGAATTTGAAGTTTCTAACTCTTTTGAAACTTTTTATAAAACAAATAAAATAAAATAATTATTCAGAGTGTTTACTTTTATTAGAAGTTTATTTAATATTAATCTTACAATGTTTAATCATTTATTATGTCTCACTCAGTCTTACAGAGTCATTGTTTCTCCTTTTAGCCTCAGTGTGTCAGAAGTTTAGCAACAGACGATCAGTAAATAGTTTTCATACCTTGCGGAGGGACAGACCAGACCGACGGCTCAGCGATTATTATTAGACACACAATATTCTGTCTGAAACCCATTTTTAACTGAAAGTTGCATTTTTCTGTGTGTGTGTATTAATCTGATTAGCTCCTTGGTAATGTTGGTGGTGACTCTGTCTGCGGGAGAAGGACAGTTTATGTAGAGAGGTGATTCCTTTGTCTAGTCAGATCTCTGCTGAGTTCTCCATCTGTGCAGATGAGAAATAAAACTGTTTTGTTCTTTCTCTTTAACAAGGTTTGGACTTTGTTCATTTTTCTCGCTCTACATTTCCTCAAAATTTATAAGGTTATTTTTGCATTCATCTAGCACAGGGGTCTCAAACTCGCGGCCCGCGGGCCAACTGCGGCCCTCGGGACGATAGTTTGTGGCCCCCTCCTTAATATGAAAGTTTAATGTTAGTGCGGCCCGCGAGTTTGATATAATTGGCACTTTTCAGTGTTGTGTGCAGAGCTGAACGAACTTACCAATCACGGTGGAGTATATTGCTCTCGGGGGCGGGACATCGGCCGGGCCTATTTGCATTTTCTATTTGTCATTATTTGCATGCGGTACATGCGCAATTACGGCGGCCGCTTCACGTGCTTCAGCATCCAGTCTAGACCCGGAAGTTGCTGATCAGTGTAACGTAATTAAGGTTAGGGTTAGGCGTAGCAAAAACGAACAGAAGTCAATACAAAATCCTCAGTTTGCACAAAAGTACAAGGATGTTTATTTGCACATTAAATTAATATGTTTTAAATGGGGAAAAAAATAACCAGCATTGACGTGGCTTCTCATTTTAAAACGTAGAACAACCATGCATTCAGTGAGTCACATTATTATGTTACCTGTTTGTAAGGGAGAGGATGCCGGCGCCAGCGTCAGCTTGCGATGCCGAGTGTAAGGTTTATCCAGCAAAGAGAGGAGAAGAAGTGATCTTCACGTTTGCAGGCAAGTTTTCTACATTTAAAACAAAGTATTTAGCTTGATTTATTTTGTGTGGAAAAGTTGACATCCTCCACATGAACAGAGTTGTTTCCAACCCTTAAACAGAAATAACATGCTGATTAAAATCCCTTTAAATATACTGTCAATATGGTTTTTACATACTTGTTAATTCAAATTCAAAAATACTTAATTGATCCCAAAAGGAAATTACATGTTTTTGTAACTAATATTATTATTATTTTTAAGATTTTATTGGCTCTAGTGACCTTTATTTGACAGTGAATTGACAGGAAAGAGGGTCATGAGAGAAGGGGGAAGACATGCAGCAAAGGTCGCCAGGCCGGGAATCGAACCTGCAACAGCCGCGTTGAGGACTAAGGCCTCCATATGTGGGTTGTGCTTAACCTCTGCACCACCACAGCACACCCCTTTGTAACTAATATTAATTCAAATTCTTCAAAGAGTTATTGTAGACAGTGATGACGTTTGGGGGCTGCACAGTGGCGCAGTTGGTAGCACTGTTGCCTTGCAGCAAGAAGGTCCTGGGTTCGATTCCCGGCCGGGGTCTTTCTGCATGGAGTTTGCATGTTCTCCCTGTGCATGCGTGGGTTCTCTCCGGGTACTCCGGCTTCCTCCCACAGTCCAAAAACATGACTGTCAGGTCAATTGGTTTCTCTAAATTCTCCCTAGGTGTGAGTGTGTGTGTGCATGGTTGTTTGTCCTGTATGTCTCTGTGTTGCCCTGCGACAGACTGGCGACCTGTCCAGGGTGTACCCCGCCTCTCGCCCGGAACGTAGCTGGAGATGGGCACCAGCAACCCTCCCGACCCCATTAGGGACAAGGGTGAACAGAAAATGGATGGATGGATGGATGGAGTGATGACGTTTGGCAGGAAAGATTTCTTGTAGCAGTCTGCATTGCAGCAAATTTGAAGAAGCCTCTGACTGAAGACAGTCTATTTTCCCAAAGCAATTTCATGAAGAGGATAGTTTAGAGTGAAACAGATAAAGAGTGAAAAAATCGATCTGCTTCAGCTCCTTCCAGTGCTGCTATTGCCATCTGAAGAAATGGTCACAAAGTGTGCATGAGCTGGTCAAAAACAGCCAATCAGAACCAGAAGGAGGGTCAAAGTGCTGCCAATCAAGCTCCTGTACACTGCTTAGTGTATTAATGGAGGAGGAACAACTTACAGTTTCAGGAAAAACTGTTATCTGCCATGCTAACTAGCTTTAGCATTCCTGGCAGACTCTATCTATCAGGAATAAGCCGTAGTAAATACAAGAGTGTATTAGAACAAAAAAGAAGTAAATTTCCATTAAAAAGCTAAAAGAAATATTAACTTAATGTCAAAAATTTTGTAGAAAAAACTTTAACATTTCTGAGTTTCAAAAGTCTAGAACAAGTTAGAAAAACTCTGAAATTTTCAGATTAACCTAAAAAAAATTCTTTAAAAACCCTCAAAAACAACAAAAAAACCTTGACAATTTCTGGGTTTGAAATGTCTAAAACAGGGGTCACCGACCTTTTTCAGACTGGGAGCTGCTTCACGGGTCCAGAGTAACACGAAGGGCTACTTGTTGATACAGACATAAATGTTCTTGGCTCAGCCTTTATAACAATAATATATATACTGTATGTATATATACATGCTGCCTGATCATATTAATGTTAGGGACTACTCACAGTAGTTATCAGTAATAATTTACCATGGCAGATATGGTTAATTGCTATATTGTGATCAGAGGTTCTTGGTTCAGAGTTTTAAGTTTGATTCCCTTTTGGAGATTTTCTGTGTGATTCTAAATTTTCCACCAGTGACTGAGAGTCTGGATCGGTGCTGCAGCTGCACGGCTGGACGAACTGAGGACCTTGAGATTTTCCTTTGAATAAAAAAAGAAAATAATAGTTCTTGTTTTATTATCTAACCCTCTTTACTATTAACAAAATTGTGGATTTATTTGCCGGTTTATTTGCTTTTTTGAGGTTTCGCCAACTGAATAACTGACAGGTCACCCGCTGGCTGACATGCACTGGGGAAAACCCTGGATATACAGCACAGAGCAAAAGTTTGGACACAACTGTGTGTCCAAACCTTTGGTCTGTGCTCAATACAGACCAAGTGGCTGACACCAGCAGATGCGCTGGGGGAAACCCTGGACATAGAGTACAGACCAAAAGTTTGGACACACTTTCTCATTGAATTCAATGAGAAGATGTGTCCAAACTTTTGGTCTGTACTGTATGTATAAACATCTATGACTCCTGGATTCCTGGGCTTCTCACCCCGTCTCTAAGGGAGCCCAGAGACCCAACGGAGAAAACCTCTCCAGTATAACAAGGCAGTTCCCAGGAGGGGCACTCTCCAGTACCCCCTCCAAGGACTTAAAAAGGTGGGTAAACAGTCAGAACCCGACCCAAACCCGTAGGTAGAGGGAGAGGCTATCCTCTTGTTCACCCCAATGTACAGGCACCAAGATGGAGGCAACAAGAAAGCCCACTCCTGCCCAGCGCCTCTCACAAGGGGCAACTCCAGGGTGGGAGAACATCACACCCCTTTCAAGGAGACCGGCTCCAGAACCAGAGCCATGCACTGCAGTGAGTCCGACTATTTCTAGCCGGAACCCATGGGCTCTTTTCGGGCTGAGCGTATGATGGGACATTTTCTCCTAAATACAATCACTAAAATCATCGATTGAAGAGCTTTGAACGTCTGAACTGGTCAGTGATATCGCAAGCAATGAAAAATATGCAGAATTGTGTTGCATACAATTCTGCAGTTGATGACATCACCAACTGCATCACCAGTGACATCACAGAGTCTTCCTTTGCTGGTGGTGTGACATCATTCCACCACCAAATATCTTCCTCTTTATTCTTGTTTACATTCAAAATAGTTGGCTGTTTTCGGGCTGAGCCCGGCCGGGCTCTGTGGGTTAAAGCCCGGCCACCAGGGGCTCCCCAACGTGCCCCGCCCCCAGGCCTGGCTCCAGGGTGGGACCTCATGTAGGGGCGAGCAGAACCCCTGTTTCCAATGGTCGTTTTCATCATAAGGGATCTTTGGGCTGCACTTGGTTCTGGTTCCTCACCTTGGACCTGTCTGCATTGGGTGGCCCAACCAGAGGCATGAAGCCCCGACAGCATAACTCCTAGGATCACTGGGACACTCAAACCCCCCCACCACGATAAGGTGGCAGCCCATGGAGGGGACGTGTAAGTGTGTGTGTGTGTGTGTGTGTAAAAATTAAGTAACCTATTAATTATGTAAGAAAGAGAGAAAATGAGAGAGAGGAAGAAAGTTGTTATTTAACACGAGGAAACGAGCACAATGTGGTGGGAAGCATATTCTGACTGTTGGTCCAGATGTGAGGTGAAATGTATGTTTTAGTTTTTTTAGTCTTTTAGGCTCGAATAAAGTTTTTTAGGCCGTAATTTAACAGGTTGAACAGGAAATTAGGAGGAGAGAGAAGGGAAAGACATGCAGCAAATTCTCCAGGACTGGGAATTGAACCCAGGTTGACAAACCAAACCTAGAAGTAACATCAGAAATAAAACAGAATTTGCAGTTTTACTATAAAGCTGGTTAAAACAATAACTGGATTAGGCATTTCCTGCCCCTTTTCTTCTCTTTTATACAAGCAGACAACACATAAGCTCAACAACACAAAAGCTTTATATTTATTACAAAATGTTCATCTAAGAATTGATTTCTTCCTGTGATGGAAATAATTTCTGATTAAGTTCTCTGTTTTCATATTTTCATAGATTGTTCTTCTTTTTACCTTTTCTACAGTTTTTCATGTTAAATTGCACTTTTTTGTTAAGTTTGTTAAACTATCTTGAATCTGTATTTCTAAATAAAGACTAACAGAAAGATCACAGTAACTTTTATTTATGATAAAACCTGTTTTTTCCTTATAACAAACAAACCAGATATAACAAGTTTGAGCTTCTTCATGGTCCAGAGTATTAAATTATGATAACAATTATCATCTAATATTATGTACAGATTAACTCTAATCTTAATTTAACATCCTGGAACCTGAAGAAATCCAAACCTGTTAAATCAGCTTTTTTATGTTTGGTATAAAAAGAAAAACAGGATTTATCAAAGAAAAAAGGTGAATGGACTGAACTTGTGTCGTGCCTTGCTAGTCATGTTGACCACTCAAAGCGCTTCACACTACAGTCACATTCACACACATGCAGGTCGGGGGGCAACTTGCCGCTAAGTGCCCCGCCCCGGGGCACCTCAACATGTGGCTCAGGAAGCTGGAATCGAACTTACAACCTTCTGGTCATAAGACGACCACTCTACCACCGAGCCACAGCCGCCCTAAAAAAGCCACTGCATGATCCTTTTGCTAATCTTCTTTAAAATACAGATTTAAACAGAATAACGAGCTACAATTCAGTGCAATTTAATATAAAAAGTGAGTAGAAAAGGTAAACTAAGGGACAAACCATAAAAGCACAAGTACAGTGAAAATAAACAGAAATCATTACTATTAAAAGAAGAAATTTTAATTCTTAAATCAATACGTTGCTATAAATACTGAGCCTAGTTGCGGCACTGAGCCGTCTGCCACTAAACCAGCGAAGGGAAAAGGGCTAACGTTCGGCTAATTCAATTCATTTTACAAGTTTAACAATAATACTGGACATGGTTGGAGTTCCTTAAAGTGTTTTGGGGGCAATTTACAGTGACCAACTGACCTGACCTACATGTTTTAGGAGATGTGGGGGGAAACCGGAGCACCCGGAGAAAACCCACGCAAACACGGGGAGACCATGCAAACTCCACACAGATGGTCTCTGTGAAGACGCAGCGCTAACCGCTGCACCACCGTGCTGCCCACGTTTTTTCCAATCGGGTCGGGAAGGGATCTATTTTCTAGTTAGTCGATGGGGAAAAACTTCATGGTTTTTAAATTTCCTCTTGACGGAGCGTGGCATGGCGCCCCGTTCACGGACCTCTCACGTCTTTCTCCTCTAAATATCCAAATCAAGAACATTAAACATGTTCTTGATCGTCTTCAATCTTTTGGGGTTTTTTTGGCTTTTTCAATCGCAGAATGTTTCGGACTTTTTTCCAAATTGAAAATTTTGATTTTTTCTTTTGACCATCCTGCAGGGTTTTAATATCTGGATTGTTTAAATCCTCCAGGATGGTTTCTCCAGCGATCTCAGTCTCTCCTGTGGATTCTGGATCCGTGGAACAACTTGATAAGGTTTTTCTTGAGAGTTCCTCCTCCGAAGAAACCTCTGGACTGAAGACTTTAACCAGGTCGACTTGGTTCTGTGAGTCTTTCTCCTCTTGGAAAACTGGGATGTGTTTTTGATGGAAATCTTCTTCCTCAGCTGTTAGAGTGTCGGGCAGCAGTACATCCTCTCTTGCTCTGTCCAAATCATTTATCACACAACTTTTCTCCTGCTGGTATTTTGCTGCTTCCTGTTTTAATGCAGTGACATCAGTTTCGTACAGACGGTTTAACTCCAGGTACAAACTGTTAACCTTCTCTAACTCAGCCTGGACACTCCTTTCCTTGTCTTGAAGGAATTGAATCTCAGTTGTTGTTTTATCTTGGAGGACGGCAAACTCAGCTCTCATATTGTCTAGACGCGCCATGTCCTCCTCTGATTTCTCCAGCTGAGCTTTTCTCTCCTGCTGGTACGTTTCAGCCTGCTGCTGTAAATCCATAATGTCTCTTTCATATTTACATTTTAGCTCCTCGTAGAAGAAGTTAACCTGATCCAGTTCATTTATCAGCTGCTTCTCTCTCTTTTGCAGAACTGTGATTTCTCTGGACATGTTTTGATAGAGCTCCTCCTTCTCAGCTCTCAGGTTCTCTAGATGCTCCTTGTCCTCCTCTGATTTCTCCAGATGATCTTTTCGCTCCTGATTTATCTGCAGCTGAAGGTTTTCGACTTGTTGTTGCAGCTCAGAATTGTTTCTTTCATGCATAACCTTCTCTTTCTTTTCTCTGTTTGAAAGAGCAGTTTCCTCCTGGTTTATCTTCTTCTGGTATGTTTGAGCCTGCTGCTGTATATCCATAATGCCTCTTTCATATTTACATTTTAGCTCCTCGTAGAAGAAGTTAAACTGGTCCAGTTTTATCATCTGCTTCTCTCTCTTTTGCAGAACTGTAATTTCTCTGGACATTTTATGGAAGAGCTCCATCTTCTCAGCTCTCAGATTGTTGATAAGCTGCAGATTTTCATTCGTTCTTTCTATGTTGGCGTCTTTCTCATCTGTCGCCTCCTGCCGATATCTTTCCAAGTCTTGTTTTAGTGAAGAAACTTCGCTTTCATATTTGCAGGTCAGTTCATTGTATGAACGTTTGATCAGATTTAATTCTTCCTGCAAAAGTTTTTCGCTGTCTTGCAGGAATGAAATCTTTTGGGACATTTCTTTAAACATGTCGTCCTTCTCAGCTCTCAAGTTCTCCAGCAGTCGTTGTTCTTCACTCAGCCTCGCTTCATAAAGCTTCTGTGTCTCGGCCTCCTGCCTCAGCAGAGCATCAGCTGCTTCATACTCAGAGCGCAGTTCCTCGTGGGAAGTCTGGAGTTGGTCCAGATCTTCTTGGAGGGCCTGACTTTTCTTCCTCTCAGCCTGTATTTCAGCTACAAATGCTTCCTGGCTGAGGAGGTGGGCCACCTTTAACTCCTCCAAGTCTTGTTGCAAGTTCTTCTTCTTCATGTACTTCACGTTGTTGTGAACCTTGGAAGCAATGACCGCAGCGTTACGGACTGCTGGATCACTGAACTTCTCTAGCCTCTCAAGTTCCCTCTTTGCGTCTTTGGCCTGGTTGATAAACGTTTCTTTGAGAGCTTTTTGCTTTTTTAACTGGAGTTTGGTCTCTTCCAGCTCGGCCTCCAGGTGGGACAGTTTCTGGTTGTCTTCAAACCTCCCGGCTCTCTCCATTTCCAGAAGGTAACTCAGCCTTTGGATTTCCCCGTGTAAGGCATTCGGGTGTGCAGGAGGGAACCTGCCTTGGGGGTTTTGCTGGCCTCCCCTTCTCGCGTGGGGTCCCATCATCCCACTGTGGTATCTCGGCGTATAATGAGACATTTTCTCCTAAATACAATCAGTAAAATCCTCAATTGGTAATCTACCTGAAAGAGCTTTGCGTCTGAACTGGTCAGTGATATTGCAAGCAATGAAAAATATGCAGAATTGTGTTACATACAATCCTACAGTTGATGACATCACAGACTGAATCGCCAGTGACATCACAGAATCTTCCTTTGCTGGTGGAGTGACATCATTCCACCACCAAATATCTTCCTCTTTATTCTTGTTTACATTCAAAATAGTCCATGATTCAGTCGTTTTTAATCAAATATCAGGGCATCAAACTCATTTCCATTTGGGCCAAAATCTGAATGTTCATAAAGTTCCTGTTGCGCCGGATCGTATTGATAAAAACCAATTCTATTGTTAAAATATCAATAAATAGGTGTTTCAGCATTCAATAAGTGTTTCTTAAAATAACATAATATTGAACATCTTTTCACACTAATCAGTCCATCCAGGATTGTTTTTGTGGTTTTCTGCCATCAACATCACAGATTTCGTGGCGCTAATTTAGAAATATATTTATTAGCGCAAACGATATTTGCGCTAATAAATGATGTTAAATGTGACCTTTTATTAATCGCTCTATCGGTCATAGACTATAACTTGACATCAGGTCAGGCTGAGACAGCGCTCACTTGAACCAAAATGTTTTTGGTCAACTTTGAGAAAAACTTTTGATAAAATCAGAAAAAATGTGGGGATCTGTTGATTTTTGTGGTTATTTGTTTATAACAACATGAAAAAGTAAAAGATAAAAACTATAACTATTGATTTCTAAATGTGGTGGGATGGTGTTCCACCCTCCCAACTATGTGCACCAGGTGCAGTTGATTGGTGGGCGGGGCAGATAGCTTTATAGCTGAGCAGGCCGCTGCCAGGTGTGTGTCTTTGTTTCACTACATGTCGGCTGCCCAAGTGGCTGATGTGCTTGATCCGCTCATCTGAATCGTAAGTGTCATTTGTACCATCTGGCTGGGATTGTGGTTGGGTTCTGGTACCATCTATACCTGCAGTGCGTTTCTGCAGCGTTGCTCTGCTGGCGTTAGCGGCTGCAGCTGGAGGTTGTTGCTGCTTCCATCCAGCCTGCTGATCCTCTCTCTCCCTGGTCGGCTGTGCTGCTATTCCTGGGATTGTCTTGGAGTTGCAGCGCTTGGACGCTCTGCTGTCTTGTCTTGCTGGTGTTTGTTTGGGCCGCTCTGAAGGAAACCTGTTGCTGATTGGACCGGCTGAGCGAGCGGGACCGACTCCTCTGGCCCATTGAAATTGGACAACGACGATTTGTTCCACCGTTTAAAGTGTTTGTGTTTTTTCCTTTTACAGTTTTGCTTATTATTGAAATTACTAATGACTTTGCTTTCTTTTGTTTTGATTTACTAATTTGTTTTCTTTACATTACATGTTTTGTTTGTTCATTTATTTTTTTGGAATAATTCAAATTGTCCTTTTATTTCACATGATCCGTTTTCCTCTCCAGGGACAGTAGTAGGCCTGAGCCATGCTTTTAAAAAGAAATGTTTTAATGAAATTGTTTAAATAAAATATTGTGGACTATTCTGTGTTCTGGTGCATCTTGTTTTAAAAAGACGCCCCCTGCTGGTCATATTTGGCGCTGTGAGCAGGAAGCACCATTGAACACAGATTTGTCTTTTTTTGTATGTGTGTTTAGGGTCTTAACTGTGTTTTGTGTGTTTTTGTTCATGGTGTTGTAAGACAAGACAGCAGTAGCTATCCAAGGAAGACTTACCTGTGGGTTCAGGATTTACTTTTACTGTTTTTTTTTGGTTTTTTTAGTTTCCTTTTGGTAGTCTTCCCTTGTAGGTATGGAGGAGGTGGCGTGGCGGCCGGTGGATGGAGTGGGTCAGCAGAATGTGACGGCTGGGGGTTCGCCGGGTGCCGCTCCTTCCCCAGCTGTGGCTGGTGGTGTCATGCCTGCTGGTGCTGTAGTTGCTGAGCGGTTGGTGGTTGTGCCCAGGGACCGACGATGTCCCATGTTCGGTGGTAGGACTGGCATTGGGATCGGTGAGTGGATTGAGGAGGCCCAATCATGTATTCGAGCCCGCCATTTGTCAGCGGCAGACCAGGCTTTCTTCCTTTTTGATCATCTAGAGGGGGAAGCAAGGGAGGAAATAAAGTACCGCACCAGTGCAGAAAGGAATGATCCAGCTAAGATCTTGGCTATTTTGAGGGAATTGTATGGTTGCACCGAGTCATATATAACTCTTCAGCATGCATTCTTTTCTAGGAAGCAGCAAGAGGAGGAAACGCTGTTGCAGTTCTCTCTAGCTTTGATGGCCCTTATGGAACCAGTAAAGCAGAATGCTCCTGATGGATTGTTGAATGCTGATATTCTGCTGCGTGATCAGTTCGTAGAACATGTGTTGGATAGTGCCCTCCGCCGGGAGCTTAAGCAGTATGTTCGGGGACATCCCACTGCCACCTTGCTGGAGGTCCGTGGGGAGGCAATTCGGTGGGAGAGGCAGGGGTTTCCAGGTGGCGCTAGGGAGCGTAGTCATTCTCTCCCATCTACATATGGGCTGCAGTACGGGGTGTATGGCAGCTCTCGGCTAACTCCACCTACTGCTGCCCGCTCGGAGTTTAGCGAGTTAAGGGAACTTCTAAAACAGCAACAAGAGCAGATTAATCAACTCACCCAGTGTATTGCTTCTCTGCAGACTTCTGTACCACAGGTCCGGGTTCGGTGGTCTGCCACAGGTGCCAACAGCCGGGTCACTTTGCCAGAGAGTGTGATGGTGAGCGGGTTCGTGCCAAGGTTAACTCTGTGGCAAGGCCAGCTAATGTTAACCAGGCGGAAAACTAGCACCCACTGAGCTGCTGAGCCACAACTCAGGTGGGGGAATGGCAGGCTCGCAAACAGCAGCCGCGTCAAAATTGTTGGCATCCTGCCCAGTCATTGATGTCGTCATGGGTAGTGTCTCTGTTACTTGTTTAGTAGATACAGGTTCCATGGTGTCGACCATCACTGAGAGCTGTTTTAACGAACATTTTGCATCATTGGGGCATGATCGCCTTCAGTCATGTCACTGGTTACAGCTTCGGGCAGCCAATGGTCTTTCCATCCCATACATTGGCTATTTAGAATTGGATGTCAATCTTTGTGACAAAGTGCTTCCACATTGTGGGATTCTGGTTGTGAAGGATCCCACTAATGTTGGTTCTTCTGTTCCTGGCATTTTGGGAATGAACATAATTAATCGTGTCTACAAAGAACTTTTTGGGGCACATGGCGGCTCGTTCTTTGATTTACCTTCAGTAACACAGTCTCCTGGTCCAGTTGTGGAGGCCTTGCAGCAGTGTCATAGAGTAGCAACTAAGTCCCCAGCGCTGTTAACTGTTGCTGTTAGGGTCCGGGGCCCTCGAGCAGTGAGGATAACTGGTGGGGTTATGAAATTTGTAGCTGCAACCTGCCCTGAACAACTTGCTGGTCAGGTTTTATTGTTTGAGCCGCCAGACTCTGGCTTACCAGCTGGCTTATTAGCCTCTCCATGTCTCATTCAGGCTGTGCAAGGTACTGCTTATGTTCCTGTTCTAAATTTCGGAACTACGGATGTTTTACTCTATCCCCGAACTCACCTGGGTGTGTTGAGTCAAACTGAGGTGGTTAGCTTGCCCCGTGATGTGACAGAAATAAGGCCCTGTGCTACAGTTTCTTCTCAGGTTGCTTCTGGTCCAGAACAGAGTTTGCTTGAATCTGTTGATTTGTCTTCACTGACAGAAACTGAACAACGGCAAGTTCAGTCACTTTTACAGAAGTACAGCTCTGTCTTTTCAGCTCATGAAGGTGACTTGGGGTGCACTAATCTGGTTTCCCATGACATTCCCCTGTTGGATGAGGTCCCGGTCCGGCAGAGGTACAGACGTATCCCTCCCTCAGAGTACGAGGCTGTCAAGTCACACATCAACCAGCTCCTACAGAACCAGGTAATAAGGGAAAGCAGTAGCCCTTATGCCTCTCCCATCGTTCTTGTTAGGAAGAAATACGGCAGCCTGCGTATGTGTGTGGATTACCGTCAGCTTAACAGCAAGACAAGAAAAGATGCTTTCCCATTGCCTCGCATTGAGGAAAGCCTGGACCAGCTTTCTGGGGCCCAGTGGTTTTCCACTCTAGATTTAGCCAGTGGTTACAATCAGGTTCCGGTATCAGAACAGGACAAGTCAAAAACTGCTTTTTGTACGCCATTTGGGCTCTTTGAGTGGAACCGTATGCCCTTCGGGCTTTGTAATGCGCCTAGTACCTTCCAGCGTCTTATGCGGAGGATGTTTGGGGACCAGCAGTGCCAGTCCCTTCTTTTGTATTTGGATGACATCATTGTGTTTTCAGGTTCAGTCTCCCAGCACATTGAGCGTCTGGAAGCAGTTCTTGCTCGGCTTCAGAGAGAAGGTCTGAAGGTAAAACTTGAAAAATGTTCCTTTTTCAAGCAGCAGGTTAAATACTTGGGGCACCTTATCTCAGATAAAGGTGTAGCTACAGACCCTGCCAAGACTGAAGCAGTGGCTAAATGGCCACGTCCCACACATGTTTCAGAGCTTCGCTCATTTTGGGGCTTTGCAAGCTATTACAGGCGTTTTGTGGAGGGTTTTGCTAGGCTAGCGGGTCCTCTCCATAGGCTGGTGGCACAACAAGTGGGCACAAAGTCCAGGAAGGGGTCTGGCCAGGCTTTTCAATTTGCTTGGATATCAGAGTGCGAGGAGAGCTTTGAGGCTTTAAAAGCTGTGTTGGCATATGCTGATTTTTCACGTCCTTTCATTCTTGAGACAGATGCCAGTCACAGTGGACTTGGGGCAGTATTGTCACAGGAAACAGAGGATGGAGTGAGGCCAATTGCATATGCCAGTCGAGGTCTTAAACCTTCAGAGTGTAACATGGCTAATTATAGCTCTATGAAGCTGGAGTTTCTGGCATTAAAATGGGCCATGACTGAGAAGTTTAGGGAATGTCTCTTGGGCCACCGGTGTATGGTCTATACAGATAACAACCCTTTGAGTTATCTTCAGTCGGCCAAGCTTGGTGCCATGGAGCACTGGTGGGCTGCTCAACTTGCTGCTTTTGATTTTGATATAAAGTATCGTTCTGGACGTAGCAATAACAATGCTGATGCACTCTCTCGCCAGCCAACATCAGGTACCAGCCTGGCAGAACTCTTGTCGTGCACCTCCATCCCAGAGGCTCTTCAGCGTGCCTCATGTCCTGTTCCAGTGTCTGTAACCCAATCTGTGGTGACTGTTCTGCCATCTCATTCTGTGTCTGACCTTTGTGCTTTGCAGGAAGCCGATCCTCTCCTGAAGGACATTTTGGGTTTTTGGAAGAGGCAGGTTTATCCTACTCTTGAGGAGAGACGGTGCTTTCCCAAACTATCCTTGGTTCTTTTGAGACAGTGGGGTCGCCTTGTGGTCAGATGGTGGTGAGGAGATTTTACAGCTTGTTTTGCCATCCGTTCTTAAGCAGGATGTTCTGACTTAATTACATCAAGAGCACGGACACCAGGGTGTGAAGCGCACCACCGAGTTGGTACGGCAGCGCTGTTACTGGCCTGGGATGTCTAATGACATTAAACAGTGGGTACAAGAGTGTCAGCGGTGCCAGGTTGCTATAAATGTAACATCTAGCTCTGGCACTTTCATGAGTCATCTGTTGGCTTCTCGGCCAAACGAGATCGTTGCCATGGATTTTACCATGTTGGAACCTTCACGAAATGGTCTGGAAAATGTTCTTGTAATTACTGATGTATTTAGTAAATACACAATTGCTGTTCCAACTCGGGATCAGAAAGCAGTCACTGTCGCCCAGGTTTTGCTGACTGAATGGTTCTTTAGATTTGGGGTTCCAAGCCGCATTCATTCAGACCAGGGTCGAAGTTAATAAATGTGTTTTATGAAGTTTCTCTGTAGAGAAATGATGACTGATGCACGATGATTGGTGGTTACATTCAGGAACCAATCAGAACCCAGCAGGATCAGACATGATGCTGCCATGTCCAGACTGGCCGCCAGGGGGCGTCCCGAGGCGCGGGCGCCACGCTGTGACCCGAATCAACTGGTTCTGCTGGCCTACTGACATCACTCACATCTCAGACAGGAAACAGGAAGTGGACTGTAAACTTCCAGCTCACATATATTTACACCAAATTCATCCACCATGATCAGATTTCTTTAAAAAACATTAAATATATATATATACAGTTATCTGTGTTGCATTAAAGTGAACTCAGAGAAAAAAACACGTTAGAGTCAAAATCAGGGAGAAGTGCCTCATCATCCTCTTCTTCATCTGTCGAGCTCCGCCTGCAGGATCTCCCCCCAGGTCTCTGCGTCCAGCGGCGCCATCTTGCTGCCCAGCAGCTCGTCTGCAGAGCGCACGCTGCTGTAGCGGCCGGCTAGCCAGGCCGCCTTCACCTGGCTGCGGCTGTAGTTCCTCAGCAGGGTCACCTGGTGGGGAAGGAAGCACCGTCAGCTTCCTGTCTGCAGACTGGCCGCCGTTAAAACAACCACAGAGAAAAGGAAACGGGACGAAGGAGGACAGGAAGCAGCAGAGCCTCGATCAAACAGGAAGAGGCTCAGAGACGAAAACATGAGGCTCCATCAGGTTAAAACATCAAACTGGAGTTTTCTGTTCCACTGAAAACGTTTCCATCTGATGACAAACATCCAAAAGCAGCTGAAGGTCAAAACTTTACCGTAAATTCGACTTTTCCTTCATGTTTTACTAGTTACTCACTGTGGTGAGCTATGCTAGCTAGAGCTAGCTGCACTAAGCCTAAAGCGCTAATCATAAACATTAGCGCTAGCATTAACTAGCGCGGCACGCCAACATGGTATTTAGCAAATGCTAGTGCATTAGCATTAGTTTCAACTGTGTTGATCCAACCTGTAGATCCACAGCAGAATAAACGTCTTTAGCTGCAGCGCATCATGAGGACAGGAAACGGAAATGATCCCTAAACATACTTAACCTACTTCAAAATAAGAGCGTGATGAATACCAACTGCTAACAGCTCAAAGCTCTTAACAGCTGATAACCAGCTTCAACATGGATATCAAACATTATTCAACTGAAAGTTCACAAAACAGCCAAGTAAATTAGTGGTTTAGAGTTTATCCAGAAAAGTTTAATTGGGGGAAGTGCTAAATATTTAGCTAAAAGGCTAAACGAAAAGTAGCTCCACAACTAGCAAATTAGTATATTAGCCGAAGTGACTATGGTCTGGTAAATTAGCAGCAACACTCAGTAAAGACTTTGGACTCAATTCAAACCAGATATTTCATTACTGACCCAAAATGATGACAACAATTCAGATCAGCTTATGTTTATGTACAAATCCATCTATATTGTGACATTTATTTAAACTTTTTTAAACATGTGCAACTTTTGAATTTAGGTAATGCTTTCAAAAGATGTAAACTAATATCCACACACAAAGTGTAATGAAAATAAAAACCCAAATAGAATAAACCTGGTGCAGAAGCGGCTCTGATCCGACGTCAGCAGGGCTCTGTGCCCAGGGCAGCAGCAGACTCACCTTCCAGGAGAGGCCGTCGCTGCGATCGCTGTCCACCTCCCGGCGACAGACGGCCCGGACCAGCATGCACTGCTGCCTCCACAGCTGCTCGCTGTCATCGATGATGGAGCGCCACAGTTTGCACGTCCTGGAGGCTCTGCACAGGCTTTCTGCGTCCAGCTCTCTGAAGATCCTCACGCTCATCTCCGTGGGAAGAGTCTCTGCGAAGTTCTGAGAGCCGCAAGCTTCCAGGGACGTCAGGCCGGCTCTTCGCTCACAGAGCAGAAACACTGGCGAGGGCCCCGCAGACTCATGCTGCATAATACTGCAACAGGGTGGACCACCTGAGACACACACCCAGTTACACACCTGGAGGGGAGCTGCAGTCCTGGAGCAGAACCAGAACCAACGCTCAGGTCCGGAGGAGCGAGGAGAGAGAGAGATCTTCCTCCAAAGACAGGGAGCTTTCCTTGGAAGTCAAGATGGTTTCATTTTCAGTAAAATAATCTGACATCAAACAGGAAACTAGCTGAACAAAACACAGAAATTACAAAGAAGAAGAAGAAAACACAAATATTCATTTAAAGCTGTCAACAAATCTAAAAACAGGCAATTGTAAGCAGTGGCAGCTAGTGGTTATATTTGAAGGGTGGGCTAGTAGGGTTAGAGTTAGGTATTAGGGTAAATATATATATATATATGTATATCTATATATAGATATACATATATATAATTCAAAGCGCTATCACGTTATAACGGGATACGTATTGTTAAGGAAGAATAATTTAAAATTAACTTTGGATGAAACATTTGGCTCTCTTTTCCTTAAAACTCCCGGGTCCTTAGCGGGCGGCGTGCAGCTAGAGAGAAACAACAACAAGGAAACAACAGCGCTACGCGTTGACGTCACAGATCACAGAGTTTAATTCCATACAAAACAACGCATGGATCAATCAACAAAGCTGCAGAGGAACACAGATATGCATTATTTACCTTATACAGACAAAGACAGACAAGACAAAGACAAACAAAAAAACGAAACAAAGACGAACAAAAAGCAAAGACGCGTCTTTGGAGAGAGCCGATGCAAAAAGCAAAATAGTGGCAGCTCTCTGAATTTTTAGTGCTGACACGAAATCTTATACTAAGGGGGTGTTTTTTCTGTTTAATATATGCACCCAAGGCGTTCCTCTAGTTGACCAACTGGAAACTCCCTTAAGCACTCAGAGAAACTTAGGAACTCCCCCTAATTTACGGCAAAGATCAAAGGGCCATCTGGTCTCTGGCAAAACAAAAGAGCAAACCGCTTCGTCCTGACCCTTGAGGTCCCACGGCCATCCCGGGCACAGAAAAAACTGAGATAAAATTTCACAGATACCTGTGAAATCTAAAGTCTCTTCCCCCCAAGCTCCGGTGCTTCTGCCCTGCCGGGAATGCTAATTTTATGGCTTCGTGGTCTGGCCTCACAGCGGGGAGGCCTCTGCCTGTCTGAATGCTTGCTCATCTGGCCCAATCCCGAATGCTCAACACAAAGCTGTTCCAAATAAGAGTGTTGAATATACCTTTTACACATGTCATAAGATTAACTGTATAAAGCACTAAAAATAATCATTTTTCCTCAACAGTATCTTGTTTAAACGTGATAGTTTTCTTGTTTTTAGATAACTATCACGTTTAAACAAGAATCTTATAACGTGATAGCGCTCTGAATTTTTTTACCTGCGTGAGAGCAATGTGCTTCCATACAATCACACTGATAAAATGAAACAAGATGCAATATGTTTTTAAATGAGGCCTACCTTATTTAAAGAGAAACTCACTCCAACGACTTTTCTGGGACGCAAATAGGCTAAATAATCCACCTCGTTTATGCTAATATTGCTCGCCATCGCTCCTTCTCAGTCTACGCCAACACTTGCGCTCGAGGCAAGTCCATGCGATTGGATGAATGCTGTGCCCGAGGGGGCGTGGCTAGAAGCCTGTCAATCATTCTGAGCCGTGACAGTAACGCTAAATGATGGTAACGTTAAATGACGGTAACACTAAATGACGGTAACGTTTAATGACGGTAACGCTAAATGACGGTAACGTTTAATGACGGTAACGCTAAATGACAGTAACGTTAAATGACGGTAACGCTAAATGACGGTAACGCTAAATGACAGTAACGTTAAATGACGGTAACGCTAAATGACGGTAACGCTAAATGACGGTAACGCTAAATGACGGTAACGTTTAATGACGGTAACGTTTAATGACGGTAACGCTAAATGACGGTAACGTTAAATGACGGTAACGCTAAATGACGATAACGCTAAATGACGGTAACGTTAAATGACGGTAACGCTAAATGACGGTAACGTTAATTGACAGTAACGCTAAATGACGGTAACGCTAAATGACGGTAACGTTAATGACGGTAACGCTATTCATTTAACGTTAAAAGTAACGTTAAATGATAGTAACGTTAATTGACGGTAACGTTAATTGACGGTAACGCTAAATGACGGTAACGCTAAATGACGGTAACGTTAAATGACAGTAACGTTAAATGACGGTAACGCTAAATGACGGTAACGTTAAATGACGGTAACGCTAAATGACGGTAACGCTAAATGACGGTAACGCTAAATGACGGTAACGTTAAATGACGGTAACGTTAAATGACGGTAACGTTTAATGACGGTAACGCTAAATGACGGTAACGTTTAATGACGGTAACGCTAAATGACGGTAACGTTAAATGACGGTAACGCTAAATGACGATAACGCTAAATGACGATAACGCTAAATGACGGTAACGCTAAATGACGGTAACGTTAATTGACAGTAACGCTAAATGACAGTAACGCTAAATGACGGTAACGTTAATGACGGTAACGCTATTCATTTAACGTTAAAAGTAACGCTAAATGACGGTAACGCTAAATGACGGTAACGTTAAATGACGGTAACGCTAAATGACGGTAACGCTAAATGACGGTAACGCTAAATGACGGTAACGTTAATGACGGTAACGCTATTCATTTAACGTTAAAAGTAACGTTAAATGACGGTAACGCTAAATGACGGTAACGCTAAATGACGGTAACGTTAAATGACGGTAACGCTAAATGACGGTAACGCTAAATGACGGTAACGGTAAATGACGGTAACGTTAAATGACAGTAACGCTGTCAGAAGTGAGCCCTTCTGAAAGACCCAGGGATTTTCCCCAGGTGGTTTGACACCAGGTTTGTTGAAAAAGTAACAAAATGTGATACATTATTTCTAAAATGTATTTATTTTTAAGTTGTTTATTTTAACAACTTTTTTGTAAATGTCAGGGAGGGCTTAGCCCTACTAGCCCACTTATACCATCTGTCCCAGATTGTAAGGAACCTCGAAGGTATTTCAGACTGAACATCTGCAGTTTCACTATAATCTTAAGATTTCTTTTAAAACCTACTATGCCCATGATAAACAAATAAGTCAATAAAAATATAAATAAACAAGTCAATACAAACAGATGAACTTGAAAAGGATAAAACTGGGGGTTGGGGCCTACAGTGAGCCCAGGGCCCCTCTGGACTTCAGATCGGCCCTGCAGGGTGTTTAATCCCCCGGCAGGACTGTCCCTGTCCTTTCTGTTCTCTTTGGACCAAAACGCCCCTGCAGACTATTAGAACCAGTTCGTTTTTGTCATCGGTCGGTTTGTGAACACACAGAAGACTTTGTTGTCCATCACTGATAGAATATTTGACATTTTTCGGCCATATTTCCTCTATTCCCCGCAGAGCAGAAGCAGTTCCTCAGAAACTGTTTCAGGCTCTAAATCCCAGATAAACTGCGACAATAATTATTAAACTTTCAATCAGAGTTCATAAAAACAGGTCGACCATTTACTTTTTACAAAAAGAAGTGACTATGTTACCTGCACTATAGGAAGGCTTCGCAGAGCTCTTTAAATGTCCCAACGGCTGTTTACACTGCGATATGACGTCAACGCGTCATGAAGGTTTGGCGCATGCGTATAAAGCACCCCCGGCCGTTATTTATTTTTAAATTTCTTTCCTTTCTTTTTTAAAATAAATTATTAAAAGTGATTTTTACATAAGAATATTTAGATGGTTTATTAATCAAAAAATATAATTTTGAAAATGTTTTTTGCTTTCATTTACCAATTTAGTTGTATTTTCAGTACGAGCAGCCCACCCATTAAAATTATGAACGCCGTAAAGTGAAAGCAGACATGCAGAATTAAATTGTGTTATCCATTATGATGTAAAATGCTTTGAAAAGAGTATTATATGGGAATATTTTGCAGTTAACCAATAAGATGTTAAAAGTCGATGTTTTCATAGTAGTTTGGTTGTTCTCTCTACTGCGCATGCTCTCCTGGACCCCGGAAGTTTTGAATCTGAAAGTTGTTGTCCCGTGGAGCTAAATTGTTTTCATTTTTGATTTTTCCAACTGTATATTCTTTAAACTCATTTCTTCCGACAAGTCCTCCAGAATCGGACTTTAAAACCTTCCGCTGTCTTCCGGCTGAGTGAGCAGGCAGCCGGGGACCGCCGCTCTCTGTCCCGCCCGGAGCAGAGCCTCATGTCCGGCTTCGGCCTGGTCCCGGTGGACGGCGGGGATCTGGTCCCGCTGCCGCCGGGTGAGACGGTGCTGGGCCGGGGTCCCTTCCTCGGGGTGAGTCCTTCTGGGAGTTTCAAATGATTTTCATCCTATCTCCGCACTTCTCAGTTTATCTGAAGAGGTTCAAAGGTCAGAATACTGAGAGGCAGCTGGGTTTACTGGGACCAGTTGACGCCGCATTGGAGACATCCTGTTTCTAGATATATTGTTTATGTTTATATAACATAGATCTAGTACAGTATGATGTGTCCTATACACTCGGAGACTGCTATGTTTTTTAAAGAAGAGAGATCAAACTCGTTCTTTCTTTCTTTCTTTCTGTAGTCGATCTGTTTCTGTCTGTAGAGAAACGTTGAGACAGAAACCTTTAGCTGGGATCTTCCTGTTTCTGCATCAGGTCAGTGACACCAGAGTTTCCCGCCGCCACGCTCTGCTGGAGAACCTGGACGGACAGCTGCGACTCAAGCCGGTGCGTTCAGGAACAGCTGAACTTATTATTATTTCTATCATCAGAGCTCAAATATTACTGTAAAACTGAACTGATACAAGCGTAAAAAGTAGCATGCTCACCCCTCAGGTTGTATGCTTTTCATAATTTCCATCAGACACATGACTTTAGGATGATGGCCATTTTTCAAGATGGCTGCTGTTTTTGTCATCAACTAAAAGGAGATGAAGATGAGAGACAGGTTGTCCAAATGGTTAGCGTTAGCGGTTTAGCGTTAGCTTCCCCTATTTATTTTTTTGTGCTTTAGCTGTACCACTAGATTCTTATCAGTGATTGGTTGATCAGTTTAGGTTGTAGGGTTGGGGTCTGGTGATATTTGATGGTATTCCATGATCTGCTGAAGGGTTCGCCTTTAAACTTCCTCATTAATTCTTGTTTTTTCGAAAGCAGCAGAATTTCTCTGAGTTGGTAAAAATAAATTCAGAAAAGCATTTTCTTGTAGTTTTATGTCAGTTTAATGCCGTTTAGCTCTACGCATCGTACTCAGCAGCGGGCGCCATGACAGAGAAACTCATACATCACTTCCTCCCAGCAGACCCACATCAACCCGTGTTTCCTCCTGTCGTCCCCGAACGATGACCCCCGACCCCTGGAGAGGGGCTCCTGGCACCGGCTTCACCCCGGAGATCAGTTCTCTCTGCTGCCGGGTCGCTTCATCTACCGGGTGGCGCCCAGGTACCCGCCTCCCAGGCGTTGTCATGGTGATGGTGGGGCGTCTGTCACTACCAGGATGAGGTTAACTACGGAGCGGTGCTTTGTTCTCATGTCCTGCTGCAGCTCTAACTGCGTCTCCGTCTCTCTGCAGAAACAGTCAGAAGTTTGAGGAAGAAGACGGAGCTCTTCCCCTTCCTGCCGGGTCCGATGCGGCGGCTCCTCTGCTGGTCAGACCGGGTCAGGAACAGACTTCCTGTCCAGACAGGAACCGGCACAGCAGCGATTTCAGGCAGGTCTGTGTCCTCAGAGGCGGCCATGTTCAGAATGAGGTTCCCTCCAGACACTCAGAAATGTCCAGATTAATTTCACATATTTACAAAAAAAACCAAACACTCAAAATCATAAATCTGCAAGTAAAAAATTATAATTTTCTGTGACTAAAGGCGTAAATTTCTGCCTGGCGTTGAGTCAGACGCCTGGGACAAGAAGCAGCCAGAAGTCTGATCAGGATCCAGGTGGGAATGGTGGATCCCGCTTCCACTTCCTCTCCAGATCCGTCTGCTGCGTTCCCACCTTCATGAGTTTATAATCTCTGGAAACTTCTCACTTATTTCTGACACTTTTGGACTTTAAAAATTAGAATTTCTTAGTTTAAATTTAATGAAATTCTGCTTTTAATCATGGAAAATTGTCATTTTATCTTGAAATGTGACAACTTTTCAAAAATCACAGTATTTTTCAATAATATGTGGAATTAACGAGACATTTCTGTGTTTGGTTGAGCTCTGTGTGGAACTCAACAGGAAGTTGTTTTTCTCTGACAGGAAGTCTCAACTCCACGTCTGGACGGCGTTCAGAGCGACGAGGCTCCGCCCCCTCCCAGGAGGCGGGTCTTACCTGCCTGGATGATGGCGGCTGCTGCGGCTTCAGCCTCCAAAGGTAACACGGCAACTATCGTCATGGCAACGTCTTATGGAGTTACAGCAGGGGCCTGATCAAATGATCAGTTTTCCTCCAAATATTGATTTACATTTAAGGTAAGGTCATTTCTATAGCACATTTTCAGCAACAAGGCAATGCAAAGTGCTTTACAGAATTAAAAGGAAATACAAACAAAATAACAAACCAAAGGAAAAGAAGAAAAAGAATCTAAGGTTGATCCAAAGTAAATGAACCAGATACTCCTGTTCAGGGTTGGTAGATAAGTATAACTACTTATCCTCTGGACTAATTCCTTTTCTGGGTTGGAAGAATAGGAGTTTGAAAAGTTATTTCTAAGGTAGTTTGTCTGGATTCTAAGTTCGTTTTAATTCCTTCTCTGGGTTAAAAGTGAGAAAAACTTCACAGCTTATAAAAAATAAACAAGACACATTAGGAAAGTTTGCACACTCATCATTCAGACAAATCAAAGACATGGGTGGAGGCGTTGGCATCAAGAAGTGTTTGTCCTTGTTGTGTATGTGTATTGCATTTATATTGCCATGACAACCATGTAGCTTAGTGTCCGTACAACAGTCCGATATGATGGCGTTATCAGGGAGTAAGTCCTTGGGAGCGCTCAGCTCCACAGCTGCATGGTGGGAAGGAGCGTCATGTTTACATATCTTCAAGGAGATTGGAAATCTGCAGCCCTTCCGAGGCAACACTGGGAAGCCAATTCAGACACAGAATGTCTTAGTTTGGGTAGATTATAAATTTAAATTTTCCCTAAAGTCTCTCAGATACATTTCAGTTCCCAATCTTCCAAATTAGTTTGGTCGTTCCACTGAGCCGAAGCTAGCAACTTCTCCCAGATGGATTCCATCCTGTTAGTAAGTTTTAGAGTCTCAGCAAGAATCACATCCTGATTGTTTGCAGTTGGTCCAAACCGTCACAAATTTGCCAATGAGCCAGGAATCCAAATAAATCCAGGGTGAATCCCTCTGGGTGTGTCCCCGCAGGACAGGAGGACTCTCCTGTGCCCAGTCTCCTCATCGAGAAAATGTGATCAATTACATTGAGAGAGCGTTTGACCAAATCCATAATTTGTAGATTGGAGGATGTGCAAAGAAAGGCTCCAAAAATATGGAAAAAGAGAAAAAGACACAAAACAGAGCAGGAAGGGAGCAGAGGACAGAAACGTCCGCCTTCACCGAGAGCAAGAGAGAGACCATTAATTCTTTACAGTAAAGTTTCACATTTAGTTGATCAAATTATCACTTAATGAGAACATAATTTATTCATAATTAAAATATTAAACATATTAGCTGCTTTTTTTCATGTATTTAGTGGTTTTCTGCAGGCCAGACACTCACTGACTGTTTGTTCATCGAGGCGTGAAGAGGAGTAAACCTGCCGCCTCTCAGGCCCCGCCCACTTTATCCCCGCCACCTGAGGGGGCGGAGCTCCGTGAGGAAGACGCCGAGAGGCCGAGGAAGAAGAGTCGAGCGATGAGCAGCGAGGAAGAAATCCTCCCAACAGAAACAGTCAGTACAGCTGCTGATGAAAACATCTGAACATTTCCACAATACTAAGGAATTCTATTTGTTGTAAAAATTGTTTGATGATCTAAAAACATTTAAATGTTAAAAGGAAAAACGTTTTCCATAAAATGAGCGAAACGATGATCCTGAAACCACGAAGCTTCAGGTCCGAATGGAGGAGAAAACTTTTTCACACATCGTCTGAGAAACACCTCGATATTCTCTCAACCCAACAAGTCGTACATTTGCAATAAAAAATGATTATATTTCATAATTAAAGGATTATAATCTATTTTGAAAACATTATAATGTCAGAAATTTGTAACAATAATTTCCAGAAGACCTGAAGGACTGAAGTGGTAAATTAAGTTCAGTTCTGCTAAAAACGTGATAAATTTCTAGATGAGCCCAGCAGCCGGTTCCCTCCAGGGGCCCGGGGCCCGCCGAGCCGTTTCAGGTTCACTTCACGGATGAAGCCGTCGCTTCAAACAGCCAAATAATGTTCGTTCCTGTTTCTAGACCAATCAGAACGAGAGAATGTATTGGGGCAGCCAATCAGAGGTGAATGTTTTCAAAATGGCGGTCAGAGGAGACGCAGGTCGTTCAAAATGTCCCGACTTTTCTGTTGGAAATTAAAATCAGTCGGTGAGTCAGAATGATTTTCACAAACTGGTTTTCTGTTGCTTCAGTTTCTGTAATATTGGGATTATTGAGATTATGAGATTAATTATCACTAAAAAGGACCCAGAGGGACGAGTGTCTGGGACAGGAGGGACACGGCTGTCCATCCCTCTGAGACTGAAGCGGCCGTTCTCTGATTTCAGGATGACCTCTGGGATGAGTCAACCTCCAGAGGTCAGATCGTACCCACCAGGTCAGGGGTCAGCTCTGCGCCGTCCCGCAGCGCAGCAGCTGAGAAATCACAGCAGGAGGAGAAGAAGACCCGGTCTGGAGTCAGAACCGCTTGTCCCTACGGGAAGGACTGCTACAGGTAGCGCCCCCTGCTGGGAGGCGGGGAATCAGCCGGAGACCAGCCGGCCCTCAGCAACTGCTGTTTGCTTCTGCAGGAAGAATCCGCTTCACTTCCAGGAGAGCAGTCACCCTGGAGACGCCGACTACGAGGAAGAGGAGGAGGAGGAGGAAGAGCGACCGGAGTGTCCGTACGGCGCCGCCTGCTACAGGTCAGACTGGTCCAGATCAAAGTCTGACCGACCCAGAGAAAGCTAATCCCTGCCCACAGGCGCAATTAGGAAGAATCCCCAAAGTGGGCGGAGCCAGGGACACAGAGGGGCGTGGTCACGTGTTGGGTGGGGGGAGTTCGTTGGGGCATTTGGTAAAAACCTAGACTGATGACAAACATAATATAATTTTTATCTCCACATTTTTTCCGTTATCCGTTTAAATAGTTATTTATTTCTGTTAGATGTTTCTTATTCCAGCATTGAGAAGTTCAGTTGTGATGTAATAAAACCTTCTGTGATGTCACGGCTGGATCTGCTTTCAGGAAGAATCCTCTCCACCGGAAGCAGTTCAGACACACGGAGCGACCCGGTGAGTCTGCCCGTTAGTTACTGGTATTTCACGCTTTACTGGCCAGAGCTATCAAACCGGCCGGGTTCTGAAATCTGACTTTACGTGTCTGAGCGGGTTTGGACGGTTTGCTAGTAAAGTTCTGGGAAGGAAGTGAAGATGAAGAGCAGCGTTTTGAAGCTCTTCATCTTCTCTCAGCCGGAAAACGTTTATGGTCTTAAAACATCTGCAGAGATCCAATCGGTTCTGAAACCCAGACTCCTCTCTGCAGTCCCCCGCTCCGCCGACGATGACCCCAACGATGACCCCAACGACGACCCCGACAGCTTCATCAGCGACGACTCGGGCGACGACTCGGACTACGAGCCGCAGGACGACCTGCAGCGGCAGAACGAGGCGAAGGCCTTCCTGAGGAAGAGGAGGAGGTAGAGGAGGAAGATCGGGTCACATGACCCATCCGGCTGAAACTCTGATCACCAGCCTGATGACAGGAAACACTAAAGGGGGGGGGTTTTCAAATTAAAAGCTGTAGGTGTGGAGCCGGAAGCAGAAAAGGGAAATGTTTTTATTTATTAATGTTTCTGTTTTTTGTCCAGCAGTTTTATTTCTGATGCTTTTAATGTGAAAACATCAGGAAATGTGAAACGAGAATCAATCTTTTATTTTTAAACGGTTTCTTCTTTACTCCACTTTTTATTTTTAAATTAAAAGCTAATGGGTGGGCTTTTAATTTGAAAAGACATTTATTTAAAGAAGAAGCAGCTGAAGCTGTGTGACATAATCACAAGAAATTTAGTTTAACATGACTTTTATTGTGAAAGGTCAGAGTAGAACAAAATAAACATTTCCTGACTTTAAGCCTCTATTTATTTTTCTTTCACAATAAAAGTCTTGCCAGATTTGATTGGCTTTTAATGTGAAAAATGTAAAAAGTTTCTAAAAGTTAAAGTTGGATGAAGACTCGTAAAATGGACTTCTATCATTTTAGTTTTTATCTTAAATAAATCTGGATTCATTTTTATTTCTTTAAGCTCTTAAAATGTTTTAAATCAAAATAAAACCTTTTTTTTTCTTCCGGCGTCTTGTTTGAAGTTGACCATAAATAACAGAAGTTTTAATTCAAACAATAAAATCCACATCAGACCGAACTGGACCGCCATCAGAACCGGGACCAAAGCGGAACTGTTCCTCCGCTGCTGGCAGGGCGCGGAGAGCGGTTCAGTTAAAGTCCGTGTTCCTGTATGGGGAAATTTTCCTGCCATAATTCAAGAGCACACATGTTCATTTTGAAAGCAGGACTTTATGTCTTTCTTCTTAAAACTTGTGTCACAAAACTTCTCCTGGCGCTCACTCTGCTCGCTTACAAAACATGGAACAGCCTTAGGCGCCTGGCAACCTCTCAGCCAATAGACTGAAAGAGTTGTGTGGCGTGCCTTGTGGCTACCATCCATTGTAGCAACTTGCGAAACCCAGTGGATGTAGGGAGAAACAACGATGTCAGCTTTCTGCTCCATAGGTCACTAAACATCCTCCAGCAGAGCTTTGGTAGGTGACTGATCGCTAACAGCTACTGATCGCTAACAGCTACTGATCACTAACAGCTACCGATCGCTAACAGCTACCAATTGCTAACAGCTACTGATCGCTAACAGTTACTGATCACTAACAGCTACCAATCGCTAACAGCTACTGATCACTAACAGCTACTGATCGCTAACAGCTACTGATCGCTAACAGTTACTGATCACTAACAGCTACCGATCGCTAACGGCTACTGATCACTAACAGCTGCTCCATCCTTGTTTATTGATCTGCCTTTTCAAATTAAAAGCCCTCCCAGAACCAAAATGTTCTGAATTGATCTCAGATTAGAGAAATAAACCATGCATCTCATAAAAACTCCTGATTTGATCTAAATATTAATAAATGTTCTGCTTTATAGAAACTGTTTCAGTTTCCTTTAGGAGAAAATCATCCTGTCATATTTATAATTTAATTTTTTTCTCAATCAATATTTTGTCCCAGAAGGCAGAAACCAAACTGACGAGTCGCTTAATCCATTTATTTTACAAAAATCCAGACGACTCTTTAATCCGTCAAAAAGAAACAGTAGTAAAGTAAAAGTGAGTCCAGAGTGAGGGCGGAGCAGCTACTTCTTGGCGTAGGTGATCTTCATGGCGCAGGTGGCGGTGATCCTGAAGCCCTGCAGCGCGTCTTTGGCCACGCCCCCCTGCGTCTCGCTCTCAAACTCCACGAAGGCGATGTCGTGTTTCCCCGGAACCAGACGCACTTCTTTGAAGCCCGGAAACCTGCAGAAACCGACGCAGAGCAACAGAAACATTAAGACCCAACATCAGGGTCATTATGCTAATCAGATGGGCGGTCCTTAGCTCAGCTGCAGAGACTTTGTTTAGGCCACAGGTAGGACTTAAAGACCTGGCAATGTTTCATTTAAACAGAGACAAACTAAAGTTTTTGTCCAGAAACACCTTCCTGCCTCTGCGCTATGATCTGGCAGCGTGTCGCCTTGATGCCGTCACTGAGTTGTGACTCAGCCCTGACTTAGCGCCAGCAGATTTCTGCTCTGCTTCTGCTGGATGTTTCTTCCTGTTAAAGGGCTGGTATCTTCTGTTTTCCAGGAACACAGAATCATTTTAATCCAGTGACTGTTTCCTTCAGTTGTTAGAAAATACTACATAAATCAGTCATGACTTAAAAGAAATTTGATTTCCTGATTTAACGTCTCTTTTGGGTTTCTGTCTCTTTAAGAAGCTCCTGCTCTTTCTAAAGCTCCGCCTCCAGGAAGTTGTCCCAACATGGCTCCTCTATTAGCCCCTTAATGTTTTTACTAGCGATGCTCTGAGCAGCAGCTGCTGTAACGAGCTCAGTGGTGTTTGCTAACTGCTGCTGGCTAGTCTGCAGGGGCAGAGCACTCACTGGTTGAACAGCATGGACAGCATCATCTCGTTGGTTTCCTCTGGCAGGTTGTTCAGGAACAAGATGTGGTTTGGAGGATTGTCTGGAACCTGAGAACAGAAAAGAGACGGGTTGGTTCTGAACGGCCCGATTCGTGTCGTTCCACCCAGAACGGTCCGATCTGCTCGAAACGTGAACCTAAATCGTTTCCGTTTTCACAGCGTCTGAACGCTCGTGTAACATTTTATCCGACTTTTACGCAGCTAACGTGAGACAGCCTAACCTGCTGTAAACAGAACCAGAACCTCCCGACCTGATGCTGGGTTCCTCCATGATGCCATTTGGTTTCTACTGAGACCAGAACCTCTGGACTGGGTTAAGCCACACTGTTCAGATTTCCGTAAACCAAACTGAAGCCATGGATGTTCTGGGTCAGGTTCTGATTGGACGGGTCGGCGGCGAGCCTCAGAACCGGCTCAGGTGAGCGCAGACGGCTTACCTGAACTGCAGGCGTCTGCGCAGGCACAGCTAGAATCTGCAGACAGGAAACAGACAGCAGCTGTGATCCAACAGAAAGGAACCATTTGTGGAGCATGTGACCTCAGCCAGAGGTCATACAGGGGTCAGCCAGGGGTCACCCACCGCTGAAGGCTTCTTAGCGGCGTTAGCTGCCGCTGCCGCCTCCTGGGCCTTCTTCTTCTTCTCCTTCTTCTTCTCCTTGTCGCTGAAGGTGCCTTTCATCTTAGAGATGACCTCCGAGTCGGTTTTAGCGTACTGGATCCTCTGGAAGAGAGCAGAACCGGTTAGCACCGCAGCTAAAGAGGCTAGAGGCGGTCAGCTGCGCGGTGCATGCGGCGGCGCACCATGGGTTTGTTGTAGAAGGGGAATCCCTGCAGCTGGCGCAGCGCGTTGGTTGCGGCCGTCAGCTCCTTGAACACGACGAAGGCCTGGCCCCTCGTCTTCATCGTCTTCATGGCCACGATGTCGACGATCTGGCCGAACTGGGAGAAGAGCGCGTAGAGCGAACGCTTCAGCTCTGCAGGAGAAAGTCAGAACCGATTACTCCTACATCATAGAGGAATAATCTCCATTACCAAAAATCATGAATTTTGGTTTATTTTAACGTATCAATGGTTTAATATTTGAAGCCACTCAGTGAGTTCATATGTCACAAATATAGAATCAATAGAATAGAATTCAACTTTATTGTCATTGCACTGTCACAAGTACAAGCAACGAGATGTAGTTTGCATCTATCCAGAAGTGCTCTATGAGATATAGATATTTATTTACAGATGTACAAGACTATGTATGTATGGACTATAAGGGGTTATAGCAAGAGATATAGATATTGTGTATATATATAAATATGGGAGCTATATGCACAGATTATACAGATTATACAAGAATGTTAAGGAATGAATTATAGATAAATAATGGCAGATAAAATTTACAGGTTGTATGTGTGTGTGAAGAAAACAGTCCGTGATGTGTGTGTGTGTGTGTGTGTGAGGATAGTCCATGTGTTATTGTTGTATGAGAGGATAGGGGAGTACAGTCCTTATAGTTTATGTTTTATGTCAGGAGGCGTTCAAAAGCCTGACAGCTGTGGGAAAGAAGCTGTTCCGGTGCCTGGTGGTTCTGGTCCGTAGGCTTCTGTAGCGCCTCCCAGAGGGCAGGAGGGAAAAGAGTGTGTGTGCTGGGTGAGTGGAGTCCTTTGTGATTTTCCCGGCCCTTTTCAAACACGGCTTCCTGTAGATGTCCTTGATGGCAGGGAGCGGTGCCCCGGCGATATACTGGGCAGTTTTCACCTCCCTCTGCAGCGCCTGCCGGTCGGAGACAGAGCAGTTCCCGTACCAAGCTGTAATACAGTTGGTGAGGATGCTCTCAATGGTGCAGCGGTAGAAGTTCGTGAGGATCTCTGAGGACAGGTGGTTCTTCCTCAGGGTCCTCATGAAGAAGAGGCGCTGATGCACCTTCTTAATGAGTTTGGAGCAGCTGGTCGTCCAAGTCAGGTCCTCGGAGATGTGGACTCCCAGGAACTTAAAGGTGTCCACACGCTCCACCACTGTCCCCTTAATGTGGATGGGTGGATGTAGGTCAGCGTTCCTCCTGAAGTCCACGATAAGCTCCTTGGTCTTCTCGGTGTTCAGCTGCAGGTTGTTTTTGTCGCACCACTCAGCCAGACGGTCTACCTCCTCCCTGTAAGAGGCCTCGTCATTATCTCTGATGAGGCCGATCACCGTGGTGTCGTCTGCGAACTTGATGATGGCGTTAGAGCCGTGGACAGGTCTGCAGTCGTAGGTGAAGAGGGAGTAGAGGAAAGGACTCATCACACAGCCTTGTGGCACTCCGGTGTTTATGATGATGGTGGATGAGAAGTGGTTGTCCAGCCGGACATGTTGAGGTCGACTGGTCAGGAAGTCGAGCAACCAGTTACACATGAGTGGACTGATGCCGAGGTCTGTGAGTTTGGTAATGAATTGTGATGGGATGACAGTGTTGAATGCTGAACTAAAATCTAAGAACAGCAGTCTGGCGTAAGTGTTCTTACTGTCCAGGTGAGAAAGGACAGAGTGCAGCGCTATAGAGACTGCATCCTCTGTGCTCCCGTTCTGCCTGTATGCAAATTGGTGGGGGTCTAGTGTGGGGGAGGAGACAGGATCTGAGGTGTGCTAAGACCAGCCACTCCAAGCACCTAGTAATGATGGGGGTAAGGGCTACTGGGCGGTAGTCATTGAGTCTGGTTGGGTTGGGATTCTTGGGGATTGGGACGATGGAGGTAGACTTGAAGCAGGTCGGTACCACAGCGCGGGCCAGGGACAGGTTGAAGATGTCCGTCAGCACTCCTGCCAGCTCCCCAGAGCACGTTCTGAGGACATGTCCAGGTATGCCATCAGGACCCGCAGCCTTGTGGGATTTAATCCTGCTCAGAGCCGCTCCTACGTCAGTGGGGAGGAAAGTCAGTGGCTGTTGGCCTGGGGTGGTAGCTGCTTTGGTTGCAGTTGTGGTATTCCCTTTCTCAAAACAAGCATAGAAGTTGTTAAGTTCGTTGAGGAAGGAGACGTCAGTAGAAGCGGGGGTGGTATTGGGGTTCTTGTAGTCTGTGAGAATCTGAAGGCCTTGCCACATACGTCGGGGGTTGGCGTTAGAAAAATGATCCTCCACCTTCCTTTTGTAGTGGTGTTTGGCCTTCTTGATTCCCTTCTTCAGCTCAGCCCTGGCTGCACTGTAAGTCTGTGCATCCCCTGACCTGAAGGCGATGTTGCAGGCCTTCAGCAGGAGACGAACGTCTCAGTTCATCCAGGGTTTCTGGTTGGGGTACATGGTAATGCGTTTGCAGGTGGTGACACGTTCTATGGTGGTGGAAATATGGTTCAGTACAGATGAGGCGTACTGATCCAAGTCTGTATGGTGGAAAATAGTCCAATCTGTATTCCTGAACCGGTCCTGGAGCACAGCGTCTGAGCCCTCTGGCCACACCTTTACTGTCCTCACGGCAGGTTTCACACGTTGGATGAGTGGTAAGTACCGAGGTGTGAGGAACAGGGAGAGATGGTCTGATTGTCCGATGTTGGGGAGGGGTGTCGCATTGTAAGCTCCAGCCAGATTGGAGTAGACATGGTCCAGGGTCTTGTCTCCTCTGGTGTGGCAGGAGACATGTTGGTGGAATCTGGGAAGAACTGTCTTCAAGTTGGAGTGATTGAAATCACCTGCAACAATAAAAGCAGCCTCGGAGTATTTGGTTTGGTGTTTGCTAATAGCCGCATAGAGTTCTTTCATGGCTAGCTTGGCATTAGCATCCGGGGAGATGTACACGGCAGTAAGGATGATCCAGGTGAATTCCCTTGGGAGGTAATCAGGTCTGCATTTGACCATTAAAAACTCCACATTCTGTGAGCAGTGACTCTCGGTAGTAGCAGAGTCTGTGCACCAAGCTTTGTTAATATAAATGCACAAACATCCGCCTCTGGTCTTGCCGGAAGCATCTGCTGTCCTGTCGGCTCGGTGTGTGTGGCGTCCACTTAGCTGGATAGCATTATCCGGGCAGCTGTTGTTTAGCCATGTTTCGGTGAAAAACATGACATTTGAGTCCATAATCCGTCTGTCACCCGTGATGGATAGTCGTCACTCGTCCATTTTTATTAGCCAGAGAACGGACATTGGCGAGGAAAATGCTGGGTAAAGGGAGCCGGTGTGGTGTTAGCTTTAGCCTAGCTCGCACCCCTCCACGCTTACCCCGCCTATGATCTATAATTGTTTTTAAATCATTCCCAGGACAAAATGTTTGCATGTTAATAATGTAGCATCGTTAATATACAGTGAAAAGCTTTGGTCCCAGCTCTCAGCCTTGAGAAACTCCATATTTAGTTTTTTAGTTTTCTCCTGTTACGAGCGGTTCTGATCCGTCCCGTAATCCTGTCATATGGCAGCGATGACATCCGATCAATGGTCTGAATTGATTTTCTGGAATCGATAAACATCCCCACTCTGCATCACTTCCTGTCTGCTGCTGCAATTTCTTTAATTCTAATTTTGATTTATTTTAATAAACTAAATCTAATTTCTGCGTTTCAGCGTTGCTCGTCTGGACGAAATCATTTCATTTATTCAATTACAAAAATAAAGTCAAAATATGAGAAGTAATTTCGTGAGAACTATGAAAAAATTAAGCATCTTGGGAAATTATGTTGAGGGTATTGATCAATATGGGTTGTTGCTGTACGGTGTTTGAACATCTTGTTCAATGTGCCCTTGTTTAACTTTGAGCCCCTGGCCCTCCAAAGCTCTCTGCACGGCCCTGATGCATTGTGACGAGCTTCACCAGCGAGGTCATCCTCCGCCGCAACACGCAAACGTCCCCGTTCACTCTGAGCGTTATAGTTTCACACGACACGATTTGTTGCTGCGCAGTGAGAAGGAAACAGGAGACCAGCTGCAGGCTGAGAAGCGAGATGCAGCTGATCGGTTTGTGATCGGCAACAAGACAGTGATCGATCATACACTTTTTCACGGAAATCGGCAGATTATGATCGGTGGCAGATCGATAGGAACACCTCTAATTCAGACAAGGAGATAATTCATATTTTAACATATTTTATCTGCAGCAGGACTTAGAAACCAGACGGATCCTGATAACTGGAAAACAACTTTTTCTCAGGAGTTTAAGACGATTCTGGTAAGATGACGAATCTTTATTCAGCTAAAATTACAACCATATTCTCAGAATTAAACAAAAAGTCTTGCAGTGTTGCCCTGATAAAAATATTTCTGTTTTATAAAAAGTGAGGAAATAAAAGAATAAATTGAAAATCTGAGACTTTTTAGCCACATTGGTGCTCGGGTCGGGTTGTGGGTTCTGAAACAGAACCGTCAGCTTTACCACCAGATTTACCATCTGAACCTTTTCCTCAAAATATAGAAATGCTTCATGTAGATGCTGGAAGATGAAGATAGCAAAGCAGTTTGCACTGACCTTCTTTCTTCACTTTATCGTTGATGTTGTTGATGTAGACGGTGTGATTCGGCCGAATGTCCATGTCTGAATCTGAGGAAACACGAGGAGAGATGCTGACGACCCGTCGTCCGCCCCGGGGCGCACGGCGACCCGTCGTCCTCCAGGCCCGGGCGTTGGACCCGTCCTGACTGATTGGACCCTCTCAGCATCCTTAGAGCGTAGGAACATGTCGCCCTGAAACCGGACTGGGCCTGCTGATGGTTCTGAAACATCCAGACACCTAAACTCTGCTGCTGGGTCAAAGGTTACCCTGAGTCACATTAATTAGGTTTTTCACCTTTAACCTCTTTATTTTATGGGTTAAATGATGTCGTTCAACAGAAAATCAGAAAACTAAAGCAGAATAAATGATTTCCTCCATCGCTGGCCCAAAGCGGAACAACCGGACAGAACCTGATGTCTCCATCCTAACGCTCAGATGCTACAGTTAGCTCATTTAAGTTCCCTTTGGGATTAATCAAGTAGTTTTGAATTTAAAATAAAAACAAGAGATGATACAGTGAGGTCATTTAAAATAATAATATAACAAACAGATGGACTCAAACGGGAGATTTCTGTTTCAACATTGACCGTCTTGCTGAACCCTTTATAACCAGAACATTTATCACCTTCAGGTTGATCAATTATTTCTGTAGCAAAAAGTTTAAAGAAATACTGAACAAACTGGACTGAAGGAGGAAACTCAAAGCTGAAGATGGAAAACGGTTTACTTTATTTATACCTCGGCTGAATATTCTGGCGAAACTCATCAATAAATTCATGTTTTATGAATGTTTAGTTCATTTATTCTATTTTAGCACGCCAGGCTAATGTTAGCATCTGTTAGCTCTACGACTAACAGCTTCAGTTTAAACCACTTCCGTTTTAACGGCGGGCTTCTCCCCCGGTCAGAACCATCCGGATCATCGGCCAGACCAGACCTGGGTCACTTTCTTTTAATCGGAGTTAAAGGGGCAAATAAAACTCACCTGTTCAGAGGTAGGCAGGAGCCACACTGTTGTCTGCGCTCTCGGTCTTCTTCCTGTTCAACCGGCAGCTAGCAGCTAGCCTACAGACAGTTTATCGCCCCCTGCTGCTCCGGAGGAGAAAGACTTCTTCTTCTTCTGCAAAATTTTATATTTTTTAATGGCTATTTATTTATCTATCTCGTGGCGACAAACTCCAGACTGGACCTCAACTTGTGGGATGTCAGGGCTCCAGGAGGACGGGGCTGCTATAACAGCTGTCAGTGTACACAATGTGGCCCGAGCTCTTTGTTGACTAATGTGTTCACTACATCCAACGACAGACTCTTTCCTGATGATGTTTTAGATTTTCCAGTGTGTAGCTGGAAATCCACAGTAGAGCCATTTATATCAGCCAGTACAATAAATCTCAGGTCCCACTTTGTCGGCTTGGCATACATGTAATGTTTCACACCAAGCCTGGCCTTGGTCTGACCCATCCTCACGCCCACTGCCGGGGTGGAATAAAGCACCTGACCAAATGCACCACCAAAAATGACTAATATGTAGTCATTTTTGATGCATATCAAAAGTGTTTTTCTCAGTAAACAACCTGTTGAGACAAGTAGAAGTCAAACTAAGATAGAAATGTAATCTTTAGATATGAGCGTAGTTCATCTAATCTCATCTACACATTTACAAAACCTTAAGGTTCAAAATAAAACAAGTTTTAATGAGTAGCTCCTCTTCATAAAATTCTTCATAAATATTGATTTATTGCAGTGGCTCTCAATACAAGTTATGTGTTATTTAAATAATAACTTAAGTTGCGTTATACGTTTTTCTGTTTTTATTTTTCCATGTCCTGGATGGCTGAGAACCTATAAATATGTATGTAGCAGACCCCCCTCAAATGAAGGATTATGGCATTAGGGTTTGACATTAAATCTGTCCAGTTTTATTCCTTTGCTATTCCTATGCTGTACTCGTTATGAGACGACATGCAAACTCAATGCACTGCTGAGGAGGATACAGAGCGGACCAACAAGGTGTCTAACCCTAACCTAACCCTAACCATAACCACAACCCTACTGACTCAAACCAAAGTGACATCAATCTATTAGGATTTAGGTATTATACAAACATGACTGTTGTTTCTAGTTTTGTTTTTTTGTTTCTCACTGCATACACAGAAGCCTAAAGCTCTCAGAAGGAAGAACCCAGCAGAAATCCTCCCACTGGTTGCTGATGTTGCTGGTGACCTTCAAGGGGAAAACGAGGCAGAGAAGATGCTCAGCTGCTTCTGGACAGGAGAAAGCTGGATGCCATCTCCAGTAAGTTTTCAGACTTAAGTGCTACTAAATGTAGCATTTAAGCTAACATTGTTATTTTAGCTCATTTTTATATAAAAGCAAAGTTTTACATAATAAAAGGAGTATATCAGTGTTTGTCAACCTGCTGGTGATAACCTACACCCTACTGGTAGTGTCAACATGCTAATCTCTCTACATGCTAGCTATTGCCCTCATGCTAACATTAGCCTTGCACCTAAAATAGGCACTTTTTATTAGCTATGTCTATCATCCTGAATGAAGTCAATATAAATCAACATCCTGGTGATGCCCCACATGCTTCTGACATCATTTTAGCTAACCTTAGCATTTGGGATCATTTTAATTTGTACACTACTGTTAGCATACTGAATGGATTAATTTTGTGTTACTCAACACGCTAAGGACAACCCTCAACCTCCTGGTTGTATCTACATGCTAGTGATGCTACATGCTAGTGCTAGTCCTCATGCTAACATTAGTTTGTACTTAGAACAACCATTTTAGCTCATTTTTAGTTTAATAGCTGTGTTTATCATACTGAATGGATTAAGTCAATGTAAGTCAACATGCTGGTGATACCGCACATGCTACTGACAGCATTTAATCTAAACTTAGCATTTTGCATAATTTTTGTTGATACATTAACGTTAGCATAGTGAATCCACTAAGCACTTGTTAGGCAACGCAGCAATGATTCGGGTCAGATCAAAACGCTGATCTGACCCTTTTAAATTTCCTCAGAAATTTTCTAGTTTAAATTTATTCTTGTACGACTATTCTCATTATGACTTTATTCTCGTATTATTCCAAGTTTATTATTATACGACTTTATTCTCATATTATAAATTTGTTTTAAAAGTATTCTGACTTTATTCTCATTACAATGTTAACCTTTTAATATTATGACTTTATTGTTGTATTATTTCAAGTTTATTCTCGTAATATTATGACTCCTGGTAATATTCCGATTTCCTGTAATTTTATTTTTTTCTTAATACGGCTGTAATTCCTTGTTTCAGCTGTTGCTTTAGTTTCGTTTTTCAGACATAATTTATGGTTTCTGGGATTGATTTTGACCACCAGAAGGGAATACACCAGGGTTTTTTGTGTTTTGTTGGGGAGCAGGTAGGTGTTTATTTTCAGTATTTATACTACATTTGAACTTTGGTTTGTGATTTCCTCCTGCCCCAGAAACCAGAGTAACGCTGCTGAAAACTTCAGGGTTACTCTGGGCTTTGCAGTGCTCGGTTTGTCCAGCAGATGGCAGTCATACACCAAACATCGTATGGCTCAGTTTAACCGGAGCAAACCACTTTTCTCCTGTAGTTCTCATTCAGTCTTGTCTTATAGATATTAGTGTGTTCATATTTACCTTTCATAATCACAGGTGATGGCAGGGAGAGCTTTGAGCCTGATATTTGTTGTCAAAGCTCTGGTTCTTGTGAATTCAGCTGGCTGGTTACTTTGTAATGGAGTACAAGATTACCCATCATGCATCTGTGCACAGAAACGACCAGGTTACAAGAATAAACAACAAATTTGTGGATAGTTTGGGTATATTTTTAAAGTAGTCAAGTACAGGAAGGAGGTAAAAGTTTATTTAGCAGCAGATCTTCATGTTTGGAGGTTTTCTCTTGTTATGAAAGTGAAAGTAAAACCGCTGAGGAGAAGGGGGTGAACCAGAGGGCTATAAATACTGCTCTGAGACAGCATGCTAGTGTCCTAGTTCTCTAGGACATATACTAAAATTGGAACGATACAGAGAAGATTAGCATGGCCCCTGCGCAAGGATGACACGCAAATTCGTGAAGCGTTCCTCATTTTCTTTTTCGTCAGAAGAACAAAAAACATCTGAGAAGAACTAAACGGCACTGTCAAATCACTGTTCAACTAACTTCCTGAACACTTTTCCTCCAGAAGCTCAGTTCCCAGAACCTTTAGCCAAGCCAGGTAGGTTCTTCCACCGAGGAGTCTGGCAGGTTATGTGGACAACACCCCATGGCGGTCAGTGGGTTTGTACTGCCACCCCTTCGCCATTGGCAACAGGCTCACGCCATTCCCACATGTGTCCACTAGGGCAAACATCATTCAGATCCAGTTTGGTGTCAGTCTGTTATTCTCAGAGGTGTGACCAAGTCACTGAGTTGCAAGTCTCAAGTAAGTCTCAAGTCTTTGTCCTCAAGTCCGAGTCAAGTCTCAAGTAAAGACAGGCAAAAGTCGAGTCAAGTCTCAAGTCAGGAACCTTTAATTTCAAGTCATTTCGAGTCGTTTTTATTTTTTATTTTTTTTATAATTTGCAATTATACATAAAATTCCAATAATAGACCATTTGTTCGTTTTAAAATATGTATTTATCTCAAATGATAGAACATGTGTAGCTGAACACAAAGTATAAAAACATTTTTAAATTGGACCACTTTATTGCCCAGTTCTGTTAAACTTGATATTCAATAAAAAAGAGGAAAATGCTGACATTTCCACAGCACAATACAAAGAACCATAACAGCAGTTTTTTCCTCTTTTCTCTGACCTGCCAAAACAATATATTGTCAATATAATTTCCCAACGTAGATGTCTTCAAATACACCAACCATCCTTAGATGATACTAGACCCGGCTCATCATCATGATGGGACAGAGAGACTCTGTTCCCTGTGTTCAGGTCCAGAATCTGCTTTCTGTTCCGGAGCCCCGCTCACTATCCACCGGCTTCCTGAGCTAACACGGTGCACATTATTTGTGGAGGCATTTGAAGGACCGGATTTATGGTAAATAATCACCAATTTAACCCGGAGTACACATGCTAACACGAAGTTAGCATTCCAATGGCAGAAGAGACTTCAGAGGTGTCTGCGAAATCTCATCTTAGGACTTTTGGCGCCAGGGATCTCCTCGTATCAGACAGAGATGAGCACGAAGTGGTCCGCCCTTTTACTTAGACAAAAACCAGACACCTTTGCCATAAATGAGGGGAGTTTCCAAGTTTCTCGAGTCCCTACGGAGTTTCTAATTGGTCAAAGAACGGAACGCCTTGACTGCATATATTAAATAGGGAAACACCTCTTTAGTTTAAAATTCCAGGTCAGCACGCCGAGAGAGAGAGAGAGAGAGAGCGGCCGCTATTTTTTGCCTTTTTTGTCTTTGTTTCGTGTTTGTTTGTCTTCCCCTTGTGTGTCTTTATCTTTATTTTTATGAGAAAAATGCATATCCCTGTTCCTCTGCAGCTTTGTTGTCGATTGCTTTGTATGAAATTAAACTCTGTGATCTGTGACGTCAACACGCTTTGTTGTTTCGTTTTAGCAGCACGCCGCCGCTCGCCGAGGACTCGGAAGATTAAAAGAGGAAAAGAGCCAAACGTTTTGTCCAAAACTAGCATTAAATTACCTCTTTTTTTAACAACGACTCGAGTCTGACTCGAGTCCAAGTCATGTGACTCGAGTCCCCACCTCTGGTTATTCTTGTGCGAGTTAGAGCCAAACCGTACAGAAACGGCAAGGAATCGCGAGACGCCGCTGTGCCACGCCCACACGGCCTGTCCACCAATCCGCTTTCAGAGGCGAACTCAGCATCACCTTGTTCTGTCACCAGATGAGGTTTGAAATCTCTGAGTCAGAGTGTAAAGGACGATGTCATCAGCAAAATATTTGACTTCGTCATACTAGTTCCAGTTGCTTGAAGACCCTTTGAGAAGTTTGAGAACTAATTCCTCATCATTTTCCTGCTAATAATTAGCACTTTAGATTTTTTAGTCCAGAAGATTTTGACTCTGGGAAACTCAAAATAGGCAATTTGTGCTGATATTCTGAAGAAAATCCTTGTTCACGTGTGTGATTTTATACTTCTATCATGTTCAAAATGAATAAAAAATTAACAATTAAATAAGTAAAAATTACAAATAAAGTCTTCATTTCTTGGGCAATAGTGTTTAGGGACAACCCTGCAGTTTGCAGCCATTTTTGGTTTTCATTTCAAGTAACAAGCAATAGACTGCAACCAGAAATGGATTACTTCTGGCTATTACATTTATTTTTCAAATTTGGTAAATTTGGCAACAGGGGTGGCAAAGCTCTCAGTTGGGGTGGAAACGGCCACCCCAGTAGATCCGCCCCTGCTTGGCTTATTAAATGCGGAATAAATGAAAAGACCAGAGTTTTGCTGTTGACTCACCATCCAGGAACCAGTTGCTGCATTCTGGCTAGCCGACAACTTTAGCTAGCCCACGAAACTCGCCGTTTCGCCGTTTTACCCATTAGAAACCGTCGCTACGGTTTAAAATCCACTATAATACATTAAAGATATTGATATTCGAAATGTATATCAGACGGAAAATCACAGAGTCCGAAAATTTAGCTCTTACCGATCCGTAGGCGCTCGCTCTTTCGATGACAGGTGAAAAAGTCGATGATACCCGACTGCGGCCGAACGAATTGGAACAAGCGAGGCTTCTGATTGGCTCCCCAATTGGAACATTGGCACAAATGGAACAGAAAAGTTGTTCCAACGTTCCAATAAGCGGACCAATCAGAAGGCTCGCTTGTTCCAATTGACGGAGAAATGTTCGGCCGTACTCGTGCAACTTCGGAAATAGCTTATTAACTCGGCTTCTAACAGCAACAGAGCGCAGATTCCCATCCAGGTGTTACGTCGATTCACGTTTCCCCATCAGATACGGTTCTCCCTGCGTCTCCTCGCCGCTCCGCACCGCCAAGGCGGGAAAATACGTCCGCGCTTGTTCAGCGCTCTTATCTAGACATACAGTGCTGCTTGAAAGTTTGTGAACCACCCGAACATGGTCATTATTTTCTAAAGAAAAATTATAATAATCATGTGACATGAACATCCAAATCTCAAATTGTAAAGCAAACCTTCCAAATAAGGGAAACAAAGAAAAAAGGATACATGTTTTCATTATTTATTCAACAAAAGTATTTTATCTGTCAAAAAAATGAAAATCTGCCAAGTGCAAAAGTATGTGAACTCTTTCAGTTAGTACCTTGTGGCTCCTCCTTTTGCAGCCATTACTTCAACTAAACGTCTTCTATAACCACAAACGAGTGTCTCACATCTGCTTTATGGGATTTTTGTCCACTCCTCCTTGCAGAACTCTGCCAGTTGAGTGAGGTTGGAGGGACATCTGGCATGTACTGCCCGTTTCAGATCTTGGCACAGCATTTCTATGGGATTGAGATCCGGACTTTGACTGGGCCAATCCAGAGTGTGAATCTCCTTTCTCTTAAGCCAATCTTTGGTACTTTTGCTTTAATGCTTTGGGTCGTTGTCTTGTTGCATAATCCATTTCCGTCCCAGCATCAACTCCCTGACTGATGGCAGGAGATTCTGGTCAAGAATTTGTCCCAGGAATTGATGGTTCCCTGGATTATATGGAGTCGTCCAGGTCCGGAGGCAGAAAAGCAGGCCCAGACTTTCACATATCCACCACCATGCTTCACTGTTGGGAGGACGTTCTTTTCTTTAAATGCAGTGTTTACTTTTCTCCAAACATGGCGCCTGTGATTGTGGCCAAATAATTCAATTTTGGACTCATCCGTCCAGAGAATGGTCTTCCAGAAAGCCTCTGGTTTGTCCAAGTGCTCTCTGGCAAAGTTTAAATGGGCGGCTTTGTTCTTTTTTGAAAGCAGAGGCTTCCTTCTAGCAACTCTCCCATTAATGCCATGTCTATTGATATTTCGCCTGATTGTAGACGCATGCACATTTATCCCAGATGCTGACAGAGAGGTCTGCAACTCTCTGGAGGTGATGCGTGGGTTGGCCTTTACCTGCATTATTATTTTTCTGGTGCTTCTTTGTGCAAGTTTTGACGGCCGTCCATTTCTGGGCAGAGTTGCGGTGATGCCTAGTGCCCTCCACTTGTAAATGATTTGTCTCACAGTGGATGGATGAAGCTGGAATCTTTTGGAGATGGTCTTATAGCTTTCCCCAGACTGATGGCCTGTCACCACCTTCTTTCTGATGTCCTCAGATGCAGTAGCGGCTGGTGCTAAAAAAACTGAGGGGGGCGCACACAAACAAACAAATGAAAAACAAACAAAACAAATCTTAAAAAATAGCACTATTTGAACATGAATTTTGCCCTCCTTTCCTTCTGCCCTGCAAATTTCTCAATTACATTCTTGTTAAAGTCAGTCATCTCTGTGACTAGTCTTTTCTCCATTGACAACATGGCCAATGCATCCAGCCTGTCCTGAGTCATTGAGTTTCTCAGAAAAGTCTTGATTCTTTTCAGAGTTGAAAAGCACCTTTCAGCTATGCTAAGTTTCCCCCAAAAACTTAGCTTCATTGCATTGTCTAGGTGGCTGCGGCTGTTTTCGTGCCGTTTGCATTTTTCTGAAAGATGTTTTAAGTCTCTTACCCCAGTTGTTGTCCACATTTCCTCCGTGCCAGAACTTTGAAATAGCAAACACGGAAAGCAGTAAAATGCATTGCTTAATGCAAACGTAACCGTGAATCGACCTAACGAACTGCAGCTGCGCTAATGAGTCGAATCGGGGATTGTCCAATCACACAATGTTTTAAAAAAAATGAGCCAGTACTGACACTTTACCAGTAATGACACAACAAAATGGGTGTGTCCGGGACGCAGAGCGCTGCGCCCTGTGGAAAACCTTAAACAACCAATTAAAAGTCAGCCTCAGATCACCTGCTTGCCAAAAGTTGATGCGCCTACATACACACTCATTAGGACGGCGCCCTGCACATGGGAAGTGTGCACAATGTGAGCAATTAGAATTATGTATTTACTATTTTAATAAATTCTAACATGTCTATTGGACACACAGTATGAATAAATACATTTCTAAGTATTTTGCAGTTCAGAATAGAAATCATTTATTATCTAAACAATTTAAAGGGGGCGGCGCCCAAGCGCCCCCTACTGGCCAGCCGCCACTGCTCAGATGTCACCTTTCCTCTCGGCATTGTTGATCTGGTCTTTATGCCTTGACACAACAGTGGTTTGGTTGGTTTCCTCTCCCATTTAACCAGTGCACCTCAAAACTTTTCCCAAAGATGTCTCATTTGATTGGTCTGCTTAGTTGATTGCTTGAGCACTCACATGTGTTTCACCCGAGTCTTTTACCGGATTGTCTTTACCAGTGCAGCTGTGGTTCATTTACTTTTGCAGATGCTCTGATTCCATGTTTCATTTAGTCTGCTTGCAATTCATACATTTCCCTCAAAACAAGCAAATGGAATCGATGAACATAAACCTGACATTTCATATACAAAAACTGGTAATGAGAAAATCATGGTTAAAAATAAGAAAAATCTAAACTACTCAACTAGTTCACAAACTTTCAAGCAGCACTGTACTTCTTAGAACAAATCTACAAAATATAAAATTGCATCTTTCTGTGTCTTCCTGGCAGCAGCCAGTCACTGCATGTTGGCATTTTGGATCATTTCGCTCGGCTTGTTTCGCTACATTTAGCTACACGGATACCGTGGAAGCTCAAAGAACGGGTTTCCACGTAGTTGTCAAGCTTTTTTCATGTTTTTGCAACTGTGCTCTCATCAGACACACACATATTTATACACACACACACACACACACACGTATATATGTGTATATATATTATATACATAAATATACATATATATGTATATTTATGTATATATAGATATATATACATAAATAGGGAAAGAGAGAGAGAGATTTATTGTCATTCAACTGTACATTTAAAAATGTACAAATTGAAAGAAATTTTGTTGCAAGGCTCCAATAATAAATAAATAAATAAGTAATAATAAAAGGATTAATATAAATGTATATAATAAAAGATTGAACTAATGTGAGTTTATCATCCCTATGGCCTGAGGGATGAAGCTGTTGCTGAATCTGGTTGTTCTGCATTTGAAGCTGCTGAACCTTTTCCCAGCGGCAGCAGGAAGACCTGACCTGCTGAGGGTGTGTTATCGCCCGAGTCCTGGACACGCAGGACTGGGAGCTCAGTCCCGGTGAGTCTCTCTGCTGTCCTCACCACGCTGCCGGTCAGAGGTGTTGCCTGATCTAAACCAGACAGAGATGCCGCTGGTCGGTATACTCTCTATTTGTATAGATAAATAGACATAGATAACGACATAAATAGATATGGGTATTAGATTACACTCCATGCGGCCCAACCTTACAGTGCTGTAGAACCAGACCGGGGGAATGCATTTTAATGCTCAGTATTCCCCATCAGACACGGTTCCCCAGTCTAACACAGGGGAACCTTATCTGATGGGGAAACGCAGATCAACCTGTCAGAGCTAATTCCTTTTACAGCGATGGCTCCAAAACTCCGCCTGCCATTTCTCACTTTTTTACTAGACAGTAGGAAGAAAATGTCCCAAGTCCTTTAGCTCAGAACTTTCAATATCTGGCATCATTTAACATTTGATTTCATTCAATTTTGATTTGATTTATTTATTTCAAACATGATAGCAGTATAAAATAACACAGATGAACAAGGAATCCAAAAGACAGATATTTTTGTACGACAATAATCTTAACATGCTCGAAAAGGAGCAGGAAGAAGTAAGAAACTTATGAACTCCTACCCCATACACTCATACTTTCAGACGGATCCTCTTTATTAAAGGGTTAACTACACAAGTGGAACAGAGACCAACTCTCACCTGGAGACCAACTCTCACCTGGAGACCAACTCTCACCTGGAGACCAACTCTCACCTGGAGACCAACTCTCACCTGGAGACCAACTCTCACCTGGAGACCAACTCTCACCTGGAGCGCTAAGGCTGCTGCTCATTCTTCTACAAAGAAACCAAGAGGACAAACTTTTTCTTTTGCATTTTCTCAAAACGGATTTCATTCCTTTGCAATAGATTTTTATTTCGCTCATAGTAAATTTCCACACACCCTGCTCTATTTTGTAAACCTGGGGCATCAAACTCATTTCCATTTCGAGCCACATCAAGATCATAAATACCATCAAAGGGCCGGTTGAGGCAGAATGTATAAATACAAGTAACTAATAACTAAAATACTATAACTTTGTCTGCATTCGATGAGTAGTTCTAAAAATTAACTATTTAACACTGAAGTATCTTGACTCTATACACATGAAACTGATTTTATTTGACAGATAAAATAGTAATTAAGCACATACCAAGTCCTACCGAAGACTGGGCTGCCTGAAGTCTAGAGGGCCACAGAAATAGCTATGGTGGGCCAGATTTGGCCTGCGGGCCTTGAGTTTGACATGTGTTGCATGCAGTCACAGTGATAACAAATGTACATTTAAAATTGCACATATACCGAAGATGCTCAGTGAAAATCTTTGTATACATTCTTAACTATTTGTTGCACAAAATTGGCAGAAAATTGATCCAACTGCACCTTCATGTTTGTTTAAAACCTTAAACAAACTTCACATGAAAACCCTAATCCTCCTTATAGATAGTTTCTGTCATGTTTTTGTCTTAGAGCAGGCATGGAAAGCCCATGTTTTACCTGGTTTTCCAGCAGTATTTTATTTGTGGAATATTTTATATAAAACTCAAAAATAAGATATTAATCTGTAAAAGCCTTACAAAATCCGTATCTGGCAGGAAGACTTTCAGTTTTCAAGGTGCAACATGAACTGACTAGTAAAAAATATGATTGTGAGGAGAAGCAAAAGTTTTGCATGGGAATGTAAAGCTTTTGTAAGAGAATGTAAAAAATAAAAAATACATGTCCCACAGAATGCTTTCTAGGGAAACAATTTTTAAAAATGTCTCCCGTTTTGGTAATTATTATTTTTTTGTCCAGAACATCGATAGCCCAGAAAACATTTTTGTCCCCTCAGGCCTTCCATAAATCCTATTGTTTTTATCAGCTGATGAAGCAGCCGGTCACGCTAAGCTAGCGGTCTGCCGATGACCGGGATCCGGGACGTGATCCGGTTCATGCCGCGGCTGTGACTCGGTGCTCCCCGGCTCCGATAACATTTATCCAGGCAGGAATTCCTCGCCTCCTCCCCCATTGCTATCAACAGAGTTTGGCCGTCAGACCGCCGGTTATCTCCGGACCTTTGCCCCCTGCTCTGTTAGCCAGGAGCTAGCTGCTGCTGCCGCCGCTGCTGCTATAAAGAGGAGCGGGAAGCCGGAGGCTGAGTGACCGGGACAGCGCGCGCTGCAGCGGGATGAAAGATGGCGTCTGTCCGGGTGGTTGTGCGGGTCAGGCCGATGAACAGGCGGTGAGTGGCGGACGCGGTGGTTTTTCTGGGTTCCTTCTGTGGGTTTCGGATGGATGTTTGTTTCTGTATTGACCGCTGCTGTGGTAAAGGTTAATTTGTGGACGTTTTCTCCCAGTTTGCGGCTGGTTTTGGCCTTAATGCGGGGCAGCAGGTGTCCGCAGGTAACACCTCAAATTCTTTCTGCTCTAAATGAACACTCGGAATTATTCACACACATGCGAGTCCAGACCCGAAGGTTCTGGTTCCGACCGTTTCCCACGGGGTCGGGTCGGAACATTGTCTGTTTATGAAGTTCAGCCGTTTTTAAAAGTAATTTCTGGTCTTTCTGACCGGAGTTTGGGAGGATTTGCTCCATCATGTATGGGCTGGAGGCTGCTCTTGTGTGGAGATTTAAAAAATATGTAACGTTTAAATGGCTAAAAAGTGAAAAGTTTCTGCATCTTTCTAACATGTCTGGTCTTCATGTTGAGGTTTTGTGAACCAATAATCCCAAACGAAGAAATTAGAGGACAAATTAATTCATTCAGTCTCCAATATTCATGTGGCATCAACATTTCTCAACATTTCGACTGTAATCTGGTTGATAATCTGAATCATTCTGGGTTATGATGAAGTCAGAGGAGTAATCTTCTGTCTGACCTTCCTCCTCCTCTATAGTCTTCCTCAGTCTTCCTCCTCTTCATCAGTTTGATGTCTCTGCATCCAGAAGCAGCTTCATATTTCCTGCAGAAATCAGACATTTTACTGATTTTATGGAAATAAATTAATAGTAAAAGTTTATTAATTGAGTTTAAAATGTGTTCAAATAATTTCTGAAGAAACAACAGAAACATTTTGAGGAATTGATTTGATATTGACTGATTATTAATCTTATCTCATTATTGCTTTGCCCAAACAGCAACATTGATCTGCTTTTCTCTCCAATCTTTGAAATGGGTTTTTTAACATTTACTCTATTTATTTTTTTTTATAACAGAACTTTCTCTTTGAAATGTTCTAAAATGATTCCTTATTTTATCATCTGGTGAAATCAATAAATCATGTTAATAAATATTATTTTAAGTTTTAAAGCAAACCAGGAGTTTTGGTGAGAATGATCTCTGGTGGTTTTGGACTCTGAGGTTCTTTACATGAAGTTCGGTTCCAGAACCGTCGCTCATACCAAGCCCAACCCGTTCTCCTGCACAGCAGTGACCTTTGACCCAGCTTCCCTGCAGCGTGCCAACTTTACATAACGTTGTTGTTGTTGCTGTCAGATAGCAGATTTCTGCTGAAGTCGGGCCGGGTCTGGAGCGGCGGCGCATCGACCTGCAGCTCAGGCAGAGGGAGGTGCAGAACCGGTCCAGAACCTCTGAGCCTCAGCAGAGCCTGAGTCCGTCTGGTTCTGTTGTCACTTATCATCTGACTGGTTTTATGTATTTTGGCTGTTTTAGTAGTTTATTAATTTGCTTGTTTTCTGGTTGGCTTGTGAAAAGTATTTCTGTTAATATTTGTAGTTTTGTGTGTATTTTTGTTTGGATGTGAGTATTGGATGAGGATTTGATCTCGCTGCAGGTTTTTACCAGTCAGCTGATTGGTGCGGCAGGCAGGTGGTTAAACATCATTAAACTGAATTTCTGGACATTTTGTTGCTCCATAAACCTCGATCCGACGATGAACCAGGAAATTCTTTTAGCTTCCTTCTCCTTCATAAACCGCGCCTCAGTTTTATTGTTCTCATGTTCGTTTAGTCGCTACATATTGAATAGAAATGAGTCGGGTTTATCAAACCTCCATGTTTTCCTGTCACTCATCCAGACTTGAACTATTCCCTTTTGCTGCTTTACAGTTCGCATATATAAAACATGGGGCTGCACAGTGGTGCAGTGGGTAGAGCTGTTGCCTTGCAGCAAGAAGGTCCTGGGTTCGATTCCGTCTGCATGGAGTCTGCATGTTCTCCCTGTGCTGGTGGGTTCTCCCTGGTTCTCCTGCTTCCTCCCAGTCCAGAAACATGTTGATTGGTCTCTAGGTGTGTGTGTGTGTGCCTGGTTGGTTGTCCTGTCTGTCTCTGTGTCGCCTCTCGCCCGCTGACAGCTGGAAGCACCAGCACCTTCTGACCCCATGAGGGACAGAGACGTTAGAAAACGGATGGATTTTTAACACTTTTTCACAATGTTTTGAGTGAACCTTCATACGCCTGAATTTCTTTGTGTGGGACAATAAATGGTATTTCTATTTAGGATCATTTACGATGTCTTCCTCCCATCGTGCTGCTCTGGTTCTAAAGCAGCCCTGTTGTTTAAAATTCACTTTTTGCACATTTTGTTCTTCATTTTAGTCTCTTCTGTCTCTACTAACAGACGTTTAAACAAAACCACCAGGCTGCTTTTACAAATAATTTGTTTTTTCAAAAACCTCCAGAATGTAACGTCACAAATCAGCAGGAACAGACCGTTACCTAGCAACCCCAGCAGAGTTCCCCTCCGTTACCTAGCAACCCCGGCCGAGCCCATCCCTTTGGGTCAGCTGGTTTTCCCGCTGTACAATGGCGGCTGGAAAAGACCAGAGTTTTGCTGTTCACTCACCATCCAGGAACCAGTTGCTGCATTCTGGTTGGATGTGCAGGAGGCTCCACTACTGCTGGTCAAAAATGTACGGTTGTTTGATTGTTTATCTGTTTGCACCCGTTTTCACATTTGAGTGTAAACGTTGAGTTGGGGGCGTGGCCAGCAGCAGCTTGATTGGATTTAAAGAGACAGAGACCCTAAAACAGCTCAGACTGAAACCTTTTAGTCTGCTAATGATTTTAGGCAAAGATGTACGATTAATTGATTTATCGTTTATCGCAACAGGCCTACTCGTGACGTGTTCAGGAACGTGATGCGTCAGCTGTAAATGTCGCTCAGACTTGAGAATCTTTAACATTTAAATTTTTGTTCTGGTTTAAACCAGAAGCGGGTCGGAACCAGATGTTGACCCAGATGTTTTCTCCTCCAGGGAGAAAGAGCTGGAGGCCAAATGCATCATCAGGATGGAGGGAAGCAAGACCAGCATCACTAACCTGAAGGTTAGTTGGGTTCTTGTTCTGGTTCTGGTCTGAACCGGTGCCAGTCAGAACCAGAGCCTTGGTGTTTCTGCCCCTCAGGTCCCAGAGGGCGTGGTCGGCGACTCGATGAGGGAACGGATCAGAACCTTCACCTACGATTTCTCCTACGACTCGACGGACGGACGGAGCCGCGCCTTCGTCTCCCAGGAAACGGTGAGGCTGGCGGCGCGCGGCGGTGGAGCCGCAACGGGGCTGCTGTGACCTTTGACCTCTGACCTCCGCAGGTGTTCGGGGACCTGGGCTCCGACGTGCTGAAGGCGGCCTTCGAGGGATACAACGCCTGCGTGTTCGCCTACGGACAGACCGGATCCGGGAAGTCCTACACCATGATGGGCGTCCCAGTAAGAACTCACACTGGTTCCCAGTAACGACTGGACAGCTGGTCGCCGTGGAGACGGCCGACTATTGATCCGTTTGTTTGGACGTCCGTCCAATGAGAGCAGAGAGGGAAAGTTTGTCCGGTGGAAACCAGTAGCTGCTTCTGGTCAGACTGGTTGGCTTATTGGGAGAAATTCAGTTCATCGTGTTGCGGTGATTTGCTCAACCACTGAAGGAAGCCGAAAGTTTTTTTCTTCTTTACCAGGAATTTTGAGGGAATTTAATGTGAGGAAAAAAAATCCTGGAAAAATTTATTAAAAACAAAAACAAACAAATAAAATCTTGGAGTGATGGCCTAGTCCAAGTCAGCTTTCCACAGCGCTGGGCTTTGGTTGGGTGCTCCTCCATTTAGGAGTGTGTGGGTTGATTTCTCTGAGAGAAGTGAGCCACGACCTTTGACCCTCGGTTTCTGGCTGAGAGTCTCAGCAGGGTTTGGTCGGAGATTCGACAGACAGAGCGCCGCGGCGGCCATCTTTACCGCCGTAAACGGAGCGCCGCGGCGGCCATCTTGGCCGTGTGTGGCGCCGCCGTGTCTCCCGATCGGATGATCTGGTTGTCCTGCAGGCGGCCGGTTCGTCTGTTCGCCCTGATAATTGAATCAGGCTTCGTTCTCTGATCTCCAGGCAAACAGAATAATCTCTGCTGATAGACGGTCAGAGGAGTCCCTCAGGGAAGCGCTCAGTCTGGCTCTGATTGGATCAACCAGGAGCTGCTTCTTCTTCTGCTGCTGAATGAACGCGGTATGACCTGGAGACCTGAATGAACTGAACATCAGGCCAGTTCTTCTGGAACTGAAGAGTTCAGTTCATTTAGATCAGATTCACAACGAAAACCGTGGATTCAAAACGCAGGAGAGTCAGAAAGGAAGGAGAGTTTTCCTCTTGCTTTGTTTTTCTTCTTTTTTTGTGGCTCTACTTGAGGAATTTTGCTATATTTTCCATCATTAAACCATCAAACTCTACGAATAGAAGAAAATAGCAAGTGGACATTTTGGACATAAAAATTTTATTCTTTAAATCAGAACTTTGACGACCCGCCACTAAAAATACCCCCAATTATATGACTTTATTTAAAATTAAGCGTAGAGTGAAATCATTTTCATGAAATATTTAAATTTATTTATTTGTATAAAAGAGATCCATTCTGGGGGCAGCAGAGTGGCAGGAAACACTGCCCCCTGCAGGTCAGAGCTAGTGTTACTGGAACTCAAGGTTCTGATCGTTTTAGTGGAAAATTTGCAGTCAACTCAGAATGAGGCATCAGCGTTTCCATGGTAACGGGCCGTTTTCTTCTCAGGGCGACGCCGGTCTGATCCCCAGGATCTGCGAGGGTCTGTTCAGTCGGATCGCTGACGCGTCGCGGCGAGACGAAGCTTCGTTCCGCATCGAGGTCAGGTGAGTCCACCACCTGCACCTCCAGGTGGTGCTGCGGCCCCGCCTCCGGCTCTGGGGGGAAGCCCACTGCTTCCAGAGAAGGCGGGAGTCGCCATGGCGACACACTTTCTCTCTATCTGGTTATTTTTGCCTCATTTCCTGGAGACAAACTGAACCAGAACCCAGACGGGTCGAATACCAGAACTCCCAATTGACCTGTCGTCCCTCCAGCTACCTGGAGATCTACAACGAGCGAGTCAGAGACCTGCTGAGGAGGAAGTCCAGCCACACCTACAACCTGCGGGTCCGCGAGCATCCCAAGGACGGGCCGTACGTGGAAGGTAGCGATCGCAGTGATTCATCAGCGCTTCATGTTTTTTAACCCGAGTTTCTAAAATTCATAACATGTTTTTACGTCTTTCTGGTGTGTTTCTATGGGCAATGAACGTTTTGCGTGTTTTCAGTGTGTTTTCAGTTTTTCTGATTAGTGTGGTGGGTTTGTGTTGCGGCGCAGACCTGTCCAAACACCTGGTGCAGAACTACAGCGACGTGGAGGAGCTGATGGAGGCGGGGAACATCAACCGTACCACCGCCAGCACCGGCATGAACGACGTCAGCAGCCGCTCCCACGCCATCTTCACCATCAACTTCACGCAGGTGGGTGGCGCCGGCCAATCCCACGGCTTCGTGTCGGCAGGCTGAAGTGACCGCCGCGTCTGATTTCAGGCCAAGTTTGACGCAGAGATGCCGAGCGAGACGGTGAGTAAGATCCACCTGGTGGACCTGGCCGGCAGCGAGCGCGCCGACGCCACCGGCGCCACCGGCGCCCGGCTGAAGGAGGGCGGGAACATCAACAAGTCGCTGGTCACGCTGGGAAATGTCATCTCCGCTCTGGGTCAGGACCGCCGAGTGAAGGCGCCGCTGCGGCTGCCGCTCCGGTTCTGACCCGTCGTCTCTGTTTCCGCCCAGCCGACATGGCGCCGGACGGCGGGAACGCCAACCAGAAGAAGAAGACGGTTTTCGTCCCCTACAGAGACTCGGTGCTGACCTGGCTGCTGAAGGACAGCCTGGGCGGGAACGCCAAGACCATCATGATCGCAAGTGAGCGCCGCCGCCCGAGGTAAGCAGCTCTTCAAAATAAAAGTCCTAACTATTTGGTCATCGCAGCCATCTCCCCCGCCGACGTGAACTACGGCGAGACGCTCAGCACTCTGCGCTACGCCAACCGAGCCAAGAACATCATCAACAAACCCACCGTCAACGAGGACTCCAACGTCCGGCTGATCAGGGAGCTGCGGGCGGAGATCGCCCGGCTCAAGGCGCTGCTGCTGCAGGGAAACCAGGTAAACGCTCTGGGCGGCAAACGGCGCCACGCTGCATTTAATACCAGAAACATCAAATTAGAACGACTCTTCTGTAGACGACTCACTACGATTACCTCCGAAAACGAAGACGCCTCACTGACTGGGTTTACGGATCAGTTTAGCTAAATATCAACATAACTAGCGGGCCGAGCGCCGAACCCTGAGGTGCTCCAGAAACCAGAGTCTCTGCTTCATGACGGTTCACCTAAAGGACATGTTTTAGAGTTGTTGATCGTTGGCATTTTGCTAAATCTGGTATCTTTATGACAACGTTGTACACTGCCTGGCCAAAAAAAAAGTCGCCACCAAAAAATGGTCCCACTCTCTAATATTTTGTTGGACCGCCTTTAGCTTTGATTACAGCCTGCATTCGCTGTGGCATTGTTCCAATAAGCTTCTGCAGTGTCACAAGATTTATTTCCATCCAGTGTTGCATTAATCTTTCACCAAGATCTTGTATTGATGATGGGAGAGTCTGACCACTGCACCAAGCCTTCTCCAGCACATCCCAAAGATTCTCAATGGGGTTAAGGTCTGGACTCTGTGGTGGCCAATCCATGTGTGAAAAAGATGTCTCATGCTCCCTGAACCACTCTTTCACAATGTGAGCCCGATGAATCCTGGCATTGTCATCTTGGAATATGCCCGTTCCATTTGGGAAGACAAAATCCATTGATGGAATAACCTGGTCATTCAGTATATTCAGGTAGTCAGCTGACCTCATTCTTTGGGCCACAATGTTGCTGAACCTTGACCTGACCAACTGCAGCAACCCCAGATCATAGCACTGCCCCCACAGGCTTGTACAGTAGGCACTAGGCATGATGGGTGCATCACTTCACCTGCCTCTCTTCTTACCCTGATGCGCCCATCACTCTGGAACAGGGTAAATCTGGACTCATCAGACCACATGACCCTCTTCCATTCCTCCAGAGTCCAATCTTTATGCTCCCTAGCAAACTGAAGCCTTTTTTTCTGGTTAGCCTTACTGATTAGAGGTTTTCTTACGGCTACACAGCTGTTCAATCCCAACCCCTTGAGTTCCCTTCGCATTGTGCGTGTGGAAATGCTTTTACGTTCACAATTAAACATACTCCTGAGTTCTGCTGTTGTTTTTCTTCGGTTTGATTTGACCAAACGTTTAAGTAATCGCCGATCACAATCATTCAGGATTTTTTTCCGACCACATTTCTTCCTGGAAGACGATGGTTCCCCACCATCCTTCCAGTTTTTAATGATGCGTTGGACAGTTCTTAACCCAGTTCTAGTAGTTTCTGCAATCTCCTTAGATGTTTTCTCTGCTTGATGCATGCCAATGATTTGACCCTTCTTAAACAGACTAACATCTTTTCCACGACCACAGGATGTGTCTTTTGCCATGGTTGTTTAAGAAATGAGGAGTTACTCATTGCATCAGCTGGGGTTAAATAACTTGTTGCCAGCTGAAAGATAATCGCCTATGCAGTACTTATCCAATAGGAGGCTTGTACCTATTTGCTTAGTTAAATCGAGGTGGTGACTTTTTTTTGGCCAGGCAGTGTATGTTCATTAATATAATAAAAATAATCCCATCAGTCAGTGAAGCAGCAGAGCTGCTTTTAAAACGGTTTCAGCAACCCAATAACCGGTCCTGGTAATGGCAGCATCATGGTTTCCTTGGCGATAATCAACGGTTTTCCCTCCCTCTGGTTCAGATCGCTCTGCTGGACTCGCCCACGGCTCTGAGCATGGAGGAGAAGCTGCACCAGAACGAGGCCCGGGTCGGTCCACATCAGCGCTCAGACAAGATGGAGGACGGAAACGTTCTGAAAGCCTCCTGAGGTCCACCGGGCGTCCCGGTCCGATGGCTCACTCTGCTGTTCTGGTCCGCAGGTTCTGGAGCTGACCAAGGAGTGGACCAACAAATGGAACGAGACGCAGAACATCCTGAAGGTAAGAGGGCTCTGTTCAGCCGGTCCGGGCCGGGCCGGTTCTGTTCAGCCGGTCCGGTCCAGTCAGACTCCTCTTCCTTTGCGCTGCAGGAGGAGACGCTGGCTCTGAGGAAGGAGGGCATCGGCGTGGTTCTGGACTCGGAGCTGCCTCACCTCATTGGCATCGACGACGACCTGCTCAGCACCGGCATCATCCTTTACCACCTGAAGGTGGTGCCGTCGGGTCGGACTGGAATTGGGCCGCGAGGCGTTCAGGTTGCTCAGGAAATGTGTGTTTTGTGTCTTAGGAGGGACGGACGTACGTGGGCCGGGAGGACGCATCCGGCGAACAGGACATCAGTGAGTCTTTTCCGCCTGATGAAGACCACTGGTGGATCTGGTTCTGGTTCTGGGCTCATGTTCTGCTCTGCTCCTGCAGTTCTGCACGGCCTGGACCTGGAGAGCGAGCACTGTGTGTTTGAGAACCAGAACGGGACGGTTACCCTGGTGCCGCTCGGCGGGGCTCAGTGTTCAGTCAACGGGGTTCTGGTGGCGGCGCCGGTCCAACTCAACCAGGGTGAGGATCCAAAAGAACCCGAATATTTTCAGAGTATTTCACTGCCTGGTGTAACTAGAAAGGTTCTGGTCAGCAGTGGACACCGTTAGCTTCACTAAATCTGAAGAGCTAATCAAGGTTCCACTGAAGCTGCAAACCCACATGATAGTTAGCAGAAGCTAACGCTAAGGCACCGAAATGACCCTGCTGTTTTCCTCTGTGTGTCACGATGAGAACATGAAGCTCTTCTTCATATCTGTGGATTCTTTCAGGTTTCCTTTTTAATGTTCACTGGTTTGTTCATCGGGTCTCTCCTGTTTTTCTGAAGTTTCTAAAGCGGTTCTGGTTCTGGGAACTCGATCTGTCATTAACTTGTTGACCTTCTGTCTGTGGTGCAGGAGCCGTTATTCTGCTGGGCCGGACCAACATGTTTCGCTTCAACCATCCGAAGGAAGCGGCCAAGCTCAGGGAGAAAAGGAAGGTGAGTTCAGGGGCGGTGGGGACGTTCAGGGGACGTTCAGGGGACGTTCAGGTGAGTCCAGGAAGTTCTGTAGAACCTGTTCTGTCTCCTCAGAGCGGCCTCCTGTCCTCGTTCAGCCTGTCCATGACGGACCTGTCCAAGTCCTGTGAGAACCTGTCCACCGTGATGCTCTACAACCCGGGGTGAGTCTGACTGTCAGAACCTCACATCCTGCCGTGGTTCTGGTTCTGAGAATCTCACATTTATCAGTTGATCGGCGCCTGAAGCTCCCGTATCAAGACGTTTCCTCCACAAAGGAGCCGACAGAATCACAGCAGCACCAGGAATTAATTTTTCTGCCATTCGGTGAAACCTTTTAAATTCATGAGTTTCAACCAGAGCGACACATTCTAGATGTTAAAGTTGATTCTGGTTCAGAGAATGAAAACCAAACGTTGCATCAGATCAATGCAGGTTTTTTAATCCGGACCTGTTCAGGTTCTGGACGGGTTCTGGACTCCGCCATCCAGGTCTGCAGACCCAAGCAGCAGATCTCCTCCATAAAAACCGAAACCAGTCAGAGAGCTATGTACTGGCTCTCTGACTGAAAGTTGAGTGGAAGAAAAAGTGCAGAAGTGACAGGAAACACAAATGTTTCCAGTCGAAGGTTTTAAGCATCCCATAATCTCTAACTTCATTTTAACTTCAGCCTGCTTCCTTCAACTGGATCAGGTGAACTGATTCCTTTAGCTGAAGGATCAGGTGAACTGATTCCTTTAGCTGAAGGTTTTGGGTAAAAAGTAAACGTGTAAAACAAGTTTTCTACTTTTCTGTTTTTCCTAATATTTCTTCATCTTCCTGGTTTCCTTCTGTTTGCCTCAGTCTTGGTTTTATTTTCCGTTTCATGTTGATTTTAAGGGAGTTTTAGCTTTTTGTCTTCGAATTTAATCATTTTTCGGAGAATAGAAACAGTTCAGTTTTGACTCGGCACCACAGAAGAACTGTTATGATTATTAGTTATTGTTCTGAGCTGATTGGATCTGAACCAGGACTAACTATGTCCCTGTCCCGTTGGCAGTCTCTTCACTCAGAAGGGCCCCGTCTTCCTCAGGTAGTCGTCCACTTCCTGTCTAACTGTCCCGTCCGTCCACCTGTCTGTCTGCCATCAGCTTGCTGCTCCTGTCCTCACTGTGCAACACCAGACCCTCTGTCGTCCCTGGAGTTTCACCTCCAGCTTGTTTTTATTTGCCGCCTCCGTCCACTCGGCCCGTCACGTCCTCTGGTGTCCCTCAGAAGACGCTAACGGTGTTTGTCTCCACAGGCTGGAGTTCGAGAGGCAGCAGAGAGAAGAGCTGGAGAAGCTGGAGATGAAGAGGTAAACCGGCGCTGTCCTCCCAACGATAGGCCGGCTGTCACTTAGCATGTCCGCTAACGTGTCTGCCTGTTGTGGCTGCTAGAGGCAGATGCTGCAACATAATCATAATCTCACATTTTATTGTTGTTAAAGCTCAAATTATTTTGTTTTATTATTTATAACTCAGAGTTATAAAGGTGGATCTCAGAGCGTTTTGATTGGCTGCTGTTCCTCGTGAGCCCGCCTCTTTCTGCTGATGAAACCGGAGCCATTTTGTCTGAAAATGAGAAGGATCCCAGCTGCGAACCCTGAGGAGTTCCTCTGGGACCAGCCAGGAATTTTATCCTTAATTTCACAGATTAATGAGATCTATGGGTCATTAACATCGCAGAAGCAATTAATGATGCAAACTCTAAAACATACAACTACAGGAAATAAAAGCAAAACTTAAAATGCTGAAAAAGGCAAAAACATCAAATATATAATGCTGTAAACTTGCTCCACTGAACAGAAATCCTCCAGACCACTAGGGGGAGTCTGGGGCCTGTTCTATAATATTGTAGGAGACATGAAGGATGATGAACCTTTTCTTCCTCTAATTTTCTTCTGAATAAACCGTCTTTACTGAGGTTCTGGTTGCAGACAATTCGGTCGGTGCCCCCTGGTGGTCTGGAGGAACAACGTTAGTGGAGCCAGTTTGCAGCGTTTTATTTTTGCTTCCGTTTCCTGCGGTTGCAGCATTTTTTTGGTTGCATTTACTGTTTTGTTAGCCTCCATGACTGCTGCCTGTCAGACCAAAATCTGGGCGGAATGACCCGCGGTGTTAAACGTCCAGTTTCTGTGTTCGTATTTCTGCAGGAGGCTGATCAAGGAGATGGAGGAGAAGCAGCTGAGTGAGAAGGCGGAGCTGGAGCGCCTCCAGCAGGAGGTGGAGAGTCAGCGCAAGGAGTCGCAGGAGGTGCAGCAGCGCATCCTGCGGCAGGAGGAGAGCCTGCGCCGCCGCAGCCAGGACATCGAGAGCCGCCTGCGGGACTTCCTTGCCGAGAAGGAGCGCTTCGAGGAGGAGCGGCGCTCTGAGGTCCAGGAGGTGGCGCTGCAGCGCAGGAAGTTGCAGCAGGAGGAGGAACGAGAGGTGGAGGAGCAGACGGAGATCTGCCGCGAGCTGCAGCGGCTGCAGAGGGAGCGCGAGGAGCAGCAGGCGCGCCTGGAGGCGGAGCGGCGGCGGCTGGAGGAGCAGGAGCGGGAGCAGCTGAGTCTGGTCTCCCGGCTGGAGGAGCAGCTGCGGGAGGCACAGGAGGCGGCGGCAGCGCTGCTGGCCAGAGATGATGCGCGGCGCTTGGAGGAGGAGCGGCGTGCGCTGGCGGAGATCAGGGAGGCGCTGCTGCGCGCCAAGGAAGCCGCCGAGCGCACGGACGGCGAGGACGCCGCTAAGGAGGCGCGCTCTGTCCAGAAGCAGTACCTCGCCTTCAAGGAGGCGCAGGTGGACGAGCTGCGGCGGCTGCAGGAGGCGCTGCAGCAGCAGAGGGAGCTGCTGCAGCAGGAGGTGACAGCAGAGAGGAGCTCGCTGCAGCAGCTCGCACGCAGCCTGAAGGAACGCCAGCAGAGGGCACCGCAGGATGGCGGCGGCCAGGAGGAGACGGCGGTGCTCCGCCAGGCGCAGCACCGCCTGCACTTCAAGGAGCGGCAGCTGGCCAACATGGCCGCCAGTGTGCTGCCGGCGCTCGTGGAGGAGCAGCAGCGGGCGCAGGAGGTGCTGCAGCGGCGCGGTGGCGTGGCGCCGGCCGGCCTGGACAACACGCTGTTCCAGGTGGAGAAGGAGCTGGAGGAGACGCAGGACAAGCTGCACCTGCACTGGAACGGCGCGCAGCAGCTGCAGCAGCTGCAGGAGAGCTGCGAGTTCACGGCCAACGTGGCGCGGCAGGAGGAGAAGGTCCGGCGCAAGGAGAGGGAGATCCTGGCCTGGAGGGAGGCGCAGCAGCGGGAGGCGCTGGAGCAGGCCGTGGCCCGGCTGGAGCGCCGCCACGCCGCCCTGAGGCCCGACCGGCGCCACGCCCAGCCGGACCTCCGCAGGTCCGCTTCTGGTTCCGGTCGTTCTACCCGACCCGGCCGGTCCGACCCGAACTCAGGACTCCGGTTCTGTTCTGCAGGGTGGAGCAGGAGATCCAGGAGCTGCGGCGGCACATCAGCGAGAGCGAGAACCAGAACCGGGCCCAGTCGGTCGGAACCGAGGAGAAGATGGGTCACAGCAGCTCCCCGGTCGGACACATGCAGAGTCTGAACCCGCTGCTGCCGCTGTCTGATGACAGGTAGGGCTCTGGTTCCGGTTCCGGTTCAAGTTCCGGTCCGGCTGTAAGGCTCTGATGCTCCAGCAGGATCAACGCCTACATCGAGGAGGAAGTGCAGCGACGACTGAGGAAGATGAACTTCCTGAACGGCGGCGGCGTGGATCTGTCCGTGTCCTGCGACTCTCTCAGGGTACGACCTTTGACCCCAGACCTCTGAGTCGGGTCTAGTCGTCGGTTCTGTAGAGTTCTGTCAGATGTAGCTTGTTTGTCCAGAACTGAATTTCAGCTGTTCGACTCTGCAGGACGAGGAGGAAGTTAGCGACTGTAGCTCTCTTAGGCTAACAGACGAGGTAAGCTCAGGAGCCCTGACCTTGACCTTGACCCCTGCATGACCCTAATGATGATGATGATGATGGTGGTGATTTCCTGGGTTTATTTTGTCCGGCTTGTTCTTGGATCTGTTCCCCTTCTCCTCTGAAATAAACCTTAATCTAGTAAATCCAGCTGGTTGTTGTTCTGATGGGAAAATTGGCTTATTTTTGTTTTGTGATGCTGTTAATTTTTTATTTTTGTTTTCAGGAAGAGGAAAAACTGCAGAACATAAATCCACGAAGGCTGAAGTATGAGGTGAGACTTATGATCATGAGTTATTGGTCATTTATGCTGCATGTAAACTGCATGAAGTTAATTTTTCTTGTCAGCTGAGTACGCTACTTATCTGTATTAGGAGAGAGGCGCCGTCACACTGGGTGTGAGAGCAGAACTTTATGTGCAGTTGGCATTCAAAGCTGTTTTTAGCATCTGTTGTTAAGATGGACTAGAAACCGGCCCAGGTTGACCCCTGTCCAGTCAAAATGGCTGCCCTGGCATCTTTCTCTGTAGCAGCTTCCACACTGAAGAGTGTTTTGGTCCGGTTAAAATCGTCCACTGAAGTGATTGTGGGGTCAGCGGTCCGGCCGATCCGGGTCGGTTCCGCAGGCACCGGCTCTCTGGGTTGGAGCAGCACCTCCAGACCCTGCTGGATGAGTCCGGAACCAAAAATGGACCCGGATCAGGGAGATCCTGCTGGCTAATCAGGATCTGCAGGGTTGGAACAGGAGCGTTATGAAAACCTTCCAGGGGAAATCCAGATTTTCCATCTTTAAAATCCAGCGCTAGGTGAGGTGCAGCTAGCTAAGCGGTGTCATGCTACAGTGGGCAGTGGACTGTGTGAACAGTTTTGAGTCTGTATGAAAATCCAGTGTGCGTCGGAAAGTTTTGCTCCGCTGTGGGAGAAGAATCATTAGATTAAATAATCAAATTATCTTCATGCCTATAGGAAACGGATTAAAACTTCAACCCAAATTATTTTAAATCATCCTTTGTCTAAAGTAATGGTGCGTAATTTGCATGTCAACCTCTTGATGTTGTCACTTTAAATGTTTCGTTTCTCACCTGGTGGTTGGACTGTAATTCTGATTGGGTGAATCATGGACTTCGGTTTAATTTACGCACATTTGCCGTCCTTCTTGGCGATGTAGTCACGGACTTCCCCCTTGTGCTCACAGAACGCCTGCTGGTCTAACCTCCTGGCTCCTCCGGGGTTTGAGGCAAACTCGCACCTCGACGTCCAGAACGTGTTTGAGGAACCAAAGACTGAACTCCTGGAGCCTCGGGGAGAAAAACGGCTGGAGTCCTCTGATAAACTCCTGATCGAAAAACATCTGGACAAGGAAAAATGGTGGGAAGGAGAAGTAAACATTCTTGGAAGGAAGGAGTTCCAAGCTGTTTGTGGCCCTGATTGTTGCTACAAAGCGACCAACCAACTGAGTGGAACCAACAACATGACCGGTTATTATATCCTCTCTAATTCTGAGGATCTGGGGAAAATGTTGAACAAAACATTTTATTCTGAGAAAACAATCAATGATCAGACATTTGAAGACCCAGAACTTTCAAAGCTTCAGATCAGTCACAAACAAGATTCACAAGAAGAGGTCAAAGGTTCAGTGAAGCTGGAAGCAGAGGATTTATCGGCCCATCTGTACCACCAATTAGAGGATCTCAAAAATGCCAAGAACCAAGCCCAGAACGTTCTCAGTCATGCAGCACAGGAGTTGGATCTTTCAAAACTGCAAGGTTCTGGCGAGGAGTTAATAGAGTCTGAGCAAGTTTGGAAAGCCGACGCTAACGAAGAGATGAAGCAAGAAGTGGAGAAGCTCCTGGACTGTGAGAGCCGTGTTTCAGACGACATCGACGTTCAAAATCAGGTGGAACCTTTCGATTCTCACATCTCTGACGATTTTATCAACTTTGGACAGGACTCAAAACATGACTCCTACCAACCGATGAACCAAATGTTGGATAGGAAGAACGTTTTAGACCAGCTTGAAAATGTCAAGAATGGAGCTGATGAAACAGAGAGAGCAGATAAGTCTGAACTGTTAAAGCCTCAAAGCTCTGGCAGCGAGTTTATCATCTCTGAGCAAGATCCAGCAGACGCCGGCAATGGTCCAGCTAAGCTAGAGGAGTCAGACAATGGGAACAACTTCCTGGAGAACCTTGAAAATGTCAAAAATCAAAGGTTAAACCTGGAAGGCGATGAAGAGTTGGAACAAGACAAAGAGGTATCAGCAAAGCAAGAACTGACCAACAGGAGCTACATTTGGGATTATGTTTCTAAAGTCGGGAGCCAAACTCTGCACCCGTGGACGACCAGAGAGTCTGACCTGCTCAAGTGGCTGAGTTCTGGTCGAGACTATATCAGCTCCAAGCAGGACACGAGGTCAGTCAGTGATGAAACAGAAGAAGACGGAGGTGATGCTGCAGAAAGGGTATCCTCCACCAGGAATAACGTTTGGGATTATATTGCAAAGGTTAGGAATCAAACCCTTCACCCCTGGAGGTCAGATGGGCCTGAGAGTCAGGATATCCATGCCATCAGTGGTCTCAACAAACGAGAGGAAAATGAAAAACTAGTGAACATGACGACCAGTAAGTCAAACCTTTGGGACTATGTTACAAAAGTCAAGAACCAGGCCTTGTACCCGTGGAGAGCAGGGGAAGCAGAACTTCCCAGCGGTCAACCAACAACATTACAGAGCTCAGAAAAAGGTTCCAGCCAAGATCCAAGTGAGACGAACAGGAGCCACGTTTTAGGATACTTCACAGGAAAACTTTCAGATGTTTACAAAGATGCAGAGAGACGAATTCAGGGCACAAGAGATTTCATCCGAAATGTGGGAGTCGACGATATGAAGTATGCCGTTTCTCAGTACGTCACCATGAGGTCCAGGGATTTTCCACTGATCCAGACAACAAAACTTGCACCAAAACCTCACTCTGTTCTGGAAAACAAAGTCTCCTTGGTGGATCTGTCCAGTACCGCTCAAGGGATTGGTTTGAATGCCATGTCATTGTGGCCGAAGGGCTCTGTGTCCTCGATCAGAAATGCCGGTCCAGAGGACTTCCGCCCAGAGGAGTTTTATCAGAGTCTAATTGAGTTGCCACCAGCTCTGGCACAGCTTCATAGTCTGTCATTCCAGCAGGTCATTGACAGAACTGAACCTCTGTCTTCTCAAAGACCAGGTAGGAGGATCCTGAGCATCTTCTGGCTCAGAGCGGCTAGCTTTGACCAACCCAGTCCAGAACCAGTCTGCCTCCTTCTGTCAGAACAGGACCTGACGGTAGTTTCAGCTGGCCAGGACTCATCGGACACCCTCCGTCTCTTCCATCACTTTGACCTTATGGAGATCCGGGAGGTCCAGATCAGCTTGGCAGGGCAGCATGTCCGTCTGATCGGATCCAGGGATGACTCGGTTCTGGCGGTCTTCACTCACAACCAGGAGCTCACACAGGAGTTCTGTAAGGCGGTGCTGAAGGCTCGCTGTCCGGAGACGTTCTCTGAGGTGACGGAGAGTCACCCGCTGCTGTCGCAGGACCTCGTGGCTCTGTCTCTGGATTGGACCTCCCGGGTTCCTGACATCGTCTCAGACATTGGTCTGAACCTCACTTCCAGGTTCAAGCGGGTCCTAGCGGACCTGCTCTACATCGTCCACGGGAACATGGACGGCCCCGGCAAACCTTCCCTGGCGGACATTCGTCCTCTGCTCTACAGCAGCGTCCGGCTGCACCAGGACTCTCTGCTCCAGTTCCTCCTGACCGACACTCACGTTGCTCTCCTGCAGGAGGACGGAGTGTTTCACCCGGCGCCGCGGGGCTCCAGCCGGGTTCCCGTCCAGCCGCAGTTCCAGGGACTGAAGCTGCGGCGGCGTTCGGACATCCGGTGTCTGCTGGTCAGGAGGAACGAGGCCTGCTTCAACGTCGACATCGTCTTCACGAATCGCAATCAGCAAACTCCGAAACGGAAGGTGGAGCCAAGGCGGCGCTCCGCCGACGTTCCCTCCCGCGGCGCTCGGTGTGAATCCTGGAAGTTAAGTTTCGGCTGCTCTGCAGAAGCTCAGATCCTCATCAACCATCTGTGCATCTGAAGATGGAGCCAGCAGATAGATTAAAGACCTAAAACACGAAATTTAAAATGTTTTTAACTTTTTAGTAGCTTATTGAAATCACAAAGACTGAATTTAAACCTGCAACAGAGAATCTGCTGCTGACTGAAGATGAATGTTTGTTTACAAAGGGGGAATGATGAAGTCATTCACTGTTTTTATTATTTCACAGCCAAATACATCAACGTTGAATTTTGCACAGCGTGTTTGTAATTGATTTGAAACTAAATAAAGATTTTATCCGTTTTAACGATGGTTGTTTGAGCGTTTCTTAGATCTCGTCATTTTTTCCCAGCTTGTTCCGGGTCGATCGTTTACCGTCTGCTCCTCTTTCCGTCTGTTTCCCGCCTGGTTTTGGTGATTTGTGCGCAGCATCTGATGTCGCGCACGGCCAGGATGCTCTGCGCCGGCGCCAAGGAGCCCGTCAGGGTGAGCGTCCCGCGCTACGTCCTGCGCGGCCAGGGCAAGGACGAACACTTCGAGTTTGAGGTCAAGGTGAGTCCGCTCGGCTCAGGTACGTTTACATCCATTTCTACAGGATCAGGTCGCCGTGGAAACTTCAGGAGCGAAACGACACATTTAAAACTATAACAGAAAATCCAAAGATGGCTTTCTGAGGGAGCTGAGGACGAGCAGAACCAGTAAAACCAGTATGAAACCTGGAGCGCTTAGTGTGACTAAAACCAGCTGCTGTTTCTCAACGCTCCCCAAAATAACCAGCGGCTCCATAAAGTAAGACTTTACAGATTCACAAGGTCTTTATTTAGTTTGGGCTCTTATGGAAATAAAACAATGTAGACATAAATCATGTTTCCATATTTCTGATTTTATTGCCGTCTGTTTTGTGCCATGTTTTGTTTGTTCTTCGGTTTTTCAGTTTCAAAATGCAGCAAAGAAAACAGAATAATCTGGTGGGTTTTTGTTCTTAAGTTTTAAAACTAAGCTAAATAAAAATGAGCAGGACTATTTTTCTATATACTGAATTTCTCCATCAGGATGTTTGGACTCAAACCTGAACTCGTTTTCACCAACTTCTGCTTTGACTTCTGTCATTTCCACTGTCGCTACTTATTAAAACCTCCATGGATTCATTTTAAAGCTAAAGCAAAAGTTACATTATTAATTTTTAAATTAAATTTTACATTTAGGCTTTTAGTTTTTGCAGTTTTTCTGTTTTGAAACCAGAAAGAACCGAACAGAGATTCACTTCTGAATCCGATTTTAATCAAAGTTTACAAATCAGTTTCAGGTTTGGTCTCTGGGAGGCGCTGAGGGTTCTGCTGGGCCCGGTTCTGCTGGGCCCGGTTCTGCTGGGCCCGGTTCCCCAGCAGGTCGACCCAGTGATGAAGAGCTGCTCTGTCTTCATCAGGTCTCGGTGATGGACGACAGCTGGACCGTGTTCAGACGCTACAGCCGCTTCAGAGAAATGCACAGGAGCCTGAAGTCCAAATATCCGGAGGTGAGCCGCCAGAACCTGACCCGTTGGTTCTGGTTCTGATGAAACTGTTGTCCAGAACCGGGCCTGATCGTAGTTCTGGTTCTGTTCTGATGGTCTTTGTTTTCCAGCTGGCGGCTCTGGAGTTTCCTCCGAAGAAGCTGTTTGGGAACCGGGACGAGCGGATGGTATCGGAGCGCCGCAGCCACCTGGAGGTACGACCGGACCGGCAACCGGAACCGGGCCTATGGGTCCTCTCTTAGTGTCTTTTTATAAACTTTATTAAACGTGCAATCTAAGATTCCCGTGGATTGTTTAGAGCCTCCAGCTGTGATGCAGTAAATGATGTTTATTCTGTACCCAGAATGCATTGCTGTAGGTCTACAGTAAATAAAACGTCCTGCTGCTTTCTGACTGAAGTCGTACCGCAACAGTTAGAAAAACTCAACGACTGTAAAACTGAAACCGAGAGAAAAATCTGATCCAAAGGACAAACTGAAGGAGTGCAGTGGCAGATCTGATCCTGTAGGGGGCGACAGACTGCGCAGTGACATGTTATTGATGTACGTCTTGTATCAACACGGTTAGCTGCTTAGCGCTTTAGCATTAGCTTATGCTAATTATCAACTTTGCTTAGCAATTAGCTCTTAGCGATTAGCAGAGCTAATAATTCTGATAAGGGCTTTAGGGTTTTGGTGGTTCTGATGACCCGTCTGCCCGTCTCCCCAGCGGTACCTGAGGAACCTGTTCCGGGTCATGCTGTCCTGCTCTGGTTCTCCTCTCAAACCCGATGAGGACGGCGTTTTCCGACTGTCCAAGTTCAACATCTGCGAGTTTTCTCCGTTCTTCAAGAAGGGCGTCTTCGAGTCCAGTAGCCACGGAACCGGCTGAGACAGAACTGGCCACGGAGGTCTGGACCTGCCTCTTTATGTGGTTCTGATGGTTCTCCTGTTTGGTCTTGCAGGACGAGTCGATCCGCTCTGGAGGGCAGAAGCTTCAGGTCGGCTCAGACTACAGAACCTGCCTGGTTCTGGTTCTGCTCAGGACACGAAGGAACAGAACCAAAGTTCTGGATCCGAAGGGTTGTGGAGAAGATCTGCAGCTTCTCTGTAGAAACAAAGTTTCCTGTTTGCTGCTATAAATCAATAAATTATGAGCCGATGAAATCGGATCAGAACCGACGGCAGGTTGGACCAAAACCTGCTGGAGAGACGATGAAACTGGAAATAATTATTTAAATGTAAAAATGTCTGAAATATACAAAATAAATCTGATTCAATAAAATCTGAATATCTTCATTTTCTCCTTATTTTTCTTGCAGCGTTTTGATTTGTCGGCCATTAGTGAGGGGCGGGGCTAGCCCTGACAGCTGGCCAATCGGATGTGAGATCAGTTTATTTCATGATGGCTTTGACACAGGAAGCTCTATGGAGGGGGCGGGGCCTAACCAGCAGTGGTTGGATGGTTTGGGGCGATCAAGGCGCAGTGGTGAGAAAGCTCCACGCCGTTGATGATGTCAGCAGTAGTGGCAGCATCATGAACCTGCCAGCAGGTTTCTGGCTCCGAATTGATCCAAGTTCAGCAGAAAAACATGAACAGTCGGATCCGTTCCGGTCACCACCGGTCCGGTCCGGGTTCCTCTGGAACCGGCTCGGCGGGTCTGGAGGGAGAGCGGAGCGGCGGGACAACGGCGACCTCCACGTCATCCTGCAGGGGGCGCAGCAGCTGCTGGAAGACATACAGGATGTCAGCGGCTGCAGGACAGGAACCAGGAAGCTGCAGGTACACTGACCTGGGCGCCCTGGTCCAGGTCCAGCTGCAGAGCCTCCATGGCGGTCCGTTTGGACTCCAGGATCTCCTGGAAACAGGAAACAGGTTTCAGACTTGGATAATCCCAGGACAACCGGAGTCACTCCTTCACTTCCTAGAAAGCTGCTAGTTCGCATCAGAACCTGGAATTAGGCCATTCTGCTAGCTTATGTAGCAACATGCTAACTAGCTTCTAGCAATGTTAGCTTAAAGTTTTACTCCATGTTTTCTGAGGAGGAGTTTCTCAACTATTATGAACCTGGTGGCGACTCTGTGATGTCATCAGTTCAGTTGCTAAGCTAACACTCTGTGATGTCATCAGTTCAGTTGCTAAGCTAACACTCTGTGATGTCATCAGCTAGGTTGTTGCTAAGCTAACGAACTCCTTGCTGCTGTGCCTCCAACATTCCAGAGAAACCAGAATGATGAGTTCAGTGCGGAGGATGAAGATTTCTCTTCTTCCAGACCTTCTCCTCTCCTGCAGGGCGGATTCTAACTTTGTGTTCACAGGAAGCTGAAGAAGAGCTGCTGCCGTGTTTGGAGGCTGCAGACAGGAAGTACTGAGAGTAGAAATACTTCAACGTGTTTTTGCGCCAGTAAAAGTAAAATCTCAGGCAGCTGACTGAACAACCGTCTGGTTTCCCTTCAGGATGAATCAGCTGTTCCTGAGTTAAACTCCTCCCAGTGTTTCTGCTCCTGATCAGAACCTGTGGAGAAGTTCCGGTGCCGCCCAGCGGAGCGGCCCTCCGGCCTCTTACCTGCAGCTTGAGGGCGGCGTTGCTGCGCGCCGTGGGCTCCACGCTGCAGACGGACAGCGCGGCGCTCAGCTGCGCCTCCTTCTTCTCCAGAGTCTGGCTCAGCGCCTCCATCTTCCTCTGCAGCAGGATCTTCTTCAGGCCGCTCCTCTGCTGGACGTCCAGGATGCTCTGAGTCTGCCTCCTCAGCAGCTCGTCACGCTCCTGCTGCACCTGCAGGGAACACCTGGAGGGGTCGGCAGGGAGGAGCAGGAGGAAGAGGAAGGAGCAGGAGGGAGGAAGGAGGTTTACCTTGTGGAAGGCCTGCAGCAGCAGCTCGTGTTCCACCGTCAGGTCTCTGAGCTCCTGATCAACCAGCTTCTGCTGAGCTCGGTACTCCTGCTCACACACCATCATCATCATCATCATCATCAGCACCATCAGCGCTGAGCAGCTTCCAGGTGTTGGCTCCGCCCCCTTACCTCCATCCTTTGCTTGGAGTGCTGGTGCTCCTGTAGCCGTCTGTGCAGCTCCGGCAGCTTCTGCTGGACCTCCTGCAGCGTCGTCTTCAGACGCTGGTTCTCCTGCTGAGCTGCTGAGATCTTCTTCTCCCACCGCAGCTTCTGGTTCTGCAGCTTCTTCAGCTCGCCCTGGAACAGAGAGGATCCAGAGGGATCTACTCCAGAGGATCCAGAGGGATCTACTCCAGAGGATCCAGAGGGATCTACTCCAGAGGACCTAGTGGGATCGACTCCAGGGGATCCAGAGGGATCTACTCCAAAGCTTCCTGCTTACCTTCCACCTGTCCAGCTCCTCCTGCTGGTTCCTCTGAATTCGGGAGAAGTATTCCTCTCCTTTGCGTAGGACTCGGTCGTGTTCCTCCATCAGCGATTCCATGTGGCTCTTCATCCGCTGCTCCACCTCGCTGACGGCCGCGCGGCGCTTCCTGACCTCCGCCTGCATTAGGGAGTGCGCCCTCTGGTGGAAACTCATCTCCAGCTCTGGGGAGGAAGCGGCCAACCGGCGGCATGAAGCAGGACAGAGGAGGAGGAAGAACGGTGAGGAAGAGGAGCTCACCGTGGATCTGCCGCTCGTACTCGTTACCGAGCCTCATCAGCTCCGCCTGGTGCTTCTGAGGAGGAAGAAGAGGGTGAGACGAAGAGGAAGAGGAGATGAAGAGCGTTGTGTGGTCTCCTCACCAACTGCAGCTCCTTGGTGGCGCCGTGCTCCTGGATCATCTTCTGCTCGCCGGCTGCCTGCAGATCCTGGAGCTGCCGCTGCAGATCCAGCTCCGACCCGGCGTTCCGATCCCGGAGCAGCGAGGAAGAGGAGATGGCGTCCGTCTTCATCTCACAGACGGCGTTGTGCTGCTCGGACAAGACGTGCTTCAGCTTCTGCTTGTAGACCTGAAAATCCGACACAGATTAAGGATTTGGACCAAGAGGCGGGGTCAGAGGTCACGCTTCGACAGAACTCACCGTTATCTCGACGCGGTGGCGCTCCGCGGCCTCGTCCCTCTGCCGGACGCCGTCCCTCAGCTCCGCCTCCGCCTCCTCCAGCCGCCGCCGGGAGATTTCCCACAGGCCGCGGATCTTATCACGCTCCAGCTGGAAGTAGCTCCGCTCCTCGCGCTCCCGGTCCAGCTCCTCCCGCAGCCGCACCACGTGCTCTTCCAGCTGCAGGGGGACACTCCGTCAGCCGGACCGCACTGGACCGGACCGGACCGGCTACTGGTCCAACTCAGAACCACTGAAAACATGTTTAATCCCTGCTTAAAGGTTATTTTAATCTGTCAAACAGGCCTCATCAGAACCAGATGAACCCGAATCCTAACAGAACTTTCTTGTTTTGTGGTGAATTACAGGCAGACTGCGCTCACAGAGAGCCCTTTAAATCCACAGTCAGGTGCCGGTCTGCTATGTCTCCTGACTTAATCCTCCTCAGGTTTTATAAATACTTTATCAAACATACGTACCGATAATATCACTTCTCATTCAAACATATTATTATGCTTGTACATTGATATAAATATGAAGTGACAAATGTATTCTTTATTGCTACTAGTTGAAAGAGAAATTTTAAATTATATGTAATTAAAATAATCATAATCCGCTGTTGCAACATAAACAGTCCACAGTACAGAATGACGTAACCGTATGAAACAATAACACATTTGGAATATGTTGCCTAAATTATGGTGAAAATGATATGGATTTAAGTAAAATCTGATGTACAAACTGAAACCAGCAGTAGCAGAGAGAGGTTTAAACAGCGGCCTCGTTCTGACCAATCAGATGTTTAGATTTTTGTTGTAATTCCTCCTGTTCTCCAGCAGATGGAGCTGCGCACGCTTTCAGGGCTAATCCACAGTTCGGTGGTTCGATTCCCGGTTCCTCCTCTCTAACATTAACCTGCTTCATGTTGGTTCCGACAGGTTGAATCGGTTCCGGATTGGTCAGAACCGGACTGAAATGTTTTTATTCGGTTACACAGATTAACTAAAGAGTGAACAAACACCAGTTAGCCTCACTAGCATCAACCAGCGGCTCCCACCTGGTCCTTGGACATCTCCTCCGTGGACAGAGCGTCCACCACCGCGGAGGGCTTCCCCTTCCCGGACTTCTTGTTTCTGTTCTTCGGCGGCTGGAGGTGGGAAACCCGGAGACATCCACACCGTTAGAGCTGCTGATGCTAAGCTACCATGCTAACAGAACTTTGAACCGCACCGTGATGCCGACATCTACCAAGTTATTGATGAAAATAAATATTTCCTCACCATCTTATTTCACCGATCGGCTCCACGGCAGCAGCAGATTTAAACCCCGCAGGTTTCAGGAACGCGAAGCGAACCGCAGATCTGCGGGAATAGCAACATGAGGCGCTGCCATGGCAACGCGGTCACGTGACAGACACAAAGTTTCAGGTAACCCCCAGTCTAAATATTCCTCTTCAAAATTAAATAAAACTAAAACCAAAGCAATATATTTAAAAGTCAGGTCGTCAAATATCACTTTGAGTCTCTTTTCACCGGACCGAACGAATCAAACTTCCGTGAAATTTAATCTATTTAATCTGACGTCACGTTCACCTTAACTTCATAAATGTAGACATTTCTGACTGAAAACATTAAAAAAAATAATCATTTTCTATATCTATCTGATATCGTTAGATGAGAGATTATAAAATACTGACTCAGCTCAAATAAAAAACTAAATAAACATTTCAAACCATTTTATACTTATTGAGAGACTTATTATTTTACTTGTTGCTATTTTTTAAATTTCGTTGTGCTTTCTTCATTCACAATGACAATAAAAGGAAGTTTTGGGGTTTTTTATAAAAAAATTTAGGTTGAAATGGAAAAAATAACTGAGAATGAAATAATTTTCTGCAATCCTGTGGAAACATCAGGAATCAGACCTTTAATGTTTTCTATTTCATTTTTACATCAACTTTTAACTCAGGCTGTAATGAAACATTGTTTCATAAGCACCAATAAATAATCAAATTATTAATAGTTTTTAAATTAGTAATTTGAACCTTTTTTGTTAAAACTTTTATTTTAAAATACCAGGAAACAGCCTGGTTTGACCTTTAACCCCAGCTCTCCTCCACATTCTGTCCAGATTTTGTTCTCCATCTTCCTAGAACTAGAACTTATAGATAGAAACGTTCATTCCTCATCACTTCCTGTTGCTAACTAATCGAGCTGTCGATTTGATCTGTTGGAACTTTATTGGACCGGTCCGTTGTTGTAACTCCGGTCCGGTTGTTGTAACTCCGGTCCGGGTCTACGGAGGCAGAAGTTCTGGATCCTTTGGGTCCAGAGTGGAGGTTCTGCTCTGATCACAACCAGGTGAGGAAGCAGCTCAAGCGGGACTTCAGGTCTGGTTTCATCCGGACAGTTCGGTTCCTGTCCAGGAAGTTGACTGCTCTGGTTCTGCTGCTCACTTAGAGCCTGAAAGGTCAAAGGTCATTTCTGGATTTTAACTCCAGAATTCAGACATTTTCTGTCCAACATGTTTTCCTCTTTCTGACTGAATTCATCCAGAAATGATCAATAATCTGAGCTCTAATCTGCTTCAGATCATAATCAGATTTAATCCTGTTATATTCCAGACCAGCTGAAGGAAAACTGTCTGGAGGATCCAGAGCAGATCTGCATGTCGAGTCACGATTAGCCAAATGTGTGTGTGTCTGACGGTGTGTGTGTGTGTAATATTTTCCATTTTCCTGACATATATTACGTTGTGGGGACCGAAGCCTGGTCCCTACAAGAGGGTCAGAGGTCAGACTTAGGACTACAGTGTGAATTGAGTTTTGGTTAGAGTTAGGCTGTAGAGGGCGTGCCGTGGTGGCGTAGTGGTTAGCCCGACCCATGTTTGGAGGCCTTGAGTCCTCAACGCGGCCGTTGCGGGTTCGACTCCCGGACCCGGCGACATTTGCCGCGTGTCTTCCCGCCTCTCCTTCCCCGTTTCCTGTCAGCCTACTGTGATATAAGGGACACTAGAGCCACAAAAGACCCTGGAGGGGTAACATAAAAAGAGTTAGGCTGTAGAAATGAGTGGAAGTCAATGGAAAGTCCCCACAATGATAGCCATGCAAACATGTGTATTGATGTGTGTGTGTGTGTGAGTGCAGGGGGGGTGTGTGAGTGGCAGCAGCTTCATCAGAGAGAACACACTCACTAGTTACATGTTTCCTTCACTACTCAGTTTATTTCCCACAAGCAGGTTTCTATACAACATTTACAGGCAGAACCAGAACCTCTTGCTCCTGGACGCCTGACCCGGTGAGGTCATGACCCTAGGACCGGTCGGCGCCACCGGTTCGGCTGACCTTGGCCAGATCTCTGAAGGACACGGTGGCGGAGCCGCGGCGGGCCGGCTTGGCCTGCAGGAACCACGGAGCAGAAAACCGTTTTAATGTTTTTATGGAGGTTCCCAAACCTGCTCTTGGGTTTTTCCCTGTTTGGTTTATTAAGTCAACTACGGAAGGAAGATCCTGTCAAAACTGTGACTATGGAAATAAATAAATGGCTTCAAAAAGTAATTCATGTGCCAAATATTGCTTCCAAAAAATAAAAATTAAGAACTTTTCCATCTTATTTGATTATACAATGACACTCACTAATACTTATAATTTTCAGCAGCATTAATTAAACACCGCCGCTATTTTATTATAATTTTTTTTTCTAAATTTGTCATATTCTCTTTATTTAATACTATTTTTTGTTCAGTCTCTTGATTTCATCACGCATTAACCAATTTTCTCTTTTCCTTTTTTCTCATTGTTTTTGTTTATTTACAGATTCATTTTTATTTTATTCCTGTTCTCTTTTCTTTTCCGACAGTTTAAATTCAGAAGGAAACAGGACAAGAAAAAATGAAAACATAATCAAAAATAAAATGGAAATAAGCAAAGGAGAAAAGAGTAGTGGAGAAAATGCAAAATGGACATACTGGAGAAAATAAATCAATGTATGATCAAATCAAAGTCAATGTCATTGGTATTAAATTAATACAGAATATGAAAAAATAAGAAAAAGTAAAAGAAATAATTAGTAAAACAAAAATATTTGTCAACCTGTATAAGAAATTAAGTTTAGAAAGTTCTTATTTTCTGGATTCAATATTTTCCACAATAATTACGTCGTCAAACCATTTTGATTTTGGCAGGATCAGCCCTCCGTATGGATATAACCCAACCTGAGGGAGCAGAGCAGTGAAGCGTAGCAGCTCAGGGGGCGGGGCCTGTTCCCCTGCTGCTGATTGGCTGTTAAAGGGCCTGCTCTCACCTGGGACTCGTGAGGCTTCCAGCCAATCATGTGGAGGATCTGGAAGGTGGCGGGAACTGACCCGTCCGGGTTTCCGTACATCTCTGAAATGAGACAGACAGGATGAAACGTCCCGCTGGTCCAGAATCAGACCAGCTTAATCCAATCCGGTAGATTACAGGCATGAAGAAATTAAAACCTGGACTACTCCAAACTTTCTGCTTGAAATTCTGATCAATTTTTGTTTTTGGATCAGAACCTTCATGACCATTTATCCTCTGGTCATGAAGAACATATAAACATTCAGTCCAGAATTAGCTGGAAGCTAATCCATAAATCCATAAATGATTAGTGGAACTAACAGGAAGTTCATAAAGTCCAGTTAAAACCGGGTCCAAACGCTGCAGACAGAGTTCTGATGAAACTAAAACCAGATTTCTGCTGTGGCTCCCTGCTAATCCAGATTAGAATCTCAGGTTCTCATCTCATCATCCACCAGCGATCTGATTGGTCCAGAGCGCGTCTCCTCACCTTTATAGACGGCTGCGGCTGCTAGCATGGTGTCGCGCTGCAGCATGGAGCGCCTGTTCCACGCGCAGTTACTCTCCCCCATGCCTGCAGGGGGCGACACGTCTCAGTCTGCTCCTCTGCAGGAAACGTTACTGTTTGGATTTCTGAGCTCTGTACCTTGCAGGTCCGTCATGAGCTCCATGATTCCTGGATAATGAACCTGAACATCATCAACGTCCTGAAAACACAGAGAAGGAGAGGTCAAAGGTCAGACTGCTTCACTGTCTGCTGCTTCAGGAAGAAACGTGGCTCAGCTGAGCGGTGGAAGTTTTTATTGATTCCTACAGGAACTTCCTGCTCTGTGCACCGAGGTCAACGCTTCAGACAAACCGTCCAGAACCAGAACTAATGCTAGCACTTAGGCTAACATTAGCCTTTTGGATCATTTTAGCATTGCTGCTACACACTGCTGTCTGCATACAATATGCAATACGCTAATACAGGTCAACATGCCTGTAGCTGACGTTAGCCCTCATGCTAAAGTCAGCTTTTAGCTAAAATGCTAATTTTAGCTAAAAGCACTTTAGCTAAGTGCTTTTAGCTAAAAGCAAAATGAGCTAAAATTAGCATTTTAGCTCATTTTGATATAAAGACAAACTTGGAATACTGAATGGACTGAGTCAAGCCGAGTCCCTCAGAACCTCTAACAGCTGCTGGATCGGGCCTAGCAGAACCAGAACCTCACCACGGTGAGCATGTTGAAGCGGGCCCGGCCCAGCAGGTTCCCCAGGTCGGTGACGGCGGTGTAGGGGGAGACGTGGGGCGAGAAGCCGCCCTCCCGCTCCATCTGGGCCAGCTGCAGCGAGCAGCGCAGCTCGTACAGCGTGTCACCGCCCGCCATGGCGCCGACGAAGACGCCGTCCGGCTTCAGGACCCGATGGATCTGCTGGGAGAGGCAGCATGAGGGCGGAGTCGACCCAAACACAGAACCACAGACAGAACCTCTGACCGTACCTCGCTGAGCGCCCGGGGAAGGTCGTTGATCCAGTGGAGGCTGTGAAAGGGAGCCGCATCAGAAAGAGCAAAACTACAAACTAAAGGGCTAAATATCATCTAAATATTTAGCTAACTAAATATTTCAGGTAAGTCTGACTAAACATTTAACAAGCTAAATATTTAGTTAGCTATTTATTACCCAAAATATTTTCTAAACTTACTACATATTTAATAAGCTAAATAATTACCTAAATATTCAGCTTGCTAAATAGATATGTAGTAAGCAAAGCATTTAGCTTACTAAGCTAATATTTAGTTAGTTAAATATTTAACTCAGAATTAAATAAATTTAGTTTGGAACCGTGACATTTATAAATATGAATATAGAAAAAACACAGGTTTAAAGAATGAACACACATAGTTTTTCCTCTGTGACAGGCTAAATAAATCAAACTACTGCTGTTATTGTTTTACAGTGTAACTTTAGAAACAAGATCCTGTACAGAACAGAAGTCCTCCAACCACTAGGGGGAGTTTGGAGTAGATACTGTAGTATTATCTAATATGCTGCTGTTCTGTAATACTGTAAAAATCCGCATGTTTGAAAAAGACATGAAGAAAAACTAGACTGTTCTGTCTTCCTCTGTTTCTCCTGGATGTTTGGTGTTTTAGTGTCTGACTCCCCCTGCTGGTCTGGAGGACTTCCTGTTTGCAGCGTTTTTCTGCTACGTTTGTTTCCTTGTGTTTACGTGTGAGTCGTTGTTCTGTTAGCTCCGTATTGATCTGTTCCCTGATCGATCTCTCATGTAAAACCTGAGCTGAGCGCCCCCTGATGGAGGAAGCCAGGCTCTGCAGGTAAAGCTGCGTCTCACCTGAGGCTGCTCACCACCAGGTGGAAACTGTTCTCCCTGAACGGCAGGAACTCCTCATCGGCCACAACGCTCCGGGTGGGAATCTCTGACCGCCGGCCCAGCTTCTGAAACACAACACAGAGAACCGGGTCCATTGGGATGAACCGGGTCCACTGGGATGAACCGGGTCCATTGGGATGTGGGTCAGCACTCACCAGAGCCTGCTGGGAGACGTCAGTCAGAACCAAACGCTGCACCACTTCCTGGAACATCAGAGAGGAAAAACTCAACCAAAACTTGTAAACTGGGAATCTGGAAGATTCCCAGTTCAGGATGGAGCTGCAGGTTGGAGGAGTCTCTTCCTCTTCCTCCTCCTCCTCTTCCTCACCTTGCTCAGATGTTCTGCTATGTAACTTTTTCCTCCTCCCATGTCCAGAGCCAGGGGAAATGTCCTGAGGAGAGGACAAACGGATCAGAACCTGCCAGACTGGACTTCAGATGGAAACCAATCAGATTGAACTGGTTTCATGGTTCCTGCTGGACCAGAACCAGAACTCACCTGGCGATGTCATAAACCCGATCAGCCACTCGACTGCCGACCTGCAGAACACAAGATCCAGATGAGACTGTTCCTCCTGGAGAACCAGAACCGGTCCGGAACCAGAACCAGACCTGAGGAGTCCAGAAGGTCCAGACCACCAGGTTCTGGTTCTGATGGTTCCATTACTGAACTCAGGAGGAATGAAAACATGAATTCATGACTAAATCCATTTTCAATAACAATCCAGACTGAACTCCATCATCAGAACCTGAATCCCGAACCGAACCCCAGTTTCACCTCTTCTCTCAGGTAGTCGTACTGGTGCCCGTCCTTCAGAACCGCGGCCCAGTTCTTCTGCCTCCTCTTCATCTCCCTGTTGAACACATTGATGCTGCCTGATCCAGATCCGGGTCCGGAACCAGTACCGGGTACGGACCGGGCCCTGCTGGGTCCAGATCTAAACCTGCAGCAGCAGTAGGCCGCGGGGGTCCGGGTCCACCCTGCCGGACCAGAACCGGCTCCCTGCAGGAGCTTCTGGACCCCCCGGCAGCTCATGGTTCCGCTTCCAGCCAGAAGAACTCCAATATGGCGGCTTCCTGCCCGCAGTGACCTCGGTGACCTCCGTTCGCGGCCGGTCGGAAGACCCGGTGGGCGGATCCAAGCGAAGGAACTGGATCAGAGGCTGGAAGCGGAGCCGAAGTCAGATTACTGGGATTACTGGGATTACTGGGATTAAATTCACAACCTGGAAAAATAAAAACAACTAAAACCTGAAAATATTTCAACTGAAAAACTGGAGTTACTATAACTATAAACTATAAAATAATAATTTTATTTTTCTATTTAAGCTCTCCAAAGGGTTGTGAATACAGCCCAAAAAATCATTGGCTGCCCTCTCCCCTCACTGGAGGACCTGCACAGCGACCGCTGTCTAAGAAAAGCACAACACATCACAAAGGACACTTCTCACCCCGGACCTTCTCTGTTCACACTGCTGCCTTCAGGCAGAAGATACAGAGCAACCAGAACCAGAACCAACCGTCTCAGAGACAGTTTCTACCCGACAGCAATGACAAAACTAAATGCAATCAAAAACAACCATTAATCATCATAAATGATGTATGTGAGAATGTGGCTGTTCTTACTTTTTTTTTCTGCCAGTTGTTTGTTGATTCTTGCGTTGTGTGTGAATTGTGAGACAGTTATTTTTTGTTTTTAAGTTTGTTTTTAACTGACTGATGGCACCTTTTAAATTTTGTTGTCCTTGTGACAATGACAATAAAGATTTATCTTATCTCTAATCTTTGGTCCATTTAGGCTCATTAACATAAAACATGAAGAATCTCTGAGTGAATTTAATAAATAAAAAGACCTGAAATATGATTGAATTCATGTTGAATAATAAACACATGACTGTTTGAACTGTTTTGCATTTTCCTCCAAAAACAAAATGAATCATCAAGTTGGTAAAAATAACTGGGTCATTTTGTCATGTTATGGAAATTAAATGCAATTAAAACTATTTTTTTTTTTACCTTTTAACATATTTACTGGTTAAATTAAAGTTTTATTTAAAAACATAAAAACGTTTATGTGACAGTTTATTTTCTGATTATTATAGGAAGTATAAATAATTTGGATAATAAAACCTGAATCTGAACGTTCACCGAGCGATCTGCGGTTCGCCCTTTTTGTCCCTCTGTTCGCGCCGTACTGAGTCAGAGGCGGAAGGAGCAGAGTGCATGCTGGGAAAACACGTGTGAGGAGGCTTAGATACGGTAACTTTTATTTTTAATTCCAGCCGCTGGTTCTGGTTCTGGTTCTGGTTGGTCCTGCTAGCTGCTTATCCGCCGGACTCTGTGCTTTTTCTCTGGGTTTTAAATGAACCGGTCCGGTACCAGACTTTAGTTGGTCTCATATTCTCTGATCCATAAGATGTTCCGATAATCGGCTCGGTGGTTTTTAATGTTTCTGCTGTTATTTCATCATAAACTGGTTCAGTTCGTCATTTTCACCAAATAAAAACCAGCCGACGGAAAATAATAAACCAATCATTTAACAAGATTCAGTTGAATTATTGCGGTGTGAATTTTCCACCTGTTCGGTTCTGATCAGATCAGTAGGTGAGGTCAAAGGTCAGAGGTGTATTTATTTATGTTTGCTGGAAGAAGATCCGCGCAGACATCAGAGCGGATGAAAAATGTTTGTGGATGGAAGGATCTGCAGTAGCAGTCAGTCCTGCAACCAATCAGAAAAGGCCTCTGACTGAAGAAGTTTCATGACATGCTAACATGCTAACAGCTCAGTGTCTGCTGAGCAGAGATGATACTCCACAGTGACGAACTGATGGCTTCATCGGCTGTTAGCTAGCTCTGCTAATCCGCTTCCTTTGCTTTTGCTGCTCCTCTTTCAGTCTGTCTGGTCGTTTGGTTAGAAAGACGTTGGATTCGGGGATGTGATCCTCTGAACTTCCTCCTTCAGGTTTTATTTGAGCTTTTCAGATGCTAATCAGCTGATCCCAGCTGCTCCTGTCCTGCAGGCGGCGCTGTGCTTTCCCCCAACATGTCGTCCAGGAAGGAGCAGGCCGACGATGAGCGGTTCCGTCGGGTCCAGAAGGACCCCAGGTTCTGGGAAATGCCAGAGAAAGAACACAAAGTGAAGATCGACAAACGTTTCCAGTCCATGTTCCACGACCGGCGCTTCCAGACGAAGCAGACGGTGGACAAGAGAGGACGACCCGTCCAGCTGTCCACCGCCGCCGACCTGAGGCGCTTCTACCAGCTGGAGGAGGAAGAGGAGGAGAAGGAGGAAGAAGAGGAGGAGGAAGAGGAGAAGGAGGAGGAGGATGACGTTCAGGTCCAGGGACAGAAGAAGAAGCATCTCGGACGAGGAATCAGAGCAGCAGAAGAAGGTCAGAATCATTTTTCATCCTCTGATTTCACATCAGTCCAGTTTATTTATTTCTGAGACGTTTCATAACAAATATCGTCTCCAGGAAAAAATCTTCTCAGTTCAAACAAACAAACATTCGGCTTGTTTAAATAAAGTCAAAGATGAACTTTTATTTCCTCATGTTTAGTTCTTTATGTTCTGAAGAATGACAGCTAAAGCTAACTGAGTTAGCATTCATGTCTTCCTCAGATGATGACGAGGAGGAGCATCAGTCAGGAGATGATGATGATGATGATGATGATGAAGAGTCCGGTCTGGACTCTGACGATGACAGCGGACCGGATCTGGCCCGAGGAAAAGGAAACATGGAGACCAGCTCTGATGAAGACGAGGATGATGATGATGTGGACGACATCCTGAGGAAGGAGGAAGAGCAGATCGAACACGACTGGGGGGAGCTGTGCAGAGACGCTCGGCGGAGCGAGGAGGTGAGGCGGCGCGGCGCGGCACGGAGCGGAGCGAGGTCCTAACCAGTTCTTACCGTGTCCTGAACGAGTTCTGAACGTGTTCCAGGTTTCTGCTCGGCTCGCCGTCTGTAACATGGACTGGGATCGAATGAAGGCCAAAGATCTGCTGGCTCTGTTCAGCTCCTTCGTACCTAAAGGGGGCGCTGTGCTGTCTGTGAAGGTAACTGTGCCTGAGAGACGAGACCCAGGGTTCATCTGGCCCTCCGAAGCCGCCATGTTGGATCAACAATCTGATTTTATTCTACCCACCGACAGAACCAAGCCAGTTCGCCCTTTTGTCCTGACTAACAGCAGTGCATTGTGGGTATTGTTGTCCAGATTTTCCCTTCAGAGTTTGGGAAGGAGAGGCTGAAGGTGGAGGAGACGCAGGGACCACCGGAGCTGAAGGTGCTGCCGGACGATTCGGAGAACGAGACGGAGGAAGACAGGTGACCTGGGAGGTTCCTGCTGCTGCGCTGCCCCCTGCTGGGCGGTTTGCAGCTCATCGGCTGTCAGTGTGGAGGATCCTCTGAAAACAGCCAGGGGGCGCTATGGAGTCATTTCTCTGTTTGTTCAGCCTCCAAATGTTCAGTTTGTATAACAGTAGAAGAAGACAATAACAATAATAATTGTGAGGCAGCAGTGTGTACTTTCTACCACCAGGTGTCACTATAGGCAGCAGCATTCTCTATAGCAGCGGTCCCCAACCTCTTTAGTCGCGCGGACCGGGCAGCCCGTCGCAATTTTGCTGCGGACCGGGGGGGTCATAAGTATCGAGTCCGATGCTGTTGTTTGGGGCGGCGCGCCGCAGCCCTCCGATGTTGTTTTGTTACTCGTTCTGCTGCAAGTTGGCTCAATTTTGACGCGCAAGACGTAACCGGTAAAATCCGGTTTAGGATTTTCAAAATAAAAGATCCGGAAGTAGTTCATTATTTATTGCGCGGCCCGGTACCAATTGGTCCGCGGACCGGTACCGGTCCGCGGCGCAGTGGTTAGGGACCACTGCTCTATAGCAGCTTACTGTTGGTATAATTAGAAACAGATAAAAACAGACATTTTGCTGTTAGCTAGCAGACGTTCTGGGTCCAGATGCTTCAGCGGTTCTGTTGCTCCTCTCAGGGTCTACAGGGAGAAGCTGCGGGATTATCAGTTCAAGCGTCTCAAGTATTTCTACGCCGTGGTGGAATGCGACTCTGTGGAGACGGCGGTGAAGATCTACGAGGAATGCGACGGCTTCGAATACGAGAGCAGCTGCTCGGTTCTGGACCTCCGGTACGATGACGAATTAAAACGTTCCGACCCGGGTTTCGTTAAACTCGAGTTTCTAAGCTTCTTTCACACAACAGTTTTGTTCCTGATGACGTGACATTTGACGAGGAGCCCAGAGACGTGGCGACGGACATCAACCTGACGGCGTACACGCCCAAGCTGTTCACCTCGTCTGCTGTCGCCTCCTCCAAGGTCAGAACCGGTTCTGGGCTGACGGGACCAGAAAACCTGTTTCATGGTGGACTCTCCATCTCTGAAGTCAGTTTATAAGCTAAAGCTTCTGACCACAGCAGCTGGTTCTGGTCCGGTCCGGTTCCTGAGAATGAATCAGACACATTATATATGCTGCTGAAGTTCATCCATTTTGTTTGCTTCACATCTCATTACGATCAATGGCTTGAATTGTGGAATAGTGAGATGATTATTAATGTAATGAATATTAATGAGATGATCAATAATCTGATCATGCTTGGATCTGTTCTGGACCAATCAGGTGCAGCTGACGTGGGATGAGACGGACCACGAGCGCGTGACGGCTCTGAACAGGAAGTTCAACAAAGAGGAGCTGCTGGACCTGGACTTTAAGGCTTACCTGGCCTCCTCCAGTGAGGAAGACGAAGATGAAGAGCAGGAGGAGGAGGCAGGCGGAGGTGAGGATCGAGAAACATTTTCTGGTGCTTTAAGGAGACGAAGTTGTGCTGAGTTGTTTGTTTCAAACAGAAGAGACGATTGGAGAGGAGGTGGAGGAGAAACCTCAGGAGAAACAGAAGAAGAGGAGCGAGGAGCAGATCAGTAAATACAGAGAGCTGCTGAAGAACATCCAGAGCAAAGAGAAGAGGCAGCAGGAGGACATGGAGATGGAGATCAGCTGGGTTCCAGGTACCAGGAGGATCCGCCTCCAGCCTCTCGGCCCGACGGCAGAGAGACTCATTGTCCTCCTCCTCAGGTCTGAAGGAAACGGCGGAGCGGCTGGTGAAGAAGAAGCTGGAGGCCAAGGACCAGCTGACGCCCTGGGAGGAGTTTCTGCAGAAGAAGAAGGAGAAGAAGAAGCAGAAGAAAAGTGAAAGAAAGCAGGTGAGTGGCGCCTCCTCCTGACAGAGCTCTGAACTGCAGGCGGTAATTATTCTAACGTGACGTTTTCTCTGTCAGGGAGCAGAAGAAGAGCTCAGTGACGACGAGCTTCCTCCTGATGTCGACCTCGGCGACCCGTTCTTCTCAGACGAGCTCGGACCGTCAGGTGACGTCCCCGCAGGACGCTCGGTTACCACAATGACATTGTTCTGGCCGTCGGCGTTTAAAACAGTCGGTCACTCAGTCGTGGCGCCATGTGGCTGGCGCAGAGCGATCCGGTCAGTAACGGCGCTGCAGCTTCCTGTGGCTCATCGTTTCCCTCAGAGCGACGGAGTTCATCCACCAAGGAGAGAAAAACCCAGAATCAAGCCGACCGCCAGCAGCAGCTCTGGCAGTTTATCAATCCATCCAGTTTGTTTTCTCTGCCGTTAGACGCTGGGAGAAGATTTTATTACAATCTCCTGGTTCTGACTTCCTGTTTCTTTGCTCTGTTTTCACCTTGTTCTACTTTAAACCTTAGACAAACAAACCTGGACAAAAAAATCCAGATATTTAAAGCTGCATTTTGAATCAAACTTGACTAATTTACTGCAGTTCGTTTTGGATCTGAAATTCAGTTAAAATCATTTCTGCTCGTCTTTAATGAAGTGAACCTTGACTGATTCATGTCGTGTTTTATGTTTCAGACATGAAGAAGAAACAGAAGAAGAAGAAACGAGAGGAAGAACAGATTACGGCTGAGGAGGAAGAGGAGCGGCAGAAACACAAGGTGCAGAAAGATTCCCAGCCGGGTTGTCGTCTGACTCCAGGAGTCTCAACCGTCTGCTTGCTTCCAGGCCCAGATGGCTCTGCTGATGGAGGATGACGAGGATGAAGCCAAACACAAACACTTTAACTACGACAAGATCGTAGAGCAGCAGAACCTGAGCAGGAGGAAGAGGAAGAAGCTGCTGAGGAAGGGCGAAGCGCCGCTGGAGGACGACGGCTTCCAGGTGAGACCTTCATCCTCAGGCAGGATTTACCTGGAAGGGCTGCGATTCCCACACTGGCCTGACGGGGGCAGCGTTGCTTCTACACCCGGACAGGCCGGCCACCGCTAACTAGTAGAAGAATTTCTATAACCAAAACTAAAAAAACGGACATTGAACTTTATTCAACTAAAGTTTACGAAACTTTTAAAATTAGCTGTTTAGAAATTATCTGGAAAAATTAATTTAGGGAAAGCTAAGTGCGCTAAATGTTTTCGAAGTTAGCAAAAATGCTAAAGTGTTACGCTAAAGGTTAGCTTTACCATTAGCACACTGGCAGAAGTTTCCCCATCACTGCCTGCAAGGATTTATAGATCCATTCTTCTCACAAACCTGAATCCATTGTTCATTTTACTGAGACAAAACAATTGTCAAAAGGTAAATAATAGAAATAATTGTCATCATCAGTAACAATGTACCATCTATTAAATACTAGTCTATTATTTGTAACATAAATATAAATATTTAATTTATAAAGATATAATTAAATATTTAAATGGGAACTGTTTTTAATAAGCTTTTATTTTAGACATTATTAAAGTACTTTAATTTAGCTCTTTTTGTTTTGTTGTATTTAATAAGACAGTTATTATTTAATTATGTATTTATTAAATTTGCACCAACACCATTTAAGAATAACAATAAAAACCTAGAAATGAGTGGCAGGTTCAGCCCTCCGTAGGTCGGTCGATGATGCGGTCTCTGTCTCCAGGTGGACGTCTCCGACCCGCGCTTCCAGGCCGTCTTCACCTCCCACCTGTTCAACCTGGACCCGTCACACCCCGGCTTCAGGAACACCAGAGCCACGCGGAACATCCTGGAGGAGAAGCAGCGCCGCCGCCGCCGCCGGGCCACGGGGCCTGGCGGCGGACAGGAGGGGGCGGAGCCTGGCGGCGGACAGGAAGCAGCCGGAACCGAGCGGGAATTGGACTCAAAGAAGGCGATGGATCCAAGTCTGTCGCTGCTCATTAAATCCATTAAGAGCAAAACGGAGCGGTTCCAGGCCCGGAAAAAACAGAGAGTGACCTAGTTCCTCCTGAAGGCGGACCCACTTCCTGGTTCTGATCGGCCCGTTCTGATCTGGACAGCTGCCATTTTGAATGTTTTATTATTAAATCTTTCATCTCAAACTGAATCATTATTAAAAAAATGAAACATCTGAAGATCCAGCTGAAGTTCTGACGGTCACTGAACTCGTCATTTGGGTTCAACAGGAAGCGGTGTCACAATAAAAGCCTCCAAAGAGAAGCTTTTATTGTGGCGATGATTAAATATTTTGAGCGTCCTGATTGGTTGGATTTAACCAGCAGACACTGGAGTTCTACTGGGACGGGTTCTGACCAGAACCATTTGGGTCGGCCCAGCTGAACATGAGGAATGGTCTGGAGCTTGTGTGTCAAACTCGAGGCTCAGGGGCCAAATCCGGCCCGCCAAAACCTTTCATGAGGCCCTTTGAGGAAACAAACCGAACCTTAAGATCACAGCTGTTATTTTATCTTTATTATGTCATCAGGAGGAAACGGTCAACATCATTTCATTCCAAGAAATCAAAGCAGAAATGATTAACATTTTATCAGTTTGTTATCGGCTGGTTTCATTAACACATTCTGCCTGAACCGGCCCTTTAAGAGGATCTGCATGAAAATATGGAGGAAAATCAGCCTGGAGGAAAATCAGCCTGGAGGAAAATCAGCCTGGAGGAAAATCAGCCTGGAGGAAACGGGTCCTCCTCGTTCTGCCCCGGCATTTCAGTCGGATCGTTATCGGCAGGTTGGACTTTAAACGTCGGACAGAAACTGAAATCAGTTTTCAGGAATCGGGCCAATTAAACTGGAATCACCGGAAACGTTCCTGATGTTCCGGGTGGAAGCTGTCGGACCCGTCTGAACCAGGTCGCTAAGGCCCGGGGTACTCGAACACGGCGGCGGCTCCCATCCCGGTCCCGATGCACATGGAGACGACTCCGAACGCCCTGAGAGAGAGACAGAGGGCAGAACCGGGTCAGAACCCGGCCCGACACTGTTCCGCTGCAGCGGCTGAACCGGACCCACCTCCTGCCTCGGCGCCGCAGCTCGTTCAGCAGCGTCACAACCTGCCGGGCGCCGGTGCAGCCCAGAGGGTGACCCAGAGCGATGGCGCCCCCTAAAGGATTCACCTTCTCTGGAGGAAGAGCGAGACGCTGAACGCAGAACACGGCCTGGAGAGAGAGAGAGAGTTAACACACACACACACACACGGCCTGGAGAGAGAGAGAGAGTTAACACACACACACACACACGGCCTGGAGAGAGAGAGAGAGAGTTAACACACACCTGGCTGGCGAACGCCTCGTTGATCTCAAACACGTCGATGTCGTTCACTTTCAGCCCTGAGGAGGAAAATCGAGGTAATGTTGGTTCTGTCGGATCGGTTCTGATCCAGAAGGTACCGGTCGCCTCACCTGCCTGCCGCAGCGCGGCGGGGATGGCCAGCGCCGGGCCGACACCCATCAGGTCCGGCGGGACGCCCACCACGGCGCTGCCCCGCAGCACGCCCAGAACCGGCAGACCCAGTTCTTCCACGGCGGCCCGGCGGCCCAGCAGAACCGCCGCTGCCCCGTCGCTCACCTGGCTGGAGTTTCCTGGAACAGAGCGGAGTCAGCGGCACTGGCCAGGGGAAGGCGCCGCGGGCCGGGCGGTTCTGACCTGCAGTGGTGGTTCCGTCAGGTTTGAAGGCGGGTCGGAGCCGGGCCAGGTCCTCCAGGGTCGTTCCCGCCCGGATTCCCTCGTCCCTCCGGATCTCCAGCCGCCGCTCCAGGCCCGACTCGTCCCGGACCGTGACAGAGACGGGAACGATCTCCTGGTCGAACAGCCCCGAGTCCCGGGCCCGGGCCGCCCTGCGGGGGACACACGGGTCAGCGCCGGCCCGGACGGGGCCAGACCCGGAACTACTGGGAACACTGGAGCGACTGGGAGAACCAGAGGAAGGACAAAAAGCTCCAGAGCTAAAAAACTAGACAACAAACTTGATCTGCGAGTCGAGAGCAAAGGAATCCTGCTGGCGGCGGGAAACTCGGAACCGCTCAGCGACGTTCTCCGACGTGACGCTGAGGAGAAAAACCCAAACGAAGGTTCTGGTTCTGATCAGACGGAAAATTACATTAATATCAATAAATAAACGAGGATATTGGAAAACATCCTGATCTCTGTGTGACCTTTTTGTGAAGGTCGTTCATGCTGAGAGTTTTTCTGCTGATGGATCAACTTCATGATTCTGAAGCCATAATTCTATTGATTACTGATCGATCGGCCGCGCCTCCTCTCACCCCATGGGGATCAGGCAGTCCCTCGCCTTGGCGTTGGCCGACAGTCCGGAGCTCAGATCTCCTGGATCCCCCATGGATCGGAGCGACATGCTCTCCACTCTGAAACGCAGCAGGCCAGAGGTCAGAGGTCAAGATGATCTTGGACCAGAGGCCCGTTTGTTGAAGTGAACGGGTCTCTGAACATCTGGAGAACTGTTCTTCAGGAGAACTTTGAACGGCCGACGGGAAGAGAAGGAAACTTCAGGGACTCACCCGCAGGCCAGGCCCAGCTGGATGGTTCCGCTCCGGATGGATCCTGAGAAACAGAACAACCGGGTCAGACTGGGCCGGCGACCTGGAGGAACCAGCGGAGTCAGGTGAGGCGTTACCTGCGATGTTGAGCAGCGCCTGCAGGCCAGAGGAGCATTGCCTGTTCACCGTGTAAACCGGAACCTTCTCTGGAAAACCGCTGCAACCAGAACAGATGTTAGAACCTCCAGGCCCCGCCCCTTTAAAGGGCTCAGCACCTGACCTCTGACCCTTGACTCTGACCTGAGGAAGTGAGCCACTCGGGCCATCAGCGCTCCGGCTCCAGGCTGCAGAACGTTTCCTGCAGACAGAAAGCTTTGGTTAGCAGGATCAGAGGAGGGCGCCCCTTCAGGCCAGGCTGGGTATTACACCCACCCACACAGACGTCCCCCAGCTGGTCCGGGGACAGTCCCACGTCCTTCAGGACGGCCGTCATCACGGCGCTCAGCAGCTCGTCCGGCGTGGTGTCCTGCAGGAAGACGGTTTGTTAGCATGCGGTTAGCATGTGGCCCCTCCGGGCCTCCGTAGCGCCCAGACTGGACAGCAGCGGTTGGACAGACAGAGTCCCAGTTCAAACCAGTGAACGAATCTGCTTCAGATTAAAAACTGGAACATTTAATCCCAGTCTGCTTCTAAAGAAAACCAGGATCTTACTGGGATTTGTCCCAATTAGCCCAGTGGATCAACTTTAACATGCTAGTAGTTAGTCATTAATTAGAAAACCTTTATAATAATAATAGATTTTATTTCTCTTAATGTCTTTAGATCTCAACGGGCTTTAATCATCTTCGTCTCTTTCTTTAAAATCAGTTTGACTTAATAAATAAAGTTTGACTTGATAAATCTGGGAACATGTCATCTACGCAACATCCCACTTCCGCTCAGTGGGCGGAGCCTAACGCCAGGGGGAGGGGCTCGCGGCGAAACGGACAGGTTAGAACATCGGGTTAACTCGGTCAAGTCCGGTATTGTTCGGGTTCTGCAGTTTTCTCGGACCGTATCTACCTTAAAACTTCCTTTCTTGGCCTTTCCGATCGCGGTCCTCCGGCCGTGGACCACCACCACCTCGTCCCCGGGGCTGGGCGCCGCGCAGCCGCAGTCGGAGCTCCGTAAGTCGGGCAGCGGCGCCGCGGAGCCGCCGGGACTCAGGTGTCCGGAGATGAGCTTCAGCCTGTTCATAGCGCTGCTTCGGTCCACCAGGAATCCCACAAAGTTCTGAATCCAAACAGGCGGATCAGACTTTGGACTGACTGTCTTCTTCTGAGATGAGCCGTTTCGGTGCAGCAGCGCCGCCTGGTGGACCGGAAGGAGAATAACAGCTGATTGATGATTCGGGGGAGAATCTGCAGCTTCAGAAATAATTTACTCAAGTTAAAGTAGTTACTTTGAAAAACAAAATACTTAAATACACGTAATGTTACCATTGCAAAATGTTACTCAAATAAAAACGTACCGTGTTAAACTTTTACTTTAAGCTTTTTAGTTAGTTTTATGAGCAGAAAGTTTTGTTTTCAGATTTAACAAAAAACACATTAATCTCAAACTGTTTTTAACTTTAGCAGAACTTCTAAGTGAAATAAAAATGGCAGCAAATGATGAATTTTTCTCCAGGGTTTCCTGCAGTTTTCATCCCATCAAATGTTATTTCTAATGTAACAAAATAATTGTTACATTAGAAACTCAGAATATTCATGTAAACGTGTAAATACAGGTACTTAATTACACCTTAACTAAGTAACTAATTACTAGTTACTTTCCTCCACAGTTCCAGGTCAGTGAAGTGGATGTTGGTCTACAAAACCGGTTGTGTACGGTCAGAACGTCTGGCAGAACTTTGGCGTCTCCTCGGATCCGACGAGCTTCCAGTTTGCTGCAGCAGCTTGTCAGATCCGCAGGAATCTCCTGGTTCCATCCAGAGATCCGGATCCATGAGCTTTCTGGATCCTCCAGAATCTTCAGAGACCCGACTGCTGGACCCGTTCACCTCAGGTCCAGAACCAGAACCTTTGCTGAATTCTTCATGTCTCCAGTTTCTGCAACATTTTCTTCAGGAAAAACGCAGCAAACAGAAACTTTTTAAACTTTTTATTTCATCACAACATGAGTTTGATAAGGCCACCGAGTTTCATCCAGGATGGAGGCACAAAAACTAAAAACACAAAAACTAAAAACAGAAAAACACAAAAACTGAAAACAGAAAAACTAAAAACACAAAAACTGAAAACAGAAAAACTAAAAACTGAAAACAGAAAAACACAAAAACTAAAAACACAAAAACTAAAAACACAAAAACTGAAAACAGAAAAACTAAAAACAGAAAAACACAAAAACTGAAAACACAAAAACTGAAAACACAAAAACTGAAAACAGAAAAACTAAAAACACAAAAACTGAAAACAGAAAAACTAAAAACTAAAAACTGAAACCTGGTAGAAAACAGACAGGAAACTAAAGGAAAGTCTGAACTCAGTTCAACTCGTTTCCAGGTGATTAAATGAAGAAAAAGCAACGAGCTTCGGGTCCAAACGATGACAGAACCTCATCCAGAATATCATGAGCGTGAAGCGGTTCTGCTTCCACACCTGCAGGTAACAGCAACAGCGCCACCTTCAGGCTGCAGCAGAAACTGCGCCACACTCAGCAGCTTCACTAAGGCAACAAACTGAGGAGCTGCAGCACGATCAGAACCACGGCCTGGTTCCAGTGGTCCGGTCCGATCCAGCTGAGGTTCTGACCCGATCCCAACAGAAACTGCTCCTCTGAGACCAGGAAGTGGACCGGTTCTGGTTCTGGAGGTGAACCAGAACTCAGCAGATCAGAACCATTTTCTTCTAAACAACGGGTCGGAACCGACTGAAACGACCCGCGGATCAACGCGGATCTGAACGTCGTCCATCTGAAATAAACCCGGAAACAGTTCTGACCCGGCTCAGCAGAACCGGATCTACACGTCATTAAGGCACTAGGAGGTCCGATGGAGAGATCCGGTCGGGTTCTGCTTCTCCGACCTTCCTTCAGTCCAGAACCGCCTTCAGAGATTAATAATCAATAATCTATAAATGGTGTCAAACGTCTGTGCAGCAAAACTTTATCTTTATCATTAGAAGATAATAAAAGGTCCAGAGGTCAAAGGTCATCAACATCTCAAAGCACAAACATTACGGGGGGAGGGAGAGGGGCTGGTTGACCTTTCATGACCTCTGGAAACTTTCCTGATGTCTAAAATAATCGCGGCACAAAAATGAAAATATGGAGCAAAAGTTTGACTCTATTTTGTCTCAGGGCGGCGCGTCACTCAGGGATCAGACCGTTAGTGTATTCATCCGCCACCGGAAGTAGTCCCCCGGCTTCCCGCTGCGACCCGACTCGGCCCGGATCAGGCGTAGAAGATAAGTTCTGGGATCTGGCCGCCCTGGACACCGGTCCCGTTGGTGCTGTCGGAGGAGCACTGGAACTGGAAGGTGACCTTTCCGCTCTGGACCTCCGTCATTCCCTCCTGGCCGAAGTAGCTGAGCTCGTTGCCGTCCAGAACCACGCTGGCCGTGTAGAAGGTGTCGGGCTCGATCTGGACCGGGTAGTCGAACCAGACCGGGAAGGTGCTGCTGGAGCCGTCGGAGAAGAACTTGATGACGCGCTGCGCCATGGGCACGCCCTGCCGCTTCAGCTCCATCTTGGCGCTGTACTCGGCTGAGCCGCAGCTGGAGCCGTACAGGCCGAAGCCGGCGATGAAGACGCGGCGGTCCACGGCGAACTGGATGCTATCGCAGCGGCCGCGGTAGCGCCACTGGTTGCTGCGGTAGGCGCAGGACTGGAAGCGGTGGCAGCACTGCGGCGCCAGGCCCTTCCGCGGCTTGGAGCAGAACAGCAGCTCCGGCTTGCGGGACGCCGTGAACCACAGGAAGATGTCGTTGGTCTCGTTGAGCGTTAGCATGCCGGACTGCGCCGCGCCGTTGGCAAAGTCCTCCAGCGCCATGGCGGGGATGCGGATCAGGTAGATGGCCTTGCCCAGCACCAGCCGCTTGTTGTCGATGGAGGGCGGCAGGTCGCGGCGATGGCACTCTGCCTCGGCCCAGCTCAGCGCCGCCTCAAACACGACCATCTCCTTGGCGTTGAGCGTCTCCCGCCGCAGGATGCTCTCCAGCGTCTGCGCGTCGATGTCGCAGAACCCCTCGGAGCGCAGCGCCAGCTCGGCCTGCGCGTCGATGACCTCCCAGCAGCGCTGCGTCAGGTCCGGCTCCTCGAACAGGCAGCTCTGCGACAGAAGCACGCAGGCGTTCTTGGCGCTCAGGCTCGTCTCCAGGAAGTTGACGCAGGCCCGCGCCAGGTGAGGCACGATGTATTTTTTGGCGGCGTAGAGGGTGGCGAGCACCGTGTCGGCGCACAGGTCGATCTCGTCACAGTAGATGTACCTGCGGAGGAGAGGCCGGGTGAGCAGACCGGTTCTGGTTCTGAGGTCTGAACGGACTGCCCGACCTACTTCAGCATGGCCAGGAAGGACGGTGGCTCCACGTCCGGGATCCGGATCTCCTCCGTGTCCTCAGCCAGCTCGCCGTAAAACATGGCGTGGAACACGGAGCTGCCCACGGCCAGGACATACTGCCGAGAGGAACAGCAGAACCGGAACCGGGTCAGAAGCCCCAAACTGGACCGCTAGCACCAGCCAACAGAACCTGGTTTCTAAAACATTCTGCTTTAGTCATAACGAGTCGCCCCCTACAGGAAACGGCTGTAATAGAATAATAATAATAATAATAACAATAATAATAATAATAATTCTGGTTTAAAGCCAAACTTCACGAAGACGAGCTCCTCTGATGAAGAAGCTGCTTAAATACCCCAAACATTAAATATGAGATCTAGGAGAGCAGATCTGTTTCTATACATCTATCTCTAGAGAGTTTGTTCTAGAAGCTGTCAGGACTCTACCTTGTGTCCAGGAACCCTCTGGGTCCCGCCCGGCGGTCCAACCACGAAGTGAACGTCAGCCATCATCTCGTTGTTGAACATGACTGAATTCCTGCAGACAGAAATATGAACCAAAACTGACGACGTTTCACAGAAACGAAGGAAACAAACAAACAGTTTTTTACATTCATTTCTACTTTTTAACTGCACTTAGTTTAAGGTTTTTATTTTAATCGAATTACAGCTAGATTCAATTAAAGTCCAGAAAACTGCAGCTCAAGACGTCTTTCGGCCTGGTTGGTTGGTTGGTTGGTTAGTTGGTAGAAGGAGGTTCTCCTCTCTGTTTATTATTTCTAGAATCAGTATAAAATAAAAATCTGAGATTTAAAGAAAATTTTAATTTCAGGTGAAAACAAGCAGCAGATTCCAGACAGAATATTAAACGGACATGAAGTCAAAATGTCGCCTCACATTTTCGGCTGTAGCTGCGATGAATTAAAACAAACTGCAATAACTTCAATTAGGACATTTGATCATCCAGACAAATCGTTACTGTGACAGAACTATTTATCAGCAGGTCAAAACTTTACAAATAAAAGAGAATGAAAAACATTTCATAATAATGAATAAAACTTCAGTTATTTCACCATTTATTTGTTTTCTAATGTTTTGTTCATTACATTTTGAGCAATTTGGAGTTCCATATAAACTAGACTAAATTTTGATGACTTTCTGACCTGGTCAACTGGAGTCACTTCGGTTCTGGATGGACCAGGACCGACCTGGGAGCCGGTACCGACCGGATGACTTTATCTAGTCCTGATAAATGGACCCGGAGCCCAGGCCGCCTGGGAGCCGGGCCGCTCTCACCTCTCCCGGATGGTGGGGTACAGGCCCTGCCAGCTGCAGCCGCCCGGGGCCGGGTTGTTGTTGCTCAGGTTCTGCTGCTGGAGCGAGGCGGCGGCGCTGCTGCTGCTTGAGGCCGAAGACACCAGCTTCTTGGCGGGGAACAGCTCTGCTGCCATCCTCCCCCTTCAGTCACACCGGGGAACGGCTCATGGCGGCTCCGGGGCCCGAACTCAACCGCTGTTTAAACTTGGATCAGTTCCCGAACCAAACCGAACTCCATTTAAAAGCTACCGGACTTTAGCTCTGAGCTAGCTTAAACCACATTAGCCTCTCAGCAGTGGAGCCTAAAACACGACGTGGACCGCGGGAACCGGAGCTAAAGCAGCGGGGCAGAGGCTCCCCGAAGGACCAACATTTCTTAACCTTTAACCTCTAACCTAAAACCTCCATCAGCGGCCGAGCAGAGTTTGGGTTCAGCTTTTGTTTACGTCGCATCAACTCCAACCAATCAGAGACCAACTCTTCTTTACTGCCCCCTACTGGAGTACAGCGCACTGGAGGCTCCATAAAAAATAAATCCAAACTCAAATTTCTAATTCAAACAAACTTTATTGAACCCAAATGAAAATTAAACCTTGTTGTAGCTCATTAATTCAGATTCTTCAAAACGTTATTGCCGATGCTGATGGCTGTTGCCAGGAAAGATCTGCTGCAGCAGTCTGTGTTACAGTGACTCTGAAGAAGCCTCTGACTGAAGACGCTCTGTTTTCCCAATACAATCTCATGAAGAGGATAGTCAAAGTCTTTCCCCCTTTATGTCGTCCCCTGAAAAGAACCAGGACCAGAACAGAACCAGGACCAGCACAGAACCAGGACCAGCACAGAACCAGAACAGAACCAGTACCAGAACAGAACCAGGACCAGCACAGAACCAGGACCAGAACCAGAACAGAACCAGCACAGAACCAGGACCAGCACAGAACCAGGACCAGAACCAGAACAGAACCAGCCTTCTCAAATCCCCGGTTCTGATGCTGCTGCCCCAACAGATGACAGTGTAAGAGATTCAACCACAGAATAACACAAAATACAAATAATCTGCTGTAATTATGAGATTATAGGAAAACAATCAAATCCACTGAACTAAATGTATTTTCTCTACGTAACTGTAAGACTTTATAATAACGACATTTTTCTAAATATGTCCCGTTTTGGTTGTATTTCAGAGTACTGTACAGTAAATGCTGCATGTTTTAAATGTCTTTGGACCTGTAATCCCGTTGCCATGGCAGCACATTCTGGTTTGTTTCAACAGAAACAGTTAAACTTGCGTTTCCCATCAAATCCACAGTTTTTATATTTTCATCTGCTGGGAGAAGCGGATTAGTGAGCCACAATGGTGAGAAAATGTTTACACTTTACTGGTAACTGCATCATAATGTTCAGTAGTATTAGGAGCATAATTTATTAACTGTTAGATTCTGAATTATGTCCTGTTAGCATGTTAGCTTAGCATCAGCAGCTCAAATCGTGTTTTCCTTCTTCAGCCTCCAAAGAAAGGCAAAAAGGGCAAAAAGGGGAAAGCCGGGAAGTTGAACCCCTTCATGCTGTTGGACTCTGCGCCCATACAAGACATGTCCAAGGATCAGGTAGCACTTCCTGCTGATGCTAACAAGGCTAGCTGATGTTTACCCAGAGTTTGGACCTGATGGAACCGGTACAAACCGGCAGAACAAACATGTTACTGTTAGATGGTGGAGGAACTGCAGGAACTAAAATTTAAAACTTAATTCTGGTAGAACTACAGAACATGATGAAACTTCCTGTGAGGAATTTGAACCGTAGTTTTGTTAAATAAATGAGCGCCAGGGATGCAGCGCTCTGCTGTGACCCAACTTTATCCATAATGTTATAAAGTTACATTATAATGAGACAGCAGCAGTCTCATTATTCAAAGCAGTAAATGTTTCCCGTTTTCAGACACGTTTGAAATGAGTTGCCACTAAAGTCAGATAATAGTTTATCTTTTCCTAAAACCATACAGTGGACTCTGTCTGTGGAGCTCCAGACTGTTTGATGAAAATCTGATTACTTCCTGGTTCTAACCCTGATGACGTCTGACACGCTATTGGCTGGCATTCGCGAAGCAGCCGATCCATTCGCTTTCCTTGGTGCTGATTGGCTGAAGGCCCAAACTTAAAGTAACTTACTTATTTTTCCATTTATAACCGGGTCGGTTTGAGTGAACCGGGTCGGTTTGACAGATTAATTCCTCTGCAGTTCCCTGGTTAATCCCGCCCTGATTCTGCGATGTGTTGCAGTTGTGGGATTTCGCCCTCCGCATTCAGGAGGAGCTGGAAACGGTGAGGAAGGAGAAGAGCCTCTTCCAGCTGGAGCGGAACAAGACCCAGACCGTCTGGGAGACGACCAAGAAGAACCTGGAGGAGTCCGAGGTCGAGCTGAGGAGTACGACTGCAGAGAGGTCAGAGGTCGACGAGCAACACCGAGAGGAGATGACTGTGAGTCTTCCACCGATCCACTGGTCCTGCTGTTCTCCCGGTCCGATCCTGACTCGGTGTCGGGTTTTCAGGTCTACAAGCAGAAGATGAAGCACGTCCTGACCGAGCAGCACAACGCCGTCTCTGCGGTGAAGACGGACGCCGTCACGTCCCGCTCGCTGCAGCAGAAGCAGAACACGGAATTGGAGCTGGATCTGCGGCGGCAGCTCCGGGATCTGCAGATGGACAACAAGGAGAAGAGGCTCCAGGAGCACAGCTCCATCAAGATGCTGAAGCTGGTGAGGAGACGATCCTCTGCTGCTGCTTCAAGCTTTGGCTTCTGTCTCATTCTGCTCTTCCTCCCCAGAACCACCAGAGGGAGCTGATGAGGCTCGGCGGCGAGTTTGAGCGCCGGATGCAAGGTGAGTGCAGCTCGGTGCTTCCTCCCGGGTTTCCTTCCTGGTCTTCCTCATCGCTCCTGTTCAGTGCTGGAGGTGCAGAAGCTGGTCACCACGCGGTCCCTGGCAGAGATGTTCCAGAGGAAGCTGATGAACGCTCTGACGGAGATCGACACCTTCAGGAAATGTCACCTGGTGTCTCTGAACAAGGAACACGACAGCAGGAGAGAACGGACGGAAGGGACGTTTGAGGAATACCTGGACACAAAGCACTACGAGCAGCACACCTGGAAGGTAGATGAACAATCGCAACGCCGCCTCCAGTGCCGGGCGCTCCTCTTTAGTAGATCCCTCTGGATCCCCTGGAGTCGATCCCACTAGGTCCTCTTTAGTAGATCCCTCTGGATCCTCTGGAGTAGATCCCTCTGGATCCTCTCTGTTCCAGGGCGAGCTGAAGAAGCTGCAGAACCAGAAGCTGCGGTGGGAGAAGAAGATCTCAGCAGCTCAGCAGGAGAACCAGCGTCTGAAGACGACGCTGCAGGAGGTCCAGCAGAAGCTGCCGGAGCTGCACAGACGGCTACAGGAGCACCAGCACTCCAAGCAAAGGATGGAGGTAAGGGGGCGGAGCCAACACCTGGAAGCTGCTCAGCGCTGATGGTGCTGATGATGATGATGATGATGATGGTGTGTGAGCAGGAGTACCGAGCTCAGCAGAAGCTGGTTGATCAGGAGCTCAGAGACCTGACGGTGGAACACGAGCTGCTGCTGCAGGCCTTCCACAAGGTAAACCTCCTTCCTCCCTCCTGCTCCTTCCTCTTCCTCCTGCTCCTCCCTGCCGACCCCTCCAGGTGTTCCCTGCAGGTGCAGCAGGAGCGTGACGAGCTGCTGAGGAGGCAGACTCAGAGCATCCTGGACGTCCAGCAGAGGAGCGGCCTGAAGAAGATCCTGCTGCAGAGGAAGATGGAGGCGCTGAGCCAGACTCTGGAGAAGAAGGAGGCGCAGCTGAGCGCCGCGCTGTCCGTCTGCAGCGTGGAGCCCACGGCGCGCAGCAACGCCGCCCTCAAGCTGCAGGTAAGAGGCCGGAGGGCCGCTCCGCTGGGCGGCACCGGAACTTCTCCACAGGTTCTGATCAGGAGCAGAAACACTGGGAGGAGTTTAACTCAGGAACAGCTGATTCATCCTGAAGGGAAACCAGACGGTTGTTCAGTCAGCTGCCTGAGATTTTACTTTTACTGGCGCAAAAACACGTTGAAGTATTTCTACTCTCAGTACTTCCTGTCTGCAGCCTCCAAACACGGCAGCAGCTCTTCTTCAGCTTCCTGTGAACACAAAGTTAGAATCCGCCCTGCAGGAGAGGAGAAGGTCTGGAAGAAGAGAAATCTTCATCCTCCGCACTGAACTCATCATTCTGGTTTCTCTGGAATGTTGGAGGCACAGCAGCAAGGAGTTCGTTAGCTTAGCAACAACCTAGCTGATGACATCACAGAGTGTTAGCTTAGCAACTGAACTGATGACATCACAGAGTGTTAGCTTAGCAACTGAACTGATGACATCACAGAGTCGCCACCAGGTTCATAATAGTTGAGAAACTCCTCCTCAGAAAACATGGAGTAAAACTTTAAGCTAACATTGCTAGAAGCTAGTTAGCATGTTGCTACATAAGCTAGCAGAATGGCCTAATTCCAGGTTCTGATGCGAACTAGCAGCTTTCTAGGAAGTGAAGGAGTGACTCCGGTTGTCCTGGGATTATCCAAGTCTGAAACCTGTTTCCTGTTTCCAGGAGATCCTGGAGTCCAAACGGACCGCCATGGAGGCTCTGCAGCTGGACCTGGACCAGGGCGCCCAGGTCAGTGTACCTGCAGCTTCCCGCTCGTCTCTGACGTCCCGCTTGTCTCTGATGTCCCGCTTGTCCGTCCTGCAGGAATACGATCAGCTGCTGCGCAGCCTGAAGGGCGACCTGGAGGCCGCCGGCATCTTGCCGTTCCAGTTTCCCTTTAAAGCCACCCAGAAGGTTCTGGAGGAAGTCCGACCGGATCTGAAAGCCCAACTGGACCGGCACCAGAAGGATGTTACCAAATAAAGTGACATTTCAGTTTTTATTCAGTTTGACATGAAAAGCAGTGGCATTATTATTAAATTAAAATGAGTTTGGTTGTGACATTCAACATCTCCTTTATTGTTAGTGATACATGAGAAAAAGAAAGCAACACATGAGCAGCAGCACGGCCACAGCGGGTCACCTGTACAAACCAAAGAAGAAGAAGGAGGAGGATTTACAGCCAGAACCAGAACCAGAACCGGGTCTGAAGTTTGGTTCTTGGCCTGAGAATCTGGGTCAGCTGAATGTTCCTGAGGTTTTATTTGGTTCCTGAAGGTCCGACTGATCTCCTGACTTTTAAACCCGTAATGGACCGGACCGGTCCAGGAATCATGTTCCAGAGCGACCCGCCTGGAGGAGGAACAGATCACAGCTGGGAAACGGGAAGAAATCCGTTTTTCCTGAAAATATTCCGTCACATCCTCGTCCCGCTCACCATCCAGAGCCAAACTGATCCAAACCAGAGTTTAGGGTTCCTGCAGGATTCCCACTCCGGCCTGGAATCTGGAGATTCTTCCTCCTTCTGCCACTAAATGTGTCTAAGAAGGTTGATCTAAAAACAGTTCTGTGTCCTGGGACGTCACGTCTTGATTTGGACCTTTCAGAATATCTCAGTTCTGTGAATATCTTGGTTCAGACATCACTTCCTGTGGAGCAGCAGCCTGTCCAGAACCATCTGACGGATCAGGAGCCTAAAACCTCCATCAGCTGCTGGCTTTATGGCTGCAGATGGATAAAGATCAGCAGGGATCAGCAGGGATCAGGCCCGGTTTCCCCAGGAATCCTGAGCCCCTTACTGACGCCATTTTTGGAAAATTCTTCCAAATTCTAAAATTGGAAGAATTTTCTCAGAATTTTATGTGGAAAAGATAAAAGTTATTTATGAAGCATGTTTGGCCTTAAAGGAGCTCCAGTGACAGAATGCTAGGACTAGTGAGGAGGACCTTTGACCTTTAGATGCGACCCACATCAGTCTCAACAGGTTCTGATTTGTCCCATATCCAGATGTGGAACTGAATCGTATCCGATGGTTTTCAGAGCGTCTGCAGCCTGAACCATCACGTCGCATTTTATCCGACTTCTACGTCATCAACGTGAGACGTGCGTCATAATCCTGCAGCAGAAGGAGCCAGACGTGGCAAACGTCTAAAAATGTGTGAAAATGATTACATATGGGGACATTTTCCTGCCATAATTCAAGAGCACACATTTTCATTTTGAAAGCAGGACTTCATGTCTTTCTTCTCAAATCTTGTAACGCTTGTACTCTAAACTTCTCCTTGCACTCACACTTAGTCTCTGCTCGCTTACGAAAATGACACTTGCCATAGTCGCCTGGCAACCTCTGAGCCAATAGAATGAAAGTGTTGTTCTCACATGTTTAGCAAAGTTTAATCTATGAGATTAAATCAGATCTGGGTTCAGAGTGGAGGTTAGCAGGTCGATTTGATTACTGGAAGATGATTTTAATAACTTTAGAAATAATTTCATCCTAATTAAACATTTCCCAGCTGGTCAGGACGGCCGCAAAACACAGTCCAGCGGGTCACAAATGGCCCCCGGGCCACACTTTTTACACCTCTGGCTCCTGTTTCCAAAGTAATAAAAAATAAAACGTTCCCTTTGTTATGTTTCTGTTTTTTCCAGACTTGTCTGCAGGATTCCTGGTTTTTATCTCCTAACTGGACCGATCGGGTCAGAGAAGGACCGGACCGGATTTCCAGAAATTCCCCCGACATCGGATTCTGGTGGGAATGTGATCCGATAATCGGCTGCAGATTTTTCTCTCCTGTCGCCTCTGGAACAATCAGCTGATCCAGCTTGGAAAAATGTTCTGGAGCTTAAAGTTAAACAGATAAAACTGAGGAACGTTTCCTCAGGAACCCGGAGAGCTGAACTTTTCCTTCAGCTCGTTCAGAATCAGGAAGAAGAAAACATCGGGAAAGATTCCCTTCAGGTCCCGTTTCCTCCAGATTCCCTGGACAAACTGTACACTTCCTGTTCCCATGTCTGCGGCGGCGTTCCTCGCCGAACGACCCCGGAAACATCCCAGCAGGAACAAATGGAGAAAACAAACTGAACCAACCAGAACCAGAACATCCGACACCGAACCGGCCGCTTAGCCGGAGATCCACAGAAACAATAAGAATCTGAGCGTTGCCACAGGATTTCCTCTGCAGTGCAACAAGTCCGATAGACCGCCTGGAACCGGGCCAGAACCGGGTCCAGAACTCCAGGAGAACTGAAACGACTCACGGAGAGAAAAGTCCTGAAACAAACTGGAATGAACCTTTAAAGGAAAACTCTGCAGCGTCGATGCTGCGGTCGGCCTGCCGGGGACAGAACCGGACCGGCAGGCCGAGTCTGGACCCGTTGGGTTCTGCTCATGGTTCTGGCCGGGTTCTGCCGGTGAACGGCTAAAGGAACGTCTGCTCTGAGGAAAAAGGCACGTCATAAACACAGAGAAATCCCGGCAGCGGAACGCCGCACCGGGATCGGAGCAAAAGCTGCTTCCGGTTCCTCCTGGTTCCCTCGGAGCGCCGGGGCGGGACACGGCCGGCCCGGCTCCGGCCCGGTCCAGCCGGGTCCAACCAAGTCTGCCCGGGTCAGCACAGCGGCAGCCCCCGCGGATCCGGGTCATACGAAGACCTTGGCGAGCGCGTCGGCGCCCGCGGTGCCGATGTAGCACTTGGTGGGGTGGAACGCCACGTCGTGGATGGACTCGTCAAACTTCTTCCGGTGGGCGGTGAACTCCTGGATGCAGGTCTTACTCTCCATGTTCCACAGGCGGATGGAGCAGTCGTGACCTGGCAGGGAGACAGCCAATCAGCACGCAGAACATTCCTGGGAATATTTTAGTTCCTCCGGAAGCAGGAGCTGCCGTCCTGGGAAAACGATCCCAGTACCGCCCAGAGCACCAATCCTGATTCATTTAGTCAATAACTGGAGAATTCAGAGCAGAAATGAAGCCAAACCTGAAGAATAAATATTAATATTTTACATTTAAGATGAAAACATCTTTATATGTAAAATTCTGTAGTTTGGTTAAAATTCACTAAAGGAATGCTGTTACTGCAATAAAATGTTTATTTTCTTATTTTAAAAGGAATTGTTTGTTTATTTTAATGCATTTATTCTATTAAGAAGCTTAAATTGTTAAAGCTGCAATATTGAACTTTTATAAAGAATGTTTTTTAACATATTTGTTCAAACTGTCGCATCTTTTCCCTGAGCTGCTGTCTGAAGAAACGCACCAAAACCAACCAATCAGAGCCGGGGGGAGGGGCTTAGCGCTGTCAATCAACCTCATGTACTTGCTGCTAATGAGAGGCGGAAGGACATAGGCAACGTGACAAGATCCTGATTGACAGCGCTAAGACCTGCCTCCAGGCTCTGATTGGTTGTTTCCTGTTTGCGCTCGCAGAAAGAGATCAACTTTTTCACACAATATTTGTGTCAAACTTTTGACAGTTTCAACAAATGTATATAAAAAAACTCCTGAAAGTTTGTGCAGCTTTAACTGAACAACCTGCAGAAAGAGCCAATTTTTCTGATTGATCGCCAGAATAATTGATTATTGAGATAATCAGTTGCAGTTCAGGTTCCTATAGTTTTCCACGTTTCATGCGTTCCAGGAACTTCCTGGTTTCCTGGGATTTTACGTGGCGGAGGAACACGAAGCGGAGCGCTGAAATCGGAGCCGGGATCGCTTTGAGCGGGTCGGGAAAATGTTCCGGTGTGATTCCGGGCCGAGTCGCTGCAGGAGACTCACTTCCTGACATCAGGTAGAGCCCGTTCGGGTCCACAGACAGGCAGGTGACCGCGTCCAGGTGCGCCACCATGGAGTGGATCGGTTTACCTTCAGGAACACAGAACCCGGTTAGGAGACGGAACCGCAGGTGATCCGGCCGGAACCAGCAGGGCGGCGCTCCCACCTGTGTTGTTGTCGAAGAACTGGATGTGGCGGTCCTCCTGGGCGGTGACGGTGATGGGCAGCGTGGGGTGGCTCAGGACCCGGTTGATCTTACAGGGACACTCTGGGGAGACAGAAACTCAGCGGGTCAGAACCAGAACCTCACCAGAACCCGGCTGACCCAGAAACAGAACCGTATGGGCTGGAATGGACCCAATGAAGAATCCGGACCCATTCAGAACCAATCCGGCCCAGACAGAACTATCATAGGTCCACTAACCCGTGGTGGGCGGGACCGGGTCGGATCCGGATCCGACCAGTACCAGAGTACAGTGAGCCGTTTGGGAAAACTCACAGGAAACCAACAGCCATGTTTGGATTATTTAGCCTGACAGAAACATTTTCACCATTTCATTTCACTCATTCATTAATGGAACCGGATCAGCTAATTATTTAGCTTCATGCTAAATGTTTACATCATATTTAGCCAAAAACTGTTTCATCACAGGTTAAATATTTAGCTGGAAGCTAAACATTTTGTTTGCTAATTAAGTATTTAGTTTGAAACTGTGACATTTATGAATGAATGAATGAATGAACGAATGACATGCTGAGAACACGACCCATTTCCTTCTTTTATGACAGGATTAATAATCCGGTGTAACTGTGGAAGCGGCGCCCCCTAGCAGCGGCTCGGGAAGCTGCTCCTGCTGGGATTTGAAGTTTTATTCTGAATAAAATCAAGAACTTTACAGTTAATAGTTGGAAGCTTCATGCAGAATAATGTAATGCAGAGCAGCACAGCAGGGTGGCGCTGTTCGTTCTATTTGGAACAATAATGTGGAGCTCAGCCGCTCCCGATCCGAGCCGCGTTTTCTCTCCAGCCCGTCCTACCTGCAGGCCCGGCGGAGTCGAACTTCAGAACCAGCTGCTGCGTCTCCATGTTGAAGAGTCCGATGTGACCCGAGTCGAATGACGTCACCATGTAGGCCGGGTCGCTGCTCACCAGGTCCACAGAGGTCGCGACCCCCAGGTCTGCAACAGAACCACAACACAGGGTCTGCAGCCTGGACCCGACTGGGTCATCAGCAGAACTTCTCTAACAGAACCACACCGTCTGCCGCTGCTGTCGAACCCAAGGCTCGCGGGCCAGAACCGGCCCGCCACATGAGTGGATGTGGGTCCTCACCTCCGTCTCCGTTGAACACGGCCAGCGCCGGAGAGACGTCGGAGGCGTTCCAGAGCCGGACCGTCCCGTCAGCCGAGGCGGACAGCAGGCGGTGGTGAGGCGAGCTGTAGACCAGGCGCCACACGGCGTCCGAGTGGCCGCGCAGCGCCCCCCGCAGGACGGAGGCCTCTGTAGCCGGACACAGACAAGCCATCGTTAGAGGAGGGCTGTACCGGGCCGGGCCGGGCCGGCGGCACCGTACCGTAGGAGTCGTACGGGTCGATGTTGGGGCTGGGCGTGTTCCAGCTCTGGATGGTTCCGTCCGACCCGCCGCTGAAGCACTGGGCGCCGCTGGAGCTCAGGGTGACACTGAGGACGGCGCCGCTGCACACAGAGACGGTACCGTTAGAACTGGTTCTGACCCGGCCAAAACCAAGTCCTGGCAGGTTCTGACCCGGTCTATGTTCTAATGGGTTCTGATCCAATCCAAATATTCCAATAGAGTCTGATTTGAACCAATCAGGTGTGGAAATCTGATATATTTTATGGTAATAAAAACAGGAACGTTTGTAGGAAAACGTGGAGCGGATTTCAGTCTGCAGGGTGTAATTCAGTCGTCTTTAGGAAGCAGACAGGAAAGCCAGGACTGGATCAACTGGAACCAAACATGCTGAACTGGGAAACGTGTCTATGGGGCCAGGGGTCATGGGTCGGGGCGGCTCACCTGTGAGCTCTGAAGGTGTAGATGGGCTCCACGTCTAACGCTGCACACCTGGAGGAACAGAACAGGAAGTTCAGATGAAACCCAGTCCAACCCATAGCTCCCAGCGTCTCAAACTGGGTCTAAACCTTCTCTGCCTCTCATCATCTTCATCACATTAAAGCAGCTCCATCAGGAAACACTGCCCTCCTCAGGCCAGACTGAGAATTACATCAGTTACAAATTCAGGGCGTGGCGTCTCACTTCTTGGCCGGCGCCGTCTTCTGCAGGTTCCAGAGCTTCAGGGTTTGGTCGTCGGACGCCGTGACCAGAACCGGCTCCACTGGGTGGAAGGCCAGGCCGCGCACCGAGTCGAAGTGGCTCCGCAGGGCGAACTTTGGGTTCCACGTTTTACGCAGAGCCTCAGAGTTCAAGGCCATCTGGGGAGACACGAGATGGTCATCCAACCGGTCATCCAACCAGTCTGCTCATCCAACCGATCATCCAACTATCCAACAGGAACATGTCTCTGGACTCACATCGTATCCCAGACTCTCCGCCTCGTTGGCGACCGTCAGCTGGGCCAGTTCTCCCAGTTCTCCCAGCTCCAGCTCGTTGGAGACGGCCTCGTCCACTCTGCCCAGGATGAAGGGCTTCCCTCCGGACGGCAGGAACGCCATCGGCTCTGCAGGGACCAACAGCAGGAATGTAGCCGGGCTGCGGCGCACCGGCGCGGCGGAGGGGGCGGAGCTTACCGTCATCCGGCCGGCCCACTTCCTGTTCGCTCAGTCTGGGAACGCTGGGTCGGGACGGAGGCGACACGGCCGGCGGCAGGGGCGGGGGCTCCTCGGTGTCCCGCAGGTTAGCCAGCATGTCCTGCAGCTTGGAGCGGTTCGGCCCTGAGGAAGAGGAGAGGAGGAAGCAACAGAACCAGACATCATCAGGCATCTTGTGTCTCCAGGGGGCGTGGCCTAAAGAGATCAACACCTCCAAGGTGTGAAAAATTATGAGGCAGCAGCTTTTGTGAAGGTAAAAAACAGATTTAGCAGTTCTGAGGTGAAAAATGACCAACAGTTTGTCAGAGATGCTCCAGAAAACGCTGCAAACAGCAGAGCTAGCACTTAGCGTAGTGCTTTAGCACATTTGCTAACTCTAAAGACGTGTAGCGCATTTAGCTTCTACTACGTTTTCCAGATAAATTCTGAATGCTAATTTACTCGGCTGGGTTGTTAATGATCAGTTGAATAAAGTTTGATGCGTTTTAAGTTTGAGCTAACGAGTGCTCTTATTTTGAAGTCCGTTTACACAGCAGGTCCATTTCCTCTCCCTATGTTTTCTTTTTTCCCTCAATAACTTTATTTAAAACAAAGAAACATACAGGATCATAATCATAGTAGAGAACATAAACACCACATCTAAATGTGTTATGGAACAGGGTTGTGTTTTTAAAAAAAAAACTTGGTTGGGTAATAATTCTGGACAATAATAATTTCCCAAGAATTCTATTCTCCTAAAATAATATTGTTTCTTTTACGCTTATTTACCAATTGTTTTTGATATAAATTGATAAAATAAAACATAAACTATAAGGACTGTACTCCCCTATCCTCTCATACAACAATAACACATGGACTATCCTCACACACACACACATCACGGACTGTTTTCTTCACACACACATACAACCTGTAAATTTTATCTGCCATTATTTATCTTGTATTATATTATATACATATATAATTCATTCCTTAACATTCTTGTATATTCTGTATAATCTGTGCATATAGCTCCCATATTTATATTTATACACAATATCTATATCTCTTGCTATAACCACTTATAGTCCATACATACAGTCTTGTACATCTGTGAATAAATATTTATATCTCGTACAGCACTTCTGGATAGATGCAAACTACATCTCGTTGCTTGTACTTGTGACAGTGCAATGACAATAAAGTTGAATTCTATTCTATTCTATAACAACCACGTTGAATTTTCAGTTTTAATCTGAGATTTAACTGAAATAAAATGTATTTATCTTCACATGTGGCAGCAGGCGCTGTCTGACAGAGTAAAAGAGGAAAAAGTTGAAAAGAAGAAGAAAAATCAACATAGAAAATCCTCCTCCAGAAAATCAACCCAGCAGGTTGGAAAACCTGGAACGGAGCCTGAAGGGAAGCAGCCGGATCAGGACTCACTCTTCACTCCTTTCTTCCCCTTCCTCTCCTTCCTGTACTGCTCCTTCAGCTGGGCAATCAGGCTCTGGTCCACGTCCCAGCCCAGTTCTCCCAGAGCCGCCGGCTCCTCCTTCTCTGTGGGTCAGAACCATCAGAACCAGAACCATCAGAACATCACAGCAGGTCCAACAGAACGTGAACAAGATGCTTACAGTCTGGAGCTGATCATATTTCTGTAATTATAATAATAGTTCAGACAGAGAAGAAGAATCAGAAGAAAAGGAAGTGAAATCAAAATGTTTAAGAAAATAAAAGCATGAATAAAGTGTAAAGTGCTGCAGTTCCTTCATCTGAGCTGCAGGGGGAGCCGCTGAGCAGCATTTCTACTGATTCTCCTTCCAGCTGATCTGGGAGTAAACAGGGCCGGTTCTGATCAACAGCTGAAGTTCAACAGTGAGCTGAGACCGGAACCAGACCAGCACATGGATCCAGTCTGGTCCGTTTGGGCCTGGTTCTGAGTTCTGAGCGGTTCTGGCTGCGTGTGAAAGCAGCTCTGAGTCACACTGAGGTGTTGAATCATTGGCTGCGTGGGAGAGCCCTCCATCATGGGTTGCTAAGCAACCAGAGAGAAGGAGAGATGTTCTGCTAAAGTACCAGAACACGGGTCAGAGTCGGATCAGGAGGTTCTGGAGGAAACCGGCTGAGCTGCAGCTTCTGGAAAACAAACTGCTTTAAATAAAGAACCGACCCGATTTACTGCTGTATGTCAGACCAGACTCTGATAAGGTTCTGCTGGACCCGACCCGGCCGGCTCACCCCAGTCCTCCCCTCTCCTCGGATCCGACCCGTCCAGCTCGTCCGGACTGGCCAGGAAGTCAAAGCCCTTCAGCGCCTCCTCGGTGTCGGGGTCATCGCTGAGGTCAGAGGCGCTGGACGACGGCAGCTTCTTCCTCACCATCTGGAACCATCAGAACCCGGGTCTGGGTCACAGGAACCCGGCTCTGCTCACAGACCCAACAAGGACAGACTGGACTTACGGCAGCCAGGTCCAGAACGGTTCTGTCTTTGGACTCGCTGTCCTCTTCCTCGTCTTCGTCGCTGAACTCGGCCGCGGCACTCTCAATGAACCTGAACGCCTCCAGGACCGTAGCCGGGTCCGACAGGTCCGGTTTACTGGAGGGACAGGCGACCCGGTTAGCACAGAGACCCGGTTTATCAGGGCTCTGAAGGTTCTGGGTATTTTGGGTTCTGGCTCGGTTCTTACCTGATCATGCCGCTGTCCTTCAACGAGGACGGCTCGGTTCCGTTCACCATGGGCCCGGTTCTCCGGTCCGGCGGGCCGTCTCCAGGTTCTCCGGACAGGCCCAGCAGAACCCGAACCCTCTGGGACTTCACGTCCAGGATGGTGTCGGTGTATCCGACCTCCTGGAGGTACCTGGGGAAACGGGCTGGGAGTTAGAGCGGACCAGGAAAAAGTTCTGCAGAACTTCCCAGTATGACCAGTGTACGCTCCCTGACTGGTCTGCGGCCTCTCGCTGGTCATAATGTTCTGCCTGATCAGTCCAAACCTGAACTAAGGTTCTATTCAGAATTCCAACCCGTCCTCCAGAAATTCCCTGGCAGCGAGTCGAACGATCCGATCCTGAAGTCGATCCGTTTTCTGTCTCAGATCGGACAGTGAAGGCATCAGAACATCAGAACCATCTGGACCCAGATGTTCTGATCCGGAGGGAATGATGAACCCGCACCAGCACTCTTTCATGAGGAAATCAGTGTCAAATATTCCCAACATTCAGAACCCAATCAGAACCAGCAGGTAGTTTACCTAGAGTCCCAGAATTCCTGCTCAGCCAGATCGGATCGGTCCGGGTCGGCTCTGTCAGCCAGCGGAGCGGCCCGGTCCGATGTGAAGCGACGTTCCTGAACAGCCTGCAGCCCTCCCCCCGTACCAGCCGCTCCCGTCGCACCGACACACAATCCTCCATTCAGCGTTCCCAGACGCTGCCGGGACAAAACAGCAGAGCGGGGCGGCGTTTCCAGAGCGGGGCGGCGTTCCCAGAGCGGGGCGGCGTTCCCAGAGCGGGGCGGCGTTCCCAGAGCTGGGCGGCTGTTTAGAGGTAGTTCAGATGGGAACGCTCGTCATCACCACCAGGGAGACGACGCTGAGATATCCCAGCCTTTTTAAGCACAGTGAACTGAGCACACACACAGATCTATGCTGTAGATTTCCCACCTTCAGGTCAGAACTGGATCTGTGGTCCGATCCTCCAGAACCATCAGCAGTCAGGAACTCAAACTGGTGCCAGTGGACCGGTGCTGCTGGTTTCCATTAAGAGAGTTGGTCTGTAGTAAGAAGACCCGATGGGTGCACACACATCACACCGTGTGTGTGTGTGTGCATGTGTACTTGTATAAGTACATATTGAGGACCACTTTCACCACTTCAACCCACGGTTTGAGGTCATCTCTGGAAGTGAGGACATTTTCCTGGTTCTCAGTTTTTGTTCAGTTATACTGGTTGGATTAGAGGTGAGATGTGAACTATTAAGTTCTGGTTCAGGTTTGGTGTAACTAGTACTGGTCTGGGAAAATGTCTGGCTTCGGCACGAGTGCAGCCACTGAAATGAATGGAAGACTTAAAGTCGTCAGTTTGTATGGAAGTACATGTAAATGTGTTCGTGTATGTATGTGTACTCACTGTCGGAGCAGCTGCCGTCCCTGTTTCCAGCTCAGCTGATGGCTGCTGTTGGGAGGACTGGTAGCTTCGCTTTCGTTGCCTTCATCTGAGAAAGAAACAGCCAGACCAACATCCATCATTCATCCATCCAATCATCCATCATCCATGTATCCCTCCTTCATCCCTCCTTACCAGAGTCGTAACTCGGAGCTCTGATCTCTCCCTGGTTCAGTTCCGTTCCATATTTCAGTTTATGGTATTTGGCTCTGAGGAACAGTAAACAGGTCATAAAAATATCATATAAAAGCAATTTAATTCCAGATCAGGTAACTGACTGAGCAGGTTCTTTTTCAGAAGTTCTGGTTCAAAAACAACAACTTCTGTCAAGTCAGAATTTAAAAGAAGGAAGTTTAGACTAATCCAGGTTTTAACGGATTGGTTCATCAGGAATTATGGATACATATAGCTGATTATCATCAGCATAACAGTGAATATTGTCTGATTGGAAGAATTAAAATACTGTAGTAAAGAGAATCAGACCAATCACACAGCGGTGTGATACTCCACCAGTAACCATTCATTTATAAACAAACTGGGATGTTTGGGACCAATCAGAGCTGAACCATTCTGGTTCTTTTCCTCTGATCCCAACAACGTCTTGAAGAAACTGACTCGGCTCTGAGCTGACCGTTAGTGATGGAGATACATTCAACTTAAAATTGATCTTAAATCTGTAGTTGGCTTTAGGACCAGCTCTCCACCAATCAGAGGACCAGTGTTTCCACCAGTCAGAGAGCAGCCTCACCTCTCCTGCTTCAAGGCGTACTCCAGCATCTTGATGCGCCTCACCAGGTCCTTCTTCAGGTTCTCCTGCCCTCGCCGCTCCCCCTGTAGGAAGGCGATCTGCGCCTGCAGAAAGCATGGAGACACAAACACGTTCCGACTTCACAAGACAGAACTTCCTCTAAACAAGAAGAATTCCTCTAAACACAATCTGGGAAAGTTTGAAGACCAAAACCAGATGAAATGAGCTGAAACCAGTAAAGTCTAAATGTGAGTCTGTCTCCACTGGATAAGCCTCATTCCTGTGGGAGTCGCGACCTTAAAGCCTCCTGGGAAACCAGACCAGCTGACCCACCTTTGACCCTTTGACACGTCGGGTCTCTTTCTACAGGACCGATCCGATCTGATGAGGTGTTAAAAGCTGCCATGTTAAATGTTCAGAGAAAATTTCTCCGTTTGTGATGTTTGATGCAGGAACTCCAGCAGCACTTGGACCTGATTCGGACCCGACTCAGTACCTGTCTGCTAACAGTCCGGTCAACCCAGTTCTATTGGAACCTAAACATCTGCCCCACCTCCAGCTGTTGTGGTTCTGAGTCAAACCAACCTGTTCCCCTCCTGGCCTGTGGGGGCGCTGCACCAAGAACCACTGAAGGAAACGACACAAAAACCTCTGAAGACACTGAGAGCAACTTCCTTCTTCACCAGATGGAAACAAGATGGAGGCGTCAGATTTTAGAGCTGGAGGATTTCTGTTTAGTCTTTGGCTGAAGACCAGGAGCCATTTCTGCTGCAACGCTAGGCTAACATGTTAGCTTTGGTTGTATTTACCCAGAATGCCCTGCGCTGTAGTCCATTTCCTGCTTTTAGAGCGGTCTCTGGTCACATATGCATTCAAAAACCGAACCCAGACCGAGGTTTGGAGGACCAGAGTTTTTTTTGGTTAGCATCAGAGTTTGATTACGCATTGACAAGAGGTCTCACTCTGCTGCCTATTTAATCTGCCACTGCAGAGATCATCCACTTCATTCTGGGACGACTGGGAATTTCCTGCAGCCTGAATCTGGAGCAGCGAGGGGATTATGGTTCCTGATGAAGACGAGGCAGGGGGGGCTAGATGAAGATGAGGGGAGGACTCCCAGGGAGAACAAGAGGACGAATGCAGGAGAGGAGGAGGAAGTCCCAATCAGAACTTTACCCGGTTCTTCTCTGGTTCTGACCCACTTTCAGCCTCCGACTCGTTCAGGGATTCCAAACTTTATCTCAATTAAGTCGATTTTTCAGTGAAAGGATAAACAAAGTTCTTCTGGTTATAAAAACACAAAGATTTTCTCTTGTAAGAAAATCGTATCAGAAATACTTTTATCCTGACTGAAATTAAAGTTCTCAACCAGCTGAACTGGACGGGTCAAACGGGTCGGTGTCTAAGACCGTCCAAGACCACAAATGGCCCACGCGCCGCACTTTGGACACCTCTGGTTTAAAATAGTTTTTTTACAAATAAAATCTGTAGTTCTGACCGGTTCTGATGGTTCTCTTTGGGCTCCTGTGTCTCCAGAATGCTGGATGTTCTGCGAGGACAGAACCAGAACATCTGGACTCTGTTCAGGGTTAAACACAGAAACACTCCACACTTTTCAGAGTTCAGTCAATTGAAATGTTGAAAACCAGAAACATTTTTCTTCCACTGGTCCAACACCAGATGCTGAACCAGCAGAACCGGAGCCTGACTGGACCTTCATCATCACCATCATCATCACAGGTTATCCTGTCCACCTTCATGTCTCTAATATTCCTGCTGTTTTATTAATAAATGATTAATTTTTAGGTCCATAATGTCAGTAAAAGCTGCGTTACCGACCCGAACCGGTCAACGCACCCTGTGCGGGGAATTCCCGCAAACAACCACCGTGCGCCCTTTATCGGACACCGACGGGAGTTCTCCGAGTCCGATGTTTGGGAGCAGCTTCTGTCCGATAATGGAAGCCCCTTGTTCCTGTTGTTTTTAACGCGTTTTGTCCCGCAGGTAAAAAATGTGACGTAACCACGCAGGTCCACCTGTTCCCGACACACACACGCGGAACCACCACCAACAACAAGCGTCTCTAGGTCATTTAGCATCCGAACCGAGCCGAGCGGAACCGGGTCTCACCTGGAGCTCGGCCCGCTCCACCTCCCACTGGGCCCGCTCCACCTCGAACCGGGCCCACTCGTGCTGCAGGAAGTGGAGGATCCCCGGGATGCTGTAGTGAGCCCGGGCCGCGGCTCCGTCCGCGGGCGGCGGGGCTCTGGCGCTCCCGGTGCCGCCGGGACCCGAACCGCCGCCGCCGCTGAGGAACACTCCGGGGCCGGCCTGCTCATCCATGGCCGGACCGAGGAGGAGGAGGCTGGTTCGGTCCGGTCCGGTTCGGTTCGGCTCTGACACCCGCTGCTGCAGGGACTCCTCAGTCCATGAAGGAGCTGCGAGGAGAACCGAACAGCCTGACCCAGCTGTCAGACGGACGGACCGCAAAGCTTCCCGCGTTCACACCGCAACCGCATTTCCGGGCTGGACCTTCACAATAAGAGCGCAACCTAAACAGCAGAAGATGCACGCGGGATGTTATTTTTTTGTTTTTTTTTAGCAATCGATAAAAATTTTTTTTATCTCTGCTGCTTCCAGCCGCTCATCCCAATGCAACTGATCAGATTATTGATCAGATTATTGATCAGATTATTGATCAGATGACCCTCAGAGTTTTAAGGTGGATCTGTCCTCCGTCAGTCCAGTGGTACCACAGCGGGTTCTGGTGGCCCGGCGTCCTGCATGCTTCAGTTCCTCCTGGTGGAGGAAACTTCCTCCTCGACAGGTCGATGTTCTTCTCAGGCCTCTATTGATCCATCTCTGGATCCGGGTCTGTGAAACCACAGCCGGGCCTCCAGAACCGACTGTGGGCTCCACTGGTTTGATCTAAAACTCCTCAGAGTGAGAGGTCCTGTTTTTGGTTCATATTTCTTCAGTTTTTATAGAAATGTTGCATCAAAAGATTCCAGCAGAGTTTGTGAAAGCAGAAGCTTCATGGTGGAAACGTGTCGCTGCTTTAACATTTTCTCTGAAACTGCAGGCCCTAAAGGGTCAGAGGTCATTCTTATGCTTGTTTCAATCAAAATCAGGAAGTCAGTCGATCTTTAAGCAACATGAGGAAAATTATCAACACATGAAAACTGACAGGGCCATAAATAGTGACTGGAAATATAAAATAATCTTTGAAGGATGAAAATAATAAACTTGAGGAAGATGGAGACCTGGAGACGATCCAACTGGATGAAGAGTTAGACCAGATATTTTAGTTTTATTTAACTTTTCATTTATCCCATTTAGATTAAAAACCTCCTTTTCAAAGGAGAAAAAATAAAACACCAGAACATGTCAGAAAAACCAGCGCAGAATCGCCTCCAGATGTAAAATCATAAACCAGATGAACACGAACGTTTCCTCACTGACTGTTAGGTGAAATGTGTATATTATCAAATATTTGTTGTTTCATTTATCCTAATAGTGTTGCTTATATGATGTTCTGTCCTATATGCCTTTATTGTTTTCTTTCCTTTCAGCATAAAGAAAGTTTCTGTGTTGTTGATGTACTTTGTCTCCTTGTTACAAGAGGGCCTCCCTGAAGAGAACCAGTGAGAACCAGTGAGAACCAATGAGAACCAGTGAGAACCAGTGAGAACCAGTGAGAACCAATGAGAACCAATGAGAACCAGTGAGAACCAGTGAGAACCAGTGAGAACCAATGAGAACCAGTGAGAACCAATGAGAACCAGTGAGAACCAGTGAGAACCAGTGAGAACCAATGAGAACCAGTGAGAACCAGTGAGAACCAGTGAGAACCAATGAGAACCAGTGAGAACCAGTGAGAACCAGTGAGAACCAGTGAGAACCAATGAGAACCAGTGAGAACCAGTGAGAACCAGTGAGAACCAATGAGAACCAGTGAGAACCAATGAGAACCAGTGAGAACCAGTGAGAACCAATGAGAACCAGTGAGAACCAGTGAGAACCAGTGAGAACCAATGAGAACCAGTGAGAACCAGTGAGAACCAGTGAGAACCAGTGAGAACCAATGAGAACCAGTGAGAACCAGTGAGAACCAGTGAGAACCAGTGAGAACCAATGAGAACCAGTGAGAACCAGTGAGAACCAATGAGAACCAGTGAGAACCAGTGAGAACCAATGAGAACCAGTGAGAACCAGTGAGAACCAGTGAGAACCAATGAGAACCAGTGAGAACCAATGAGAACCAGTGAGAACCAATGAGAACCAGTGAGAACCAGTGAGAATCAGTGAGAATCGGGCTCACAGGTTTATTACTCAGCAGAACTTCTTCTTCCTTTGAGCTGTTAGCTGTAGAATCGTCGCCTTGAAGATGTTCGACTTGTTCTGTTTTACTCTGTGTCTTAATGCAAGATAACGTGTTTAGTTAGTGATTGTCATTAGCGCTGCAACTACGTAATGAAGTGTTTTGTTCCCACCCCTTAGAGCTGCAGTGTTCTCTGTGACAGGGACTCTGAACGTAATAAAACGAGGAGCGGACAGACGTGTTTCAGAGCGGTTGGAGATTTGTGACTGGAAACACGTTTCTGTCCGTTCTCCTCGCGAGATCAAAAGAATCCAACTCTCTTGTCTTTTCTTTGTTGTTCAGTTTATCTTTAATAAGTGTCAAACCTGACACTGACGCTCTGCACATGATTTATCTCTGATGAAATGAAAGGAGAACCAGGAACACGAATCGATCCCAGATCCCAGATCCCAGAACTCCTTGCTGTCGGGATCCTGATGGTCCACAAACACCTGCCAGCTAAGAGCCAATCAGAGTCCTCGGATCGGACCGGTCCTCTCTCAGGCTTTTATTTTGAAGGTATATTCACTTATTTTCCGTCTGTAGCGACTTGACTCACCTGTGTGATGACGTCAAGCTCCTCATTCCCTTCAGGTGATTGGCTGCTGTAGGTGATCGGCGTAGTTTCTCCTCTTTCAGGAAAATATTACTTAATAATCTGAAATAATAAAATTACAATAGTGAAACACCGGAAGTCAGTGGTTAGAAGGCTGAGAATAAATAAATAAAGTATAAATAAATATGAGGAAAATAAAAGATGAATCAGGAATCACACATTTATGTAAAAATGTTTTTATGAAACAAACTGATAGCGGAAGTTCTATGTGTGACCTGATGGTGGCGCTGCTGTGTCTCAAAATCGATGATGATTATTGATCTGCAGCTGCTGGGAATGCAGCTCTGATCAAAACCACTTCTGATCGATAATCAGCAGAAAACTCAACGGTTCTGTTATCGGCTTCATCTGGACTCTGGTTTGGACTTTACCAGAGGTTCTGGTTTATCTGCGACCCACAGACCAGAACCGATCCGAACATCCGGTCCTGCACAACGGCGGTCAAACTGACGATGATGATGATAATAATGATGAAGAGGAGGAGGAGGAACTTTAATGTTCCTGATTTCCGCCTTTACAGGAAGTTCGCATTTTGAACGTTTTGAGTTAAAAGGAGGATTTATGGAAATGTTTTGTTGTTTTTTATGGCCTTTTATGATGCTATAATGTTTAAACTCTCTAAAATAAAATGATTTGGAGGGGCTTTTTAGAAAGCAGTATGTATCATAATTTAACTCTTCATCTCCTGTTAGAAAACCAAATTTGATTATATTAAAACTTAAATATAGAATAAATTTCTATATTTATTTTTTTATGATTTTTAAACAAATATTTTCTTCTCAGACCAGAGGAGCAGAAAACCGATGAATTTATTGTTACATTTTTGGTTCATAAAGTCACAACATTCATAGTTCATTTTAAAAAGTTCATTTTAGTTCCATTTTTATTTTTCACATGTAGCATCAGGCATTTTTTTTATTTTCTATAAATGCTGTATGTTTGTCCTTCACTTGATCTTTGTTATTAGCTCCACTTTATACCAAACTAACTGCCGGCTGCATAAAACAGATGGTTTTATGGGTAAAAATCACGTCTCTATTAGTCAAATAAACGGATAAATTGATTATTAGAACGTTTTAATGTGTATTTTTGCCATCTTGGAAATATGGTAAAGTTCACAGAGTGAACTGTCTGTCGCAAAAAATAAAGAATATAATCAGTTTTCAAAAGTATTGAAATAATTTTTGTTTCGCTGAACATGAGGGATTATATTGAATTTTCTGTATTCAACATCATCATAACAGAACATATTTCTCCATCAATGACTCAGAAATACCGTTACTGTACATTTAAAATAATCTGTTTTGTTGTAGTTTTTAGCAGCAGGATGCTAAACAGGGACCAGTCGGCCATTTTGGATGTGACGTTACGACCCAGGACCGTTCTGTCCCAACTCTGACCCCTGACCTCTGATGTGACTTTGACTAATCCACACGTCATAGGGGCGTAGGGCAAACTGAGCACCTGGACCGGGCCTGAGACCGGTTCTGGTTCTGAACAGCAGAATCTAATGGTTCTGGTTCTGGACTGATTTTAGTCCAATCAGGCTCACCAGCTCAGCCAATCAGAAACCAGAACCCGGAGGTGACATCATCAGTTTCAGCTGAGATCAGTTCAGCAGTGAACTGTGAACATGAACAGATCAGTTCAGTGAACTGTGATGGATAATAAAACTGAACCGGTTCTGGAACCTGATGAATGTGTTCCGGGCCGGTTCTGATCCAGTTTCAGCCTGGTGTTCTGGAAAACTTTTCCAGAGCTTCAGATGTTTCTGTCGGATCCGGTTCTGGACTTAGTGATGAAGATGAATGAATTATTAATTATGAATTATTAATAATAGTAATAATAATAAATTAAGATGCTTTTTACTTATTTTTCTTGATCTTAATTAGTTTTATTGCGTCTGCAGTTGATTTTAAATACTTTTTTAAAACCCTGGCTGAAATACTTTTTAAAATATGCAATTATTTGGTTCTATTAATTATTATATAATTTTATTTTTGTTTTATTAAAAACCGTCTGCTGTTTGTATTGAATATAAATCTCTGCTTATCTTATTCCACTTATTTTTTATTCTTTTCTGATTTTAGTTTGAACATTTTTAACAAAAAGCTTCTTATTATTTTATGTGTTTCCTCCTCGTCATCAGAACCAGAACCGAGTTTCCGGCTCTTTGGACTGAATATCGTTCCTCTTCTTCACTCTCGTCTTGTTCTGTTCAGTTCCATCATTTGTTAAAGACACAAATTGGTCCACATGTAAAACAAATCAATTAAATTACAAGTAAATAAAATAAAAATCACAAATTTAAGTCACAGGTTTACCAAAAGGCTAAGCTGCCGGAGGTTCCAGATATTCCAACTGTTGTGAAATTTTTCAGTCAGTGAATAAAAGCAAACAGGAAATGATGAAAAAGTTAAATTATAGTTTGCGATTTAATAAAGAAAAACTTCACAGTAATTATCGCCTTTAAACCTTGTCCAGCGGCCCCCCGGGGCCCCACCCGGCCCGGGGCCCCGCTGGCCGCTGACCGGCCCTGCGGTTCTCAGTCTGCGCTGATCAGCTGATGCGCCGCAGCCGCCAGTATTTAAACGCGGCTGCGCGGCGGTTCGGTCCAGACCCAGCATGCCTCCGCTCGATCGAACCGCGCAGCAGAACAAAACCTTCAAACAGCGCAAGAGCTTCGGTGAGTCTCAGAACCGGAACCGGGGATCCAGAACTCTGAAGGAAAAACTCACTCAGGTTCCGTTTTCTCTCCGCAGCTACCAGGAAGATGGAGGTGGAGGGGATCCGGTCCAAATTCCCCAACAAGATCCCGGTGAGTGTCCGGTTCGGCCGTGGTTCTGGAGCTGGTTCTGTTTGGACTCACCTGGTTTCCCTGAACTTCAGGTGATCATCGAGCGATACGAGAAGGAGAAAAACCTTCCGCCTCTGGACAAAACCAAGTTCCTGGTTCCGCACGAACTCACCATGACCCAGTTCATCACCATCATCAGGTAGGCGGAACCGGTTCTGGAACTGGTTCAGAAACTCAGCCGGTTCTGATGAAGCCTGGTTCTGATAATGTGGGGGTTCAGAGCTGAAGGGATCCGTCTAATTCCTGAAAATCACTCATTAGTCTGACTCCATGTCCACATGGTTCTGGTCCCTGGCCGGTTCTGGTTCTGGTCCCGGTCCCCGGCCGGTTCTGGTCCCGGTTCTGGTTCGGTCCTGCCAGCTCACACCGGTCATGTTCTGACCTCTGGATGACCTTTAACCTGCTCGGTCTCAGCTGTCTGCCGTCAATAAATCGATCCTCTGACCGGATCGGACCGCTCTGGTTCTGGGTCCAGTTCTGCTGCTGTCGGGTCGACTTGTTTCCTTCCAGAGTTCTGTTTACTACAGAACCGGGCCTGACCCAGGTCGGTTCTGTAGTGATGAAATCTGTTCTGAATGTTTCCCGTCCAGGAACCGGATGGCGCTGCTGCCCAGCCAGGCCTTCTACCTGCTGGTCAGCAGCAGCAGCCTGGCCAGCATGTCGCTCACCATGGCCCAGCTGTACCAGGACCACCAGGACGACGACGGCTTCCTCTACATGACCTACGCCTCCCAGGAGATGTTCGGACTTTGACTGGACCGCAGCTCTGCCGGGCTGAGCCTGCTGTAAATAGAAAATATTTTTATAGATGTTGACTGTAAAATGGTGTTTTAATGATCCAATAAATGTTGACTGTGAAAAGGTCCAGTCTGCTGGTTCTGACTTGGTTCTGCTGCAGGCCGCGAGGCGTTCAGGGTCTTCGGGGAGAAAGAGTGTTTGTGGATTTCAAACAGAAGCTGCAGAACTTTGATATTTAACCTGCAAAGATGTAAAATCAGAATTGAGCAGAGATCCGTTATGAATTATTAAAATGTTTAAGCTGCAGTTTCTCCATCCAGAGCTGCTGAGCGGGTTTTGGTACCAGGAGGTCCACTGAGCAGCTTAGAACTTAAACAGCCATGATTTGGCCTAAATGTTAAAAATAAAAATGACTTCAGCTGCTGCGCTCTGATTGGCTGATTCAGGTTCGGCACTACAACACCTGTACCTAATAAAGTGGCCAGGAACGGATTTAAAGTGACAGTTCTGCCCCCTGCTGGCAGAACTTGGGAACTGCAGATTGAGGAAAAAGTTCGGGTCAGAATTATTCATACCCCTGGTTGATGGATTTGATTCTTGTGGCGATAAAGATTTTAATTTTTTTCCAAAAATGGCTAAATTTCAAGTTTCACATTGAATCTTTTGGGAGATTCCTGTCTTTCCTGCACAAACAAACTTCTTGGCTGCAGTTAATGTAAAGGTTGACCCACCTGAGGTATGAATACTTGTGAGCTGAGCAGCAGACCTGAGGTTTGTCCAGGTCATCAGAGTCGAGTCTCCGTGTTTCTGCTGGCGGTTCGCAGCTCTGGCCTCAACGGGACGCAGAACTTCAGATTATCTGTAGGATTGAAGTTTGGACTCACTGCGGCTCCCAAAACCGACCAGCAGTTTGGACCCGGCAAACGGAGCCGCCGGCTGGTCCACTGGACACAAACCAGGTTTTATTTTTACTCTCGGGTCATTTGACTCGTTTCTGTCTGAGCAGAGAAGTGAGTTATGATTCGGCCTGGTTGTTGTTGGACTGAAATAAACGTGACGTAACATGAAGATTTCATGACTGTCAGTAACGACACTTTTAATACAAAGTTGACCATTTTAATGGACTTTTAATATAAGTTAATGAATCTGCATTAAAAGTGTCAGAACAAGAACAAGACGTTCAGAAAGCCTTCATGTGTCGCGTCAGTTTTATTCGTCCCTTCAGAATTTTTTTTTTATAATTATATTTATTGGTTTTCAATGTTTTGACAAATACAAGAACAAGAGAACAATCCAGCTCTTATAGTTACATACCTGTAAATATACATACATACACACCAAAGAGAAAAGAAGGAAGGGAAGAAGAGAAAACAATGAAAGACAAATGGTCGACACCAGAACATTTCAGGTCTTTACAATTCGGTCCTCAAATTACAAATCCTCTCCAGAGAAGCACAGAAGTTTCAAATCCTACATGAGAAATAAAAGGTTCCCAAACTTTATGAAAGTTATCTTCTTTATCGTGCAGTTTGCTCGTTAAATAGTCCAGAGATATATAGTCCAGTACTATATTTAGCCATTGTGATTTACTTGGAGCTTTGTCAGAAATCCAATTCAGTACCACAAAAAGTGAGCATTCTGTAGAGTTGATGCTGACATTTACCAGTAATGCCGGCGTCAGTTAAACCAAGTAGTAAATACAGAGGATTGAATTGTGTGCAAACAGAGAAAATTTTATCTAATTCACATTTTATTATATACCAAAAATGTTGAATTTCCCTGCAGGACCAGTAACAATGTGTAAGACCACCAATATCTGTTCTACATTTTAGACATAATGGCGAGAAGCTTGTATTGAACTTACTTCGCTGAGAAGGAGAAATGTTGGACGGTGTAAGATTTTCAATTGCATGGCCTTAACCCGACTGCAAATACTTAAAGACTTTGGGTTAGGGTTAGGGTTAGGCATTCTTCCAAGCCTCGTCCCGCCCCTCCTGATCTATTGCCCACTGCAATTCCCTTTCCCAGACTTCTTTTAAGTGTAATGTATTTGATAAGTGGAGCTCTTTCAGTAAATTGTAAAAGGTTTTAATTGAAGTTCTTACCATAGGGGAAAATAGCTGTTTTTCACACACCGAAATTGTTTGGTCTACATCGAGTGTGGTTTTTTCTGTATGAAATCTCTAATTTGTAGATAGCGAAAGAAATCCTGTCTCCCAATGTCATATTTATCCATTAGTTGCGAGAATGATAATAACGTAGCACCTTCCATCAAGTCAGAAAGTGTATGAATTCCCTTTATTGACCATATTTTAAAGCCAGACTCCATAGCGCCTGGTAGGAACACGGGATTATCACAGATAGGTGTAAGAGGTGATATAATTTGGGACCTGTCCTCAAGTTTTTGAACCATTTGCCATGCCCTCACAGTGTTAATAGTAATGGGGTTACTGCAGTACATTTTTATAATATTTTTTTTTTTCAAAAAAAGTAAATTTTTTAAAGGGAACCTGGACATAGAGCTTTCTATATGGAGCCACAGAGAGGCAGGACCCCCTGTCCAATCAGCAGCAGCACACATATGGGCACTGATCTGATACTTTCGTATGTCTGGGAGAGCGAGGCCTCCACCCGTGGCCGGGAGGCACAGTGTGGACATTTTTAAGCGTGGTTTCCTTCCTGCCCATATAAAAGAACTTAGCCACCCATTTAGAGCCTTAATTGTTTTACGGAGAAAAAGAACTGGAATCATTTGTATGGGATATAAAAGTCTGGGCAGGACATTCATTTTTAGGAGAGACACGCGGCCCAACCAAGAGAGAGGCAGTGTCCTCCATCTATCGAGGTCCAGCCGGATCCGTTCAAATAAGGGAGTGAAATTGGCCCTATACATTTTGTCGAATGAGGGGGTAATTTTTATTCCCAGGTATGAAAATCCTTCTGGGGACCAAGTGAAAGGAAAAGGAGCAGGTATAGATGGTTGGTGTTTTAATGTGCCTAGTGGCATAACCTCTGATTTGTTGTAATTGATTTTATAGCCCGAAAAATCCCCAAACCTGTTAATGGTCTCTATGAGATGTGGAATAGAGTCCTCAGGCTGAGACAGAAATATGAGCACATCGTCGGCATATAAAGTAATCTTGTGTTGTCTCTCTCCAATGGTCAGACCGCCTATCCCCCCATGGGTCCGCACCGCCTCCGCCAGAGGCTCCATAACTAGAGCAAAAAGCAGGGGGCGAAAGGGGGCAGCCTTGGCGCGTTCCCCGCCGCACCTGAAAATTTGGCGATCGTAAACCGTTAGTAATAACAGCTGAACAGGGCTCACTGTAAAGTATTCTGATCCAATTGACAAAATTTTCCCCCAAACCGAACTTTCTCAAAGTGTAGAAGAGATTTGACCACTCAACGCCATCAAATGCCTTTTCAGCGTCTAGGGAGACGACTAGACCAGGCATTGCACTTTGACTGAAGAACTGGATCACGTTGAGCAACCTACGCATGTTATTGAAGGAGCTACGTCCCTTAATGAAGCCAGTTTGATCTTCATTGATCCCTTCAGATTAAAGTTCTGCCACTTTACTGGGTCTGAAGGTTTGGCTGCATGTTGTGGTTTTTCTGTTTAAATGATTTTATCCAAAGCAAAGTCTGAATAACTAAAACTGCCCTCTGGGTCTGCTCTTCCTTTCTTCTCTCTCTGATTATGATTTATTATTTATGGTCTTTGGGCCAGTAGCTAGCTGTAGGATTTGTTAGTTAATCTGTTTTTGTTAATTCCCATCGTTTGGAGACGCTGTGCTGAGTGGAGTTCATTTCTTCCTGACTGGTTATCAGCTGGAGCCCCGACTTCTTCTTACCTAAAAGACTCTTGACTCAATTCATCATGTTGCTATAATAAATCATTAATCTGAATCGTTAGTGGTTGAGAAAAACATTGATGTGTTTGAGGTGATGCAGAGATCTTCATTTCATTTTAAACTGCTTGGTTGGTTTCAAACTTTCTTTCCTGACCTCCTCTCTCTTCACCCACCTTCAGGAAACCAGACAGTCTTCAAGCTCCCAGATCCAGAATCAATGTAAGAAAATCAATTCAGGCTTTCTGAGGCTCGCATGCAGACGAGTCCTAAAGTCAAGCTTCGAGTCTCTCTGTGTGATTTGAGTCCTAATCTGTCAGAAAGCAGAACCAGAATAAGACAAGTTAAGCTGGACAACAGAAAGAAAAGGAGGCAGAAAGATCCTGGAGGCAGGAAAGTCTTCAGTTTTAAAACACAAAGTCTGCTTTATAAAATGAAGTTGGGAATGGAAGTAAAGTTGTGGAGTGGGTTTGGTTCTGGTTGGTTACATGAAACCAGGACGGACTTCCTGAGGAAGCCGATGATCAGTAAAGCATCATCTTTTGGTTTCTTACGGAAAAACAACCAAACTGCATTCTGAGCTTCCTCTGAGTCTGGATCGGACCGGCAGGTTCAACCCGTCTGTAACTACAGAACTTCACCTCATCGGTGTCCGGGCTCCAGAACGTTCCTGTGTTCTGTTCTGTGAACGATGAATTGACCAGCAGATATTCCCTTCAGTACTGAGGAATGTTCAGAATCCACCCAAAACCGAAAACAGATTCAACTTTAAAGCTTTTAACTGTAAATTAATGCAATAACATAAACATTTTTAAAGTATAAAACAGGAAATGTAAATCAAGACAAACTTCCTGTTTGATGTTTAGATAAATATGATCATTTTCTCATTTCAAACAGTTTTAGGATTATTTTCTGTCACTTTGTATTGCAGGGTGAAAAAAGGCTCAATCTAAAGTGGTTCTGTTTAGGTTCTGGTTCTTTTCGTTTTAAGAGGTTGATGCAGGTCAGAATTAAAGAATGAACCCAAAATAAGAAAGCTTTCCAAACGACAGAAACAGGAAATGAAACCAGCAGAAAGTTCAAACCCTGAAAACTTGTTTTAACATGCAGAGTCTGGAAGCTGATCACATGATCAGCAGCTGAACTTTTTCTGTCTTTAACTCGTTTCCAGCTCCCAGCAGAAACACATCAGATCTCAGTGGAACATGAAGAACCTGCAGCAAAGAGCCGAGATTTAAAGAAGAATCCAGGTGAGTAAAACTATCCCACATCTGGACGCCTTCATCTGAAACATGGAGAGTTTTACTGTCCGTCCTGAAGATCAAACCTTCCCAGAGACGCTGGTTTCTGTCCCATCGAGGGGAGGAAGAGCTCCACACACACGCCACACACACTCCACACACACTCCACACACACTCCACACACACTCCACACACACTCCACACACACGCCACACACACTCCACACACACTCCACACACACTCCACACACACGCCACACACACTCCACACACACTCCACACACACTCCACACACACTCCACACACACTCCACACACACTCCACACACACTCCACACACACGCCACACACACTCCACACACACTCCACACACACTCCACACACACACGCCACACACACTCCACACACACTCCACACACACTCCACACACACTCCACACACACGCCACACACACTCCACACACACTCCACACACACTCCACACACACGCCACACACACTCCACACACACTCCACACACACTCCACACACACGCCACACACACTCCACACACACTCCACACACACTCCACACACACGCCACACACACTCCACACACACTCCACACACACGCCACACACACTCCACACACACTCCACACACACGCCACACACACTCCACACACACTCCACACACACGCCACACACACTCCACACACACTCCACACACACTCCACACACACGCCACCTCCAACCTGCAGCTCTACAGCTCTTCCCTGTCTGCCCTTTGACCTTCTCTGATCGGATGAATGGAGGTCCTGATAGGTCAGAGTTCAACAGCTGGACCGCTGTCCAGAGACTCGTCAGATTTGATTTGTGTAGCATCTTTCAGCAGAAAGACATTTCAAAGAGTTTTACGTCACAAAAACAGAATCAACAACTGGAACATTTAGTTAAATTCATCGTTAAATTCTTAATCAATTATGTTTCCAAAGCCACTAATAACATCTGGGTTTTTAATCTGGATTTAAAGGAACTCAGTGTTTCGGCTGTTTTGCACTTTTCTGGAAGTTTGTTCCAGATTGAGGAGAAAAATGCTTCTCTGGTCAGAACCGGAACCAGACCCTGAGAGGTCTGCAGGTTGATTGGTTCTGAGGCGCTCAGTGATTTATAAACCAGGAACCTTCAGCCTGAGCCTCAGTCAGAAGAAACAGGATTTACTTCACTGAGACAGAAAACGGCGACAGGTTAAATCCATTTTAATAACTGTATTAATGACTATTTGAGAATGAAGCTAATAAAGTCCTGAGGTCTGTTTTGATCCGATTGGTGACGTAAAACCAGGCTCAGCAGAACCCGCTACTGTAAATCATGTCATCTTGTAGTTTTAGACTCTGCAGAAAACTGGGGAGGAACCAAACGACACCAGAGCTTCCTCTTACCGTCTGCTGCAGAAGTTGGTGGTCAGCTGTCGGTCCGGTTCTGACCGTGGATCAACACCACATTTCACCCGTCTGTAAGTACAGAACTTTATGTTTGTCAGTTTTTACTAAAGACAGTTTTGATTCTCATCGATTCTCATTTCTCCTCATAAGAATTCACACAAAAGGATATTAGAAACTTTTATTCAACTTTAAAACAAAACTAAATGAGGAAGATGAATATTTAAAAAAATATAAAACAGGAAATATACATCAAGATAAGCCTCCTCATTTCCTGATTGTATGTTGTGTTTCCTGGTTGACGAAGGTTTTTATTAATACATTTTCTCAATTTAAATTGTTGTAAGCTGTTTATTTTTTCTTTCCTTTTTATTATGATTCTGCCAAAGAAACAGAAGCAGAAAATGAACATGGCGACATTTGAAGGCGACGATCAGATGGAATATGAAGAACCAGCAAAGAGTCGGGATTTAAAGAAGAATCCAGGTGAGTAAAATAATCCCACAGATTACCTGAAGTGTGCCTGTTATTGATAACTGCATTAAGGTTTATGGACAAACTTCACATTATGTTAAACCATACGTTCTGTGGTGTGTTTGTGTTTGAGCTGTTGGTACACATCAGTTAATAACCACATGCAAACATGAATATGATAGCAGCTAAAACGCTTCCTGTTCACGCTGACATCTTCACTCGATCTTCACTGAGAGACGTCAGGATTATTTTAGCAGCTAATCTGAGAGAAACTCAAAAACTGCCTCCAGTCTGCCATGATGGGAGCAGCAGCAGGAGTTTTGGGCCCCAGGACAAAAGTTAAATTGGCCCCTGGCGCAGCAGCTGGGTCTCAGACCTTGAAATGTAAAATACACAGAAACAACGAGGGTCAGAAAACTGGCAGCAAGAACAGCAGGCAGGACGGAATGAGGCTGGACTCTAGCAGGAGAAGAAGAACCTGAAATGATGGAGGAGATGCTGGTTCCACGCCCAGCAGGACGCCCTGCAGAAGAAACACACACACAGTAGCGGCTGGTGCTAAAAAAACTGAGGGGGGCGCACACAAACAAACAAATGAAAAACAAACAAAACAAATCTTAAAAAATAGCACTATTTGAACATGAATTTTGCCCTCCTTTCCTTCTGCCCTGCAAATTTCTCAATTACATTCTTGTTAAAGTCAGTCATCTCTGTGACTAGTCTTTTCTCCATTGACAACATGGCCAATGCATCCAGCCTGTCCTGAGTCATTGAGTTTCTCAGAAAAGTCTTGATTCTTTTCAGAGTTGAAAAGCACCTTTCAGCTATGCTAAGTTTCCCCCAAAAACTTAGCTTCATTGCATTGTCTAGGTGGCTGCGGCTGTTTTCGTGCCGTTTGCATTTTTCTGAAAGATGTTTTAAGTCTCTTACCCCAGTTGTTGTCCACATTTCCTCCGTGCCAGAACTTTGAAATAGCAAACACGGAAAGCAGTAAAATGCATTGCTTAATGCAAACGTAACCGTGAATCGACCTAACGAACTGCAGCTGCGCTAATGAGTCGAATCGGGGATTGTCCAATCACACAATGTTTTAAAAAAAATGAGCCAGTACTGACACTTTACCAGTAATGACACAACAAAATGGGTGTGTCCGGGACGCAGAGCGCTGCGCCCTGTGGAAAACCTTAAACAACCAATTAAAAGTCAGCCTCAGATCACCTGCTTGCCAAAAGTTGATGCGCCTACATACACACTCATTAGGACGGCGCCCTGCACATAGGAAGTGTGCACAATGTGAGCAATTAGAATTATGTATTTACTATTTTAATAAATTCTAACATGTCTATTGGACACACAGTATGAATAAATACATTTCTAAGTATTTTGCAGTTCAGAATAGAAATCATTTATTATCTAAACAATTTAAAGGGGGCGGCGCCCAAGCGCCCCCTACTGGCCAGCCGCCACTGCACACACACACACACACACACACACACACACACACACACACACACAGGTAGTGTAATCAATCAATCACCTAACCCGAGACCAAGACTTTTAGGGTCTGAGACCGAGTCCAGACCAAAACCAGCGCCGCGCTACATGAAAACAATAAAATGTGAAATATGATCAAAAATGTTAATCAAATTGATCTGAAAGAGCCACATTCCCATAAAAACACCTAGATATTAAATACTTAGAGCTGAAATAAATGTAACCAATATGATCTAGAAAGATAACGCCCTGGGCGTTTGCCCATATCGCTCATGTCAGAAAGCATTAAACAGCAGCTGAGGCGAAACCCTGACGGTAAACAACAAGCAAGAAGGAACCAAGCACAAGGCGCTCAGCATGACTGTGACCATGACAACCAGGTATGTGACCATGACAACCAGGTATGTGACCATGACAACCAGGTATGTGACCATGACAACCAGGCAGCTGTGATGTCGACCATCATGGCGGGGATCACAGCTGCTGATCCAACAGCAATCGAAGAGGGTCAGGGTTGTTCTGTCGTTCTTGTTTTATTTATTTGCTAATTAAATAAATATCAATGAATATAAATGAGGATATGCGTCCTGATCAGGTTTGTCAGATTAATAGCACCTTTAGAAAATAACCTTTTAGCAGCTATTAAACACACTACCAAATATAAATATGTTAAAACATAAGTAATCTAATTAATCTATATAAACTTTGTATTTTTCAGGTGATTCTGCTATAATCCTTTTTGTCCTGCTGACTCACAGATAGCAGATGAGACATGATGTGTTTTTAATATAACAAATATTAAAGATGCAAAACCTTTTTGTTGTGTCTGGTTGGAGGTTAGGGTTAGGGTTAGGGTTAGGGTTAGGGATAGGGATAGGGATAGGGATAGGGTACCCTATCAGCTGGTGAACAGATTTATTACTGGATTCTAGAAAATGTGGTTTAAAGCTGAGATTCTGATGTTTGGATGTAAAATATATATTCTCCCTGCTAATAAATCTAAAAGCAAATTTGTCTTTATAATGACCCATAATTTAATTTTACTTAATAGGAGTCATGATTTAAAATGTAATAAACTTTGACTCTTTATACTTTATGAAATATTTCATCCTATTTGATGGTTGATCTGAATATTTCCACGTTCTACGAACAAATGATGCAATTTATCCTGAGAAACACGGAGAAACGTTGATTGTATTATTATTTTCTCAGTCTGTCGGCTCAAAGGCACAGGCAGACTCGTTGCCATGGCAACCAGTAAACAACAGCCCCGGGGGCAGAGCTCAGATTATTTCAAGTGCATCAGGAATTAACACTAAAAAAAACACAAAAATATTTCCCACACAAAATAGTAAAACCACCAAACAGAACATTCTGTCTGATGCAGATTTATGTTTTTGAATTTCCATTTTGCATCAACAGGAAGTGATGCCTGAACTTCCTGTGGTTGATTAGCTGATTTAAACACTTCTGATTATCTGTCAGAAGTGATCAGCTCCACTAACCTGCTCTCCACTTTTTATTTAAAACTTTTTACCGACCTGTGAAATCGGATCCCTTTCTTATCTTGCTATCATGTTAATAATTCATCTCAAATCTTCTCAGATTATTTGCTTCCATTTTCCTGACCATCGATATTCGGACTCCATGTGGCTCATAGTGAGTCACATGACCTCCGACCCACTGGGTCACTGAGCGACTTGCTATTTATGTTTTACAAAGGAAGTTAAAAATCATTTCCTGGCTGTTGATGCTTTTTTGTTATTTTTTTATCATTTCCTTTATTTAAGCAGGTAAACCCAATGAGATCTGGATCTTATTTTCAAGAGGAACCTGGGCAGAAAGTCTGCGATACAGCAACCTGGTTACAAAATCAAACTAATAATACATAAGCACAAGTGTAAAACAATAGAAAACCATTTAAAATCAGTGACGCTGGTTAACAGAATCTCGTTTCTTGTTTTTAAGAAGAAATAAATCCAATGAAATCAGTTCTGATAACTTGAGTTCAGACTGGAGCTGATTCAGGCTGAAGGAGCCAAAACACCGACTGATCGCTTCCCCTCTTCAGTTCGAACACGTGGAAAATGCAAATGGAAAATATTATTAGAGTGTAAAGAATAGGAAATAACAGATCTATGTAAGAGAGCTAAAGTATGCTGGAGCCGAGCCGAGTAGAGATTTATAGATCAGGATCATCAGGTGATTATTTCTCCATAAAGGAGCCAATCAGCTTCTGCATAAACTCACAATGATGAGTAAAACGTCTGTTACTGGTTAGAAACCTTAAAGCTCAATGATACACAATATTCAGTGATTTAAGGTCGAAACATTTATATATAAAACTTCTCCATAATCCAGGAGAGGCAGGAAAGTTGCTGCTGCCAATTTACTTCTAGCTTTGAGAGAAACAAGATCACTTTAGATAATTAAACCTATTCTTCATTTTCAATGTTCGGAACAAATTTGCTACGGTCTTGAAATAAAATCCCGAGTCCGAGACGAAACCGAGACCATCAAAAAATGGCCTTGAGACCAAGACCGGTTCTACACCAGAATCAATAAAACCCTGAACATGTCATGTTTCTAATGTTTCTGGCCGTCACTTCCTGATAGTTTCTCTTTCCTTCTGGCAGGAGGAAAAGTTTTCTGTCTGCTTCTCCTGAGCTTCGGACTTCTCTGCATCCTCCAATCTGCCCTCAACATCTCACTGCGTCTGACTTCCTGTGAGTTCACTGCAGCTTCCTGTCTGCATGTCCTCCTGGTTACTGAAGACAAACTTTGACCAAAAACTACTCTGAGGTAGACACTGCTTTCAGGCTTTAACTAGACCAGCTTTCAGGCTTTAACTAGACCAGCTTTCAGGCTTTAACTAGACCAGCTTCCTCCCATTCTGCTGAATGAACTCTGGATCAGAGGGTTCAGAACTCGTCAGATAATCAGAAAACTTGGGTTTGATTCCAGCCACATGCTGATGTGCCTCTGGGCAAGGCACTAACCCCAGGCTGCCTACTGATCTGTGTGTCACTGTATAAATGTGTGTGTGAGCAGGACTAGAAAACCATTTAATGGGTTTGGTCCATTCCCAGTAAAACTGCAGATGGTTCTGTTGGGAACATTTGGACTTCAGCTGCCAGATCCAGCTGAGGTTTGGTGCTGTTGTGATGGAACCTGGTAGAACCCGAGTCAGATTTCTGCAGTTTGGAGCAGAGAAGCTCCCTGGCATCCAGCCTGTCCTGGCGGCTGCAGCTCGCTGCCCAAACTCCACTTCCTGTCTGCAGTCAATAGACCTCAAGTAAAAGAAACAGTAGAAAAGTTAAAGTACTTCCAGAAAGTACCAGATGTGCAGCAAACCACAGACCGTATATGCAACCAGTCAGGTCTTTAGTTACAGTATCAATTGATTGATTCAATTGAATCAATCAAACTGATTGATTGATTGATTGATTGATTGATTGATTGATTGATTGGTTACAGTAGGAGTTGTGTTTGCTGATGGCTGTTCGGATAAATGAGTTGCTCAGTTCTGCAGCCCATAGACAGAAACCTATGACTGAATGAACTCTTTCTTTCCAACCACCATGTTGGGATGAGGCCTGGTTCTGGACTGGTGGGTCTGGTTCTGGACTGGTGGGTCTGGTTCTGGACTGGTGGGTCTGGTTCTGGACTGGTGTGCTCCCATTGGCTGGCTCTCAGAGATGAGGCGGACTGACTGTGGGCTGTAGGGGCCACCCTGGGTTCTGCTCGGCCCTCCAGGGTCTGGATAAGAGATGTAGTGGTAAAGGAGCAGCTTCAGGTCATAAAGAAAGTAGAGTTTTCTGTCTGGGCCACAGAACGTCTGAACGGCCTTCTGGCTGGAGGAGCTCGGATCTTAACTCCCCCTGCTGGCCAGATGCCGCTGAAACACAACCAGTTACATCATCGAGGCCGAACTAGTTTGATTTGATCAAAAATCAAATCCGGCCTTAGACATGTCGGCTACCAGCGACTCTATGGAACAACTGAAACACCAAGACAGGATAGGTAAAAAAGCTTCTTCCACAGGTTGGCTGGACTCCCATAGGAATGAGGGAGGAGCTCAATATTTGGTGAAGGTATTTTATAAAAACGTATGAAAATAATTTTAAATAACTGGAATCTCTTTCTATATTTCTGTGTCTTTTCGCTTTGAGATGAGATTTGTTCTGTGACATAAAGTCCTGTTGTTTTCATGCTCTCCTCAACAGAGGAGCAGTTAAAAGGTGAAGCATGAAGGATTCATTACATCCAGACATTTCAGACACACGTTCATACTGTAACCATAACGATTCAGATTGTTGTCCAGATCTGAAGCTTAGTTGAAGCATCAGATTCACCGTTACAGATAAACGTCTGTAAGAATAAACTTACTTTGTACACACCACAGATTGTTCCCTTTACCCTGAGGACTGTGACAAAAACCTGACCGGACGCCACAGCCAGGACTCTGGCCCTGACCCCGCCGGGGAACCCGACCAGAACCCGACTTCACAACCTGCTGGGGAGGCGCTGAAAGCCCAGATCCAACAGGTGAAAGGGCTGTTATGTGTTTCTGGCAGCAAGGCAGGACAACTGGACGTGGATTTAAAAGCATGTGAGTAAGTGGGAACAAAATCCCTCAGGAATGACCTACCTGTCTACAAACATACAAGCAGGGACCGTTGTCATGGTTACTCCAACACCTGGCGGCAGTCTGCCAGCAGCCGTCTCTATTTCAGGCAAATTAGGTTGTATAAATGAAAGACATGTGCAGTTTTATCCATCTGAATGTTTTTGTGCTGATTCACACATGAGGCTCTGGACTCTGGTGGCTGATAATGTTCACTTTGGTTTGTTGAAGGGATAAATATTGTTGGCATTAATCTGTCCCACACAGACAGACAGACATGTAGCAGATAACACGTCTAGCTCGTTCTTATCAAAGTCCACCACTATGTGGCGCTGTGAAATGGCTCAATTTGATTGGTCCACGCCACAGGTCTTACCTTGGGTTGGTTGAAGGTGGGGTGTTATTTACAAAATGTGAAAAATGTTTCATCTGATCTTCAAACTTTAAAAACATTTTTAAAAATCCATCCAAATGAGCTCAAATGTTCAGATTTTCTCTTGAATTGTTCTTTCTTTACTCTATGTTCGTATTTCTCTCTTTTGTGTTAAACACAAACATCTGTATTTTCCAAAATCCCTTTCAAATCCAACTAAACTCTCACTAGTGGACCTCAGCAGCCATTCTTCATAGTTTGGTACGAATCTGAGCTTCCTTGATGAATAGCAGCAAATCAAACTAAGTGTTCTTAGTGTTTAATAGTTTCTGCATTTATACTTGATCAGAACAACAAGAAACACAAACAGCATAAAGGACAAGCATGCTTGGTTATTCTGTGTTTTAGCTTAAAGTAGCACATTTTGGCCTCAGTTAAAATGAACTGAAGGAATGAGACTCACAATGCCTGCGCAGTGTCCTGCTTGGCCACAAGGTGGAGCCAAATCCACGTAACCTGGGCCAGCACCATGTGTCAAAAAACCTCAATGTGTGTTTTCACAAATTTCAATAAACTTGAATGGCTTTCATGTACAGACACTTGATTGTGGCTCAACACCACGCCTTCACAATATATATTTTTAATTATCCTAAAATAATGCAGTTATGCTGGAATGCAGTTTTTCAATTCATTTACATAGAAAGAAATTCTTGCGTATGAAAGTACAGAGAGGAAGAAATCCAACAGGAAGTCTGTTTTTAGCCTGGCCAAGTCAAAAGCCACCCACTTCCTGCTGTCCCTTTGACGGCCAATATGAGCAAATAAAATAAAATAAAATAAAATAGAGCAACACACTCGGTAACCTGAGAGAACAGGTCTGAATCCTGGTCAAACTAAATATCTCATTTTATTTAATTACCCTTGTGATCTATAAAGTATTTTTGAATTTAAATTGACTGCCAACAGAGTCCTTTTCTTAGTTGTAAAGGATTGTAAGACATTAAAAATGTGATTATTGTCATAAGCTGAACAATGTTTCACATCCTTTAAGCGTTGTCTGACTTTTTCTACAAATTATTCCAGCTGTTGATGAACCATTGAAGCCACCGTATCCATATACAGTAATGTTTATTCACACACATTATGACTCAGGTACATGTAGTTCTGCCTACATTCATAATATTATAAAGACTCATAATTCTGGTTCTTTTCTCTACATTTGTTTGCAAGGGGAGGCAGGACAGGCGGCGGGGCGAGGAACTCATTATATAACTGTCATTATTTTTATTTTATATATGTTCCACAGTAATATCTTCTCTCGTTGTCTCGATGCCTCCTGATCGACACAGTGAATGCAAATACTTTGATTGTTTAGACCTGATTTTTAAACATAGGAACAATATGACATAAAATCTGCTTTTTGATCTTTTCGTCATGTTGTGTTGCTTTGATTCTTTCACCTTTGAGAAATCCTGTGTTGTCCATGGCAACCATTCAGCTGCTAAACACCTGGGTGGACCTAGCCCCGCCTTCAAGGAGCAGCTCCTCCCCCACCCAGCTCCTTCAGACTAGCCAGCAGCAATCAGCTGTCTATAGGAGCTACTTCTCAGAGCAACACTGGTAAAAATGTTAAAGGGTTAATAGAGGAGCCATGTTGGGATGACTTCCTGGAGGCGGAGCTTCAGACAGAACAGGAGCTACTAAACCCTCCTGTTATGTTCCGGGTCAAATTGACCCGTTTTAAAGTTGAAATAAAAAAAAAATAGTTTAAAGTATTTTTTTTGCATGAAACTTTTTCTATTTGACTTAATAGGTGCACTCTACATGTAAATTGAAATTTATTCATTTTACACATTTGTACCAACCCCTGCATCTACCTTTTACATAGATACTGTTTGGGTCAATTTGACCCGGCAGTCAAGTTAAAGTGCAACAAAAGATTAAAAAATGTCCAATTCTATATGTTTCCTTGCAGCTATGGGCCATATTTCACCACACACACACAAACACACCACACCACACACACACACACACACACACACCACACCACACACACACAAGCCCACTTTCTCACTATTCTCTTTACTTCACTAGGAAACTGCGAGAAAGCAGAAAGTGTTCACACAACTTTTGACGGGAATCTTTTCTGTTCCTGTGGACAAACTCCACCCACACTGAGTGACACTCAGCAGAAGTGGAGGGAAACATAAATACTCTCTGCATGACTCATTTATCTTGATTTTAATCAGCGGGTCAATTTGACCCTGAACAGTGTGTGTGTCTCAAGTTCAATTATAAAGATACACATTGAAAAAAATAAAATGTAATATAAAAATTTTTTCAAAAGACCAATTTCAAGGAAATTATTGTTTTTTGTGTTTAGGGTTTTTTTCAGTGGACATTAAAAATGTAAATTCCATTTTTATGTCCAAATGAGTAAATGAGCAGGTTGTCGTTATTGATCTATAATTTCTGAAAAATAAAAAACATCATTGCACAAATATTGATTGAAATGGTTAGTATTGGAGTTAATAATCAGATACAAAAATGTTTTGGAGGAATTTTTTGGTTTCTGACACTATAGCATGATTAAACACTCCCGGGTCAAAGTGACCCACGAACATTTTTGCTGTACCTCAGAAACAAACAGAACAAGAGTTTCTTAAAGAGACAGAGACCCAATTTCAAGGCGTTAAATCAGGAAGTTTCTTTTAGTCCTGTTGCTTCATGTCTGATGACCTCTGAGTTGTAGTCAGGCACCAGATTACTGAAAGCATGAAATAGAGCCCAGTTTCACTGAAATGTAATTTCTGATGGAGAGACAATCAGGAGATTCATATTAAAACCTGCAGCAGTTTGTTTATGTCTCCAGTCATTTCCATCATCAGATTGACCATCACTGGTTTTGGTTCTGTCTTTTCTTCCAGTGCCCAGTTCCTTCAAAGAACAGTTGGCTACATTTTGTCCAAGCATCTACTACTTTTCCTCTGCCAGGGAAACATGGGGTAAAAGCAGAAAAGATTGTCTGGAAAGAGGAGCAGACCTGGTGATCATCAACAGCAGAGAAGAGCAGAACTTCCTGAGTCGGTTCAAAGAGAGGCGTTGGATCGGACTGACTGACACTGAAAAGGAGGGAGAATGGAAATGGGTCGACGGGACTCGACTGGACACCAGGTCAGTGGTCAGAGGACCTGCAGGCCCAGATGGGAGAGATTACCGAGCTGAGAGGCTGACGACAGTCTGGTTTAAATATAACTCTTTTAAAGACTTCACCACATTTTTAAATGTTTAGGAAACAAAATAAAATCTGATCTTATTATTAAAACTTACCTCGAAGTTAATGAATATTGTAAGTTAATATATATTGACTTGTGAATATTAGTCATTAAGATTAGTTATTCATATTTTAACCTTAGTTCAATTTCATAGAGAGATCTCTAGCAATTTCAGTTTGGTTTATATATCTTTAATCACTTTATTAAAGCTATTTTGTACCTATTTATAAGCTTATTGTCATTCATTTGAACTGAATTGAAGAATATATTTCAGACATTCCACCAAGAGAAGAAACAACACAATAGAAATAGTATTTACATATTCCTAAGAGTAAATTCAACACCGTTATCTACCAAACACACGATTATTTACAAATTCATCACTTATTTATAGTTTAACATTTGTACCAAGTGTTTAAACAGATTTATTATTTCATTTCATTTCTTTCACAATTTTCACATCTGTGCTCCATCTATCCATCCATCCATCCATCCATCCATCCATCCATCCATCCATCCATCTTCTTCCCTTTATCCGGGGTCGGGTCGCGGGGGTAGCAGCTTCAGAAGGGAGGCCCAGACTTCCCTCTCCCCAGCCACTTCTTCCAGCTATTCCGGGGGAATCCCGAGGCGTTCCCAGGCCAGCCGAGAGACATCATCCCTCCAGCGTGTCCTGGGTCTTCCCCTCCTCCTGGTGGGACCTGAACTCCTCACCAGAGAGGCGTCCAGGAGGCATCCTGACCAGATGCCCCTCAACTGGCTCCTCTCGATGTGAAGGAGCAGCGGCTCTAATCTGAGTCCCTCCATGATGACTGAGCTTCTCTCTCTAAGGGAGAGCCCAGACACCCTGCAGAGAAAACACATTTTGGCCGCTTGTATCCTCGATCTCGTTCTTTTGGTCATGACCCAAAGCTCATGACCATAGATGAGGGTGGGAACGTAGATCGACCGGTAAATCGAGAGCTTCGCTTTTTGGCTCAGCTCTCTCTTCACCACGACGGACCGGTACAGCGCCCGCTTGACAGCAGACGCTGCGCCAATCCGCCTGTCGATCTCCCGCGCCCTTCTTCCCCCATTCGTGAACAAGATCCCGAGATACTTAAACTCCTCCACTTGGGGCAGGACAGCCCCCCTGACCCGGAGAAGGCACCCCTCTATGATTGGAGCACACCCTCCGGTCCCCCTTTTTGAACAGGGGGACCACCACCCCAGTCTGCCAATCCAGGGGAACTGCCCCCGATGTCCATGCGATATTGCAGAATCACGTCAACCAACACAACCCTACAACATCCAGGGCCTTAAGGAACTCCGGGCGGATCTCATCCACCCCCGGGGCCTTGCCACCGAGGAGCTTTTTAACCACCTCGGCGACCTCGCCCCCAGAGATTGGAGAGCCCAACCCAGAGTCCCCAGGCTCCGCTTCCTCAGTGGAAGGCATGTTGGTGGGATTGAGGAGGTCTTCGAAGTACTCTGCCCACCGGCCCACAACGTCCCGAGTAGAGGTCAGCAGCACACCATCCCCACTATAAACAGTGTTGGTGCCTTACTGCCGGATGGTGGACCAGAATCGCCTCGAAGCCGTGCAGAAGTCTTTCTCCATGGCCTCTCTGAACTCCTCCCACGTCTGAGTTTTTACTTCAGCAACCACCCGAGCCGCATGCCGCTTCGCCCGCCGGTACCCATCAGCTGCTTCCGGAGTCCCACAGGCCAAAAAGGCCCGATAGGACTCCTTCTTCAGCCTGACAGCATCCCTCACCGAAGGTGTCCACCAACGGGTTCGAGGGTTGCCGCCGCGACAGGCACCGACAACCTTGCGGCCACAGCTCCGATCGGCCGCCTCGACAATGGAGGAACAGAACACGGTCCACTCAGACTCCATGTCCCCCACCTCCCCCGGGACGTGTTCGAAGTTCTGCCGGAGATGGGAGTTAAAGCTCCGTCTCACAGGGGATTCCGCCAGACGTTCCCAGCAGACCCTCACAACACGTTTGGGCCGCCAGGCCTGACCGGCTTCCTCCCCCACCACTGGAGCCAACTCACCACCAGGTAGTGGTCAGTGGACAGCTCCGCACCTCTTCACCCGAGTGTCCAAGACATACGGCCGCAGATCCGATGAAACGATGACAAAGTCGATCATCGAACTGCGGCCTAGGGTGTCCTGGTGCCAAGTGTACATATGAGCACCCTTATGCCTGAACATGGTGTTCGTTATGGACAATCCATGGCGAGCACAGAAGTCCAACAACAGAACACCGCTCGAGTTCAGATCGGGGGTCCGTTCCTCCCAACCACGCCCCTCCAGGTCTCACTGTCGTTGCCCACGTGAGCGTTGAAGTCCCCCAGCAGAACAAGGGAGTCCCCCGGAGGAGCACTCTCCAAAAAGGAAGGAGAATCTGAACTGATGTTTGGAGCGTAAGCACAAACAAGAGTCAGAACTCGACCCCCCACCCGTAGGCGGAGGGATGTTACCCTCTCGTTCACTGGGGTAAACCCCAACGTACAGGCGCCGAGATGGGGAGCAACAAGTATGCCCACTCCTGCCCGACGTCTCTCTCCCTGGGCAACTCCAGAGTGGAAGTATGTCCAGCCCCTCTCAAGGAGACTGGTTCCAGAACCAGAGCCATGCGTCGAGGCGAGACCGACTATTTCTAGCCGGAACCTCTCGACCTCACGCACTAGCTCCGGCTCCTTCCCCACCAGAGAGGTGACATTCCACGTCCCAAGAGCTTCTGCAACCGGGGATTGGACCGCCAGGGTCCCCTCCCTCGGCCGCCACCCATCACACAGTGCACCCGACCCCTTTGGCCCCTCCCACGGGTGGTGGGCTCATGGGAGGGGGGGCCCATATTTCCTCTTCGGGCTGAGCCCGGCTGGGCTCCATGGGTAAAAGCCCGGCCACCAGGCCCCCCCTCCAGGCCTGGCTCCAGAGTGGGGCCCTGGTGACCCGCGTCCTGGCGAGGGAACACCAAGTCCAATGTTTCTATTCATTATTTTGGTGCTTCATTTAATTTACCTTATTCTGTAGAGCAACATTATGTTTTAAAGACACTATTTTGTATATTTTTTCAATTTTTAACTCAATATTTTTGTTTTATTTTCTCCTGTTTTTACCTGGTTAAAGAACTTTGTTGGGCTTTGTTTTGTATGTAAAAGGGTCAGCAAATAAAGACTAATTCATCAGCTAAGGTTGATTTTTATTTTTTAGATAAAATCTTAATCTTTGAAACAAAAATGAAACTTAAAGTGCACTGCAAAAACACAAAAGTATTTATTGTCTAGCTTCTACTGCAAATATCTTAGTTCACTTGAAATAAAACAAAACTAACTTACAAGTAACTTTTTGGCAAGAAATATGTGCTTATTTTGAGTAAATAATTTCTTAATATTGACAAAGACATCATATTTCAGCACAAAAGATATTTCCACTGAGCTGCAGTAGCCAGCTGTTTGTAAAGTAAATTTTTTTCTTGTTTTTTATTTGCAGTTACTGGAGTCAAGGTGAGCCAAACAGTCATGAAAATAGAGATGAAAACTGCGGCGAAATCCGATTTTTTGACGAGGAAAACAACTGGAATGATGTTCCCTGTGAAGTTCACAACTACTGGATCTGTGAAAGAAAGTTGCAGGTAAAAGATGGAACTGGATCCTGACACAGCAACAGGTGTTCTGGGTGAACATTCAGGATGTTTTCCTGCGTTGCCATTGGTAACCAGGTTGTTTCCTCCTCCTGTCATCAGGGATGAAGATGGAAAGCAGCAGGAAGGCTCCTGACCTCTGACCTCAGCAGGTAAAGGTCCACCAGGTGGCGCCAGTTGGATGATTCATACTTTGGGTCAGATCCCCACTGGGTCCAGAGCTGCAGCTCCTTGTTCTTCACGTCTGACTTCAGCTTTGCTTTGCTTTGAACTTTATTTTCTCTTAATCTTTCAAGTCAGAATGAAAAATAAACTTATTTCATCTCTCCTGAGTTTTTGTGAGACATATTGAATTTTTCCGTTTATTGAATCAGAAACGTCGCCATCATGAAGTCTGAATAGATTTTAGGACAATAATAAAAACATCAGGTCGACATTTTCACTGAAACTAAAGAAATCAAAACGTTTTATTTCTCTTTGAGCTTCAGTTTCATTAAACTGAAACATCACAGCATAATGAGGTTATGAACATATTAATGTCACGCAGTAATGCTGCATCTGTGAAACATCCAAAAACAACAAGTTCACAATCTGTCCTTCAATATTTGAAGCTTCAGATGCAGAAACACAGAATGGAAATAAAAACAGAAGACAGATTATAGGAATATTAAATTACAGCTGCTGAGACTCAGATTATTTACTCATCTTTGCATTAACAGAAAGACGGACAGGATTTATTTCATTTTGATCTATTTATTTCCAACAGCCTCAGACGTTCTTCGGGTTCTGGAAGAACTCGATGCTTCATCGTTCTCCAGTTTGAATCGTTTCAGCAGCTCCTCAGATTCAGCCGTTTTCTGACCCAGTTTCTGAGTTGCTGATAGTCGTTCGGTTCACCAGGTTTCCAAAAAGCTGGAATGAGGAAAATAAAGTAAACATCATCAACATGTCACTTTAATATCTGACCGCCGGTCAGGAGGGCAAGAAGACATTTATTTGATCATAAATTATTTACAGGAGAATTATTTGCACTTATTCATCAGTGAGGAATAATAATCACGCTGAGCTTTGCTCAGCCTTAAAGTCAATAATCAATTAATGATCTTTAATTGAAAACAATAAGTCATTTTTCTTTTTGAAGTTTTTATTATATTTATATCAGATGAATCAGATTCACGTCATAAACTAAAACATTTATTCACTCGTCTCAAACTGACAGCCAGACGGTGCGGAGAATCTTCCTAGTAACTGAAAACCGCATCACAAACCTTTGACTAGGCCGAGTCCCATCGACCCATTTCCATCCCCTTGGTCCTCGGCGCCAGTCAGTCCGATCCGAACTGGGCCAGGAGTTTCTGCTCCTCTCTCCAGACAATCTGTTTTCAGACCAGAGGAGCCAAAATGCACAACGAGGCAAAACTGCAGCTGGAAAAACTCATAACTCCGTACGCAGCGTCATAAACATCCCGATCTGTAACATAAATGCTGCCAGATTCAAACCAACATTTTCATCTTCGTGAATCATAAAATGTTTCTGATCGGTTTAGCATTTGGTCAGATTTATTCCTGGGTGATTTTTTGTCCCAAATTGGTCTAAAAAAGCAGAACGGAGTTAATTATTATTACAGCACAATTAACTTCTTTATTGATGGTTATTAACTGAAATAATAAAAACTTATAAGACCTGATAATTAGTCAGCAATAGAAGGATTTTGTTTTTTATCGTCACGAATGAGATTACAGCAATATTTGTAAAATTTGAATTTATGGCAGAATCTATGTCTTCTATTTCTAGATTCAGGTATTAATTCACACAACAGCCATGAGGGGGCAGTGGTGTTTGCCAAACGCTGCGACGTTCAGAGATGATCAAGAAGAAGAAAACTGCAGCCGGTGAGTTTCACCTGGACCAGAAGAACCTGAAGGTCCAAACGGAAACCCAGAACCAAACTCACAGGAAGGGAAATGTTGAGAACGACTCGCAGGACGCAGAGAAGTCCGAAACTGAACGGAACCGACCAGGAAATGGTTCCGTCTGAGGTCCAAACGAGCAGAATCTGGTTCGGAATGACAGCATAGAGAAAACAGATCAAATATTCTCTGATTCATGTCTCACCTGGATTGTTCTTTAGAACCTCAACCCGGTCCGGTTCTGCAGAATCTCTGGTATTTCTCGGTCATCTTCAACTCTTGCCTTGCCAGAAATCTTTAACTGAAACCTGGTTAACTTCTGTCTGTTATGAGAAATATTAAAATATAGAATATAGGGTCAGAAATATGATTTAAACCCGGATGAGCTGGAGAACACAGCGGATCATAGGATGGTCTAGCGCCCCCAGCGGCCATTTATTTATTAACAGTCACAATATTGTAAGACCTTATATCAACCAGAAGAGGGCGCCAACCGTCCGCTGATCCGCCCTGATTGCAGGATTTGAACAGGTTCC